>NC_134353.1:363536773-363851773 GCF_048569485.1 Anomaloglossus baeobatrachus
TAAGGACCAACTGACCCTGATCTCAGATTAGGTTGCAAAAACCAGTTGAGAGATTCCCTTTATCTACTTCTATGTTGCTAATAAACTTTAAACATCCTAGTGGTAAAAAAACAGTGGCGTAAAACATGAATGCAATGTAAGCCATTTACAGAAGATTTTACATCCTGCCTGAATATGTGTGTGAGACGGTGCATCCTCCAGACCCAATGATAACATGAGCACTGGGTGTAGGGAGAGAGCAGGAACTGCTGGGTACTGGGAGACCTGGGAGGCCGAGATACCCTGTAATCGGGGCTAATATACCAGCCCCAGTTACAGCAGAAATTGGCAATAACAAAAAAAAAAACATTGGCAGTGTGTGTAGCCTAAATATTAAAAATGAAATGTAAAAAATGAAGCAAATTAAAAAAAAAAAATCCAAATTCTCTTTATGACAAAAGTGTAAACTAAGAGTACATGTTGCTTTGCTTGCATTTTGGTTGATTGGTTTTGCTTGAATCCTCTTAAGTGGTGTTAATATTTGTCCTGCAGGTTTTTGATAATCAAAATGGAAAACAAATTGCTTAAATAGGCCATTCACATGTTCTTTATTTTCATGATGATATGCTGGAAGAAAATATGCTTATATTTCTAATTACAATGTGCTTCTCTAGATTAACTTTAGTTTTTCTTTTACAGAATCCATAGTCATACTAAACTTTTATTCATTACTTTTTATTATTTTTTTTTTTGTTTTTTTTTATTTCATAATTTCTTTATAGCAGCTATGCAGCCCCCAAAACGTGAACTGCAGGGATCTTGAAGGTCGCCATTCAACTCCATTACACTTTGCTGCTGGTTATAACAGAGTTTCCGTTGTGGAATATCTACTACATCATGGTGCTGATGTACATGCCAAAGATAAAGGGTAGGTTTGTCAAACTGTTTTGTTTTATTTTTTTGTTTAATTCTGAATTTAGGCTATGTGCGCACAGTGCGTTTTTCGCGGCGTTTTTGCGCGTTTTTCGGGTGCGTTTTTGGCCTCAAAACTGCAGGACTTTGCTTCCCCAGCAAAGTCTGAGTTTTCATTTTTGCTGTCTGCACACATCTGTTTTTTTTACCTGCGTTTTTGAGTTAAAAAAAAAAATGGACATGTCAGTTCTTTCCTGCGTTTTTCTGCGTTTTCCCCCCATGCAATGCATTTGAAAAACGCAGCAAAACGCAGAGATCAAAAACGCAGCCAAAAACGCACCAAATCGCGGCAAAAACGCATGCGTTTTTATGCGTTTTTTCGACGCAGGTGCGTTTTTGTGCGTTTTAGCGGCCAAAAACGCAGCGTCAAAAAGACGCAGTGTGCGCGCATAGCCTTACTTTGAAATAAGACTTTTATAGTGAATAAGTGATATGCAGAATATGTAGATAATTTTCAATTTTTTTTTCCATTTTGTAAGTTTAAAGGTAGCTTGTCATGTAAAAAAAAAAAAAAATCATTAACCTGTAGATATGAGGTTTATCTACTGGGTAATAGCATTCTAAAGCTGTACAACAACTGAGGTGAAAACATGGCTACAAGGAAGAAATACACTTTATTCCTCCTAGCAGCCTCCGGCTTTCAGTCATAAAGGCGAGGCGGAGAAGCCTGAGTGAGCTGCAGCTGTAACCGCACCCTAGCACTGACTGCCGTTCATCAGCTTTGAGTTGGCTGTCAGTCAGTGCTTCTGAGTACATAGAAGAGAGAATGGGGGATAATTAGATTAGAATGTCCTATCACCTTTGCTCAGTAAACAAATTTGTTTTTAGGGCACGCGTGAAACTGTGGATACTGGGAATTAAACTAGTTGTCTGGCGTAGCGCATTTCCGAAAACTGGCGCAGCATGAGAGATGGGAGTAGAAGTCTCAGATTATAGAGGATGTTAGTCTTAAGTCATTAATAGAATTAAGTGGACAGGTAGGGTGATAAACAGAGATGTTAGGCGTTTCAGAACTGTAAAGCTTTCTTGATTCTTTAGCATATGGGCAACCAGTGAAAAGACTGGCGCATGGTGATGGCTTCGGTGTGGCGGTAGGAGAGGAATATGCTCCTGGTTGTTGCATTCATGATAGATTGGAGAATGAACAGTTTAGTAAAAAGGAGACAGATTAGTAAAGAGTTGCAAGAGACCAAGTGTGAATGAATAAGTAAGAGTTTTTGTAGAGTCAAATGTAAGAAAGGTTGAATTCTAGAGATCTTTTTGAGGTGCAGGTACCATGAGCGAGCGAGTGATCGGATATAGGGCATGAAGGAAAGATCAAAAATAATTCCCAAGACAGCTGGTGTGCTGCTGGGGAGGAATGGTAGAATCACAGAAGGAAATGGTAATACTAGGAAGGTTAGTAAAGGGAGGAAAGATGAGAAGTTCAGTTTTTCACCGATTTCCGTTTTAGATAGAGGGAGGACATGATGTTGGCAATAGCAGACAGACAATCACTGATATTTTCTAGTAATGCAGGAGTGACGTCAGGAGACTGTGTACAATTAGGTGTCATCAGCATATGGATAGTACTGAAAATCAAATCTGCTGATTATTTGTCCAATAGGGGCAGTCTATAGAAAGCAGGGGCCTAGGACTTGAAAACCTGAGGAACCTCAACAGTAAGGGGAGTAAGAGCTTGCAAATGATTGTGACATGGTCAGAGAGGTAGGAGGATAACTAAGGCTGTGTGCACAAAGTGTGTGGGGTTTTTTTGTTTGTTTTTTTTTGTTTTTTAATGCAGTATTATCACAAATCTGTAAGGAAATCCTTATGCCAGCAAAGTCTGCGAATCCTGAAGTGCTACAAACACATTCTGAATTTTTTCCGTGCAGATTTGGTTGCAGAAATAATCTGCAGCATGTCAATGTTTTGTGTTTTTGGCTGCGCTTTCACCATTGAAAACAATAAAAGAAAAACCCAAAAAATGCTTTAAATTGCAGCAAAAACGTGCATTTTGGCCGCAGTATTTTTCCTACCAAAAGAGGCAGACATTTCTGCAACATGTGCACATAGCCTAAGTCAGAGCGGTGTCCTTGAGCCCGATAGAGCGGAGCACAGTGAGGAGCTGGTGATCCACAGTATCGAATGGAGCAGAGAGATCCAAGAGAATCAGCAAGGAGTAGTGACCATAAGATTTTGTTTTTACTAGATCATTAAAGAGTTTACTGAAAGTGCCTCTACTAAAGGGTCAAGAAGAGTTATCTGCGATGTAGAGGAGGGAGGACCAAGCCTTCCAGGAGTTTAGCGATAAAGGAGAGATTAAAGACAGGTCTATAGCAGCACAATTTTGCGTAAGGGATGTTTGTTTTAGTTTTTTAGTTATGAGTGTATATTGGCATGTTTGGAGGAGGGAAAGATACCAGAATAAAGAGGGGTTAAATATTTTAGTTAGGTGAGTGGTGACAGCTGGGCAGAGGGACTGAAGAAGGGGAGAGGGAATAGGGTCACTGGTAGTAGGGTGAGAAGAATTGATGAGCCAGGTAACCTCTTCTTCTGTGACCTATTCAAAGACAAAAAGTGTGGGAGGGAAGAGGAGCCATTGGGAGACCATTTCCTGTCAGATGGGATCCTTTTTTTCTTTATCGTTCCTATGGGAGACCCAGACATTGGGTGTATAGCTTCTGCCTCCGGAGGACACACAAAGTACTTCACTAAAAAGTGTAGCTCCTCCCTCTGAGCCTATACACCCCCTGGAGAACCAGATCTAGCCAGTTCATTGCTTTGTGTTCAGGAGGCATACATCCACACATGCATTCTCATCTGATTTTTCATTTTTGGAAAGTTTGAAGAAAAGCGGGTCCAAGTCTGGACCCCCGGCATGTCCCTTCTCACCCCACTGTGTCGGCGGTGCTGTTAAGGTTGATTCCAAGGCTGGAGCCTTACATGCCGCGCTCCTTCACCATCCCTCGGGCTCTGGCTTGAAGTGGGAGCCAGCACTGTTCTCCATGCTTGGCAGGAGACCGGTCTCCATCCGCAGCCCTTCAGGATCCTGCTGGACCGGAGCACTCGCCCCCAGGGACTTGGAACCCTGCGTCTCAGCAAGCTAAGTACCTGAGACATTTATATATGGGGGTCCCTGTACTTTATTGTTGTGGGAGAGTGTGCTGAGTGAGTTTTCTGACATTTCCGGCCGGTTCTCTGGCTGTCGCCTGAGAACCGCGCCGATGGTGCCTGCGCGCCGGCCGCGCCGCTCAAATTTAGGCCCCGGCTTCGCCGGAGGCCTACTTTCGGTTTCACTGCCCTCGCATGTCATTCATACAGAGGGACAGTGCGGCTCCGCCCAGCGGCCGTTCTGCACAGGGGAGGGACACTCCTCACTGGGTACATGTCTCCTCCCCTGTAAGTCTCTTTGGCCCTCCAGATCCCGCTCTCAGAGTAGGTCCCGCCCCCTCTCCTCGCTCCGGCGCCATTTTATCAGCGTTTTCTCTGCGATCAACACTGGCTGCAGCATCCCTGCTGAGGTGCTTGGGGGTCCAGGCTTCGGGATCTGGAGGGCACACAACACCGCTCCAGCGGTCTGGTAAGCCACAACCTCTGGTTGTGGGCCTCTGTATATACTCTCTGGGGGTCACTCTGGCAGAGCCCCCACTTCAGCAGCATGTCTCACACGAGGAGCAAGGCTCCAAAGCTGTATTCAGTATGCACTGCATGTAAGCTCCTACTGCCTGAACCGAGCACCTATCCACATTGTGATGCCTGCTCTAACCTGACGATGCCTCAGCCTGGAATAGCCCCCCCAGTGGTCTCTCAGGCTGCTCCGGTCCCTGTGGCTGAACCCCCGGCTTGGGTAGAATCCTTATCTAGGTCAATCTCCCAGTCTTTTGCCGACTCCATGGGACAGCTGTCCCGGACTTTGCTGAACATGCATCAGCCCCCTTCACAGGGTGCCTCTGCTGCTAGGGCTCTCTCAGCGGAGCTCACAGAGGATTCTTCATCTGGTCCCAGACCCCGTCCTCCTAAGAGGAGACGTAGGGCTCCCTCCCCTTCCTCGTCCCGCGGCTCTGTTTCAGAAGCTGACTCGCGGGACGAGGAGGATGCCTTTACAGGGGGCTCGGAGGCTACCTCCATGTGCCCCATTGATCTGTCCGAAAGTGACTCAGATGTTAGTGATTTGATTGCGTCCATTAATTCTGTACTGGACCTCAATCCGCCAGTATCAGAGGAGCAACCCTCTCTGGCAGAAAAGCACCAGTTTACCTTGCCTAAGAGGACAAAGAGTGTGTTCTTTAACCACTCCAGTTTTCAGGCCGCTGTGACCAAGCCTAGGGCCTGTCCTGACAAACGCTTCCCAAAGCGTGGTTCTGATGACCGTTTTCCCTTTCCACCTGAGGTGGTCAAGGAGTGGGCTCATTCACCAAAGGTAGACCCCCCGGTGTCTAGACTCTCAGCCCGGACCGTTGTATCAGTGGCTGATGGCACCTCTCTTAAGGATTCCACTGACCGCCAGGTTCACTTTCTGGCCAAATCTGTATATGAGGCGGCAGGGGCCTCGTTCTCCCCATCTTTTGCAGCAGTGTGGGCTCTCAAAGCCATCTCTGCTTCTCTAGAGGAGATGCATTCCCTCGCCAGGGAATCTATGCCCGAAATGGTTGCTTTAACTTCCCAAGCTTCCGCTTTTTCATCCTATGCCATGTCGTGCCATGCTGGAGGCTTCGGCTAATTCCATCGCTATCCGCAGGATCTTGTGGCTTCGAGAGTGGAAGGCAGATGCTTCTTCAAAGAAGTACCTTGCTGGGCTCCCTTTTGCTGGGTCCAGGCTATTCGGTGAACAACTGGATGAAATTATTAAGGAAGCTACTGGCGGGAAGAGTACTTCCATGCCACAAACCAAAACCAGGAAACCTGTCCAGGGTAGGAACCAGTCGAGGTTTCGTTCCTTTCGTTCCTCCAACTGGTCGTCCTCTAAGCCCTCGGCCTCGTCCACTAACTCAGCCAAGGACCAAAAATCCAACTGGCGCACAAAAGCGCGTCCACAGAAGACCGCAGGAGCTGCTGCCACTAAGGCAGCCTCCTCTTGACTATCTGTCCGCGCCAGCAACGTCCTTAGTCGGTGGCAGACTCTCCCACTTTGGCGACGCGTGGTTTCAACACGTCTCCGATCAGTGGGTGCGGGATGTCATCTCCCAAGGCTACAGGATAGAATTCTCTTCCAGCCCGCCAAACAGATTTTTTTCTGTCAACTCCCCCCTGTTCCAAGGCCGCCGCCTTCTCTCAGGCCGTGGCATCCTTGCAGGCCAACGGAGTAATTGTACCGGTTCCCGCCCGGGAACGGTTCAGAGGTTTCTACTCAAATCTCTTCCTGGTCCCCAAAAAGGACGGTTCCTTCCGGCCCATCCTGGATCTCAAGCTTCTCAACAAGCATGTTCAGGTGCGGCATTTTCGCATGGAATCTCTGCGGTCAGTCATTGCCTCAATGACCCAAGGGGATTTCCTGGCATCCATCGACATCAGAGATGCCTATCTGCATGTGCCAATTGCAGTTTCTCACCAGCGTTGGCTACGTTTTGCAATCGGAGAGGAACATTTCCAATTCGTGGCTCTCCCCTTCGGGTTAGCCACGGCCCCTCGGGTATTCACCAAGGTCATGGCAGCAGTGATTGCGGTTCTGCACCTCCAGGGGTTGGCAGTGATTCCTTACCTGGATGACCTTCTAGTCAAGGCTTCATCCAGCGCAGACTGTCAGCGGAGTGTCTCGCTCACTCTCGCCACTCTAGCCCAATTCGGGTGGCTGGTCAATCTGCCCAAATCCACTCTGACTCCGACCCAGAGGCTCACGTACCTAGGGATGCAGTTCGAGACTCTGCCGGCACTTGTGAAGTTGCCCTTAATCAAACAGCAGTCCCTCCAACTGGTGGTGCGCTCTCTGCTGAGGCCCCGCCGTTATTCCATCAGGCACCTGATGCAGGTGCTGGGCCAGATGGTGGCGTCAATGGAGGCTGTTCCCTTTGCCCAGTTCCATCTGCGTCCTCTGCAGCTGGACATTCTCCGCTGTTGGGACAAGCGGCCTTCCTCCTTGCACAGGTTAGTGGCTCTGTCGCCACAGACCAGGAGCTCTCTTCAGTGGTGGCTTCGGCCCCTCTCTCTGTCTCAGGGACGCTCCTTCCTGGCTCCGTCTTGGGTGGTCCTCACCACGGATGCCAGTCTATCCGGCTATGGAGCGGTATGTCTCCACCACCGAGCACAGGGCACTTGGACTCCGTCCGAGTCAGCCCTTTCGATCAATGTGCTGGAAACCAGAGCCGTGCTCCTGGCTCTCCTAGCTTTTCACCACCTGTTGGCGGGCAAGCACATCCGAGTTCAGTCAGACAACGCGACAGCGGTTGCCTACATCAATCACCAAGGCGGGACACGCAGCCGCCTGGCAATAATGGAGGTACAACATATCCTTCAATGGACGGACGACTCCAAGTCCACCATATCCGCAGTCCACATCCCAGGCGTGGAAAACTGGGAGGCAGATTATCTCAGCCGTCAAACCGTGGACAGTGGCGAGTGGTCCCTGCATCCGGCAGTATTTCAGTCAATCTGCCGCAAGTGGGGCACTCCGGACGTGGACCTAATGGCATCCCGTCACAACAACAAGGTTCCGATTTACGTGGCTCGCTCCCACGATCCTCAGGCCTTCGCAGCGGACGCTCTGGTTCAAGACTGGTCCCAGTTTCGTCTGTCCTACGTGTTTCCCCCTCTAGCTCTCTTGCCCAGAGTCCTGCGCAAGATCAGAATGGAGGGCCGTTGGGTCATCCTCATTGCTCCGGACTGGCCCAGGCGAGCTTGGTACCCAGACCTGCTCCATCTGTCCGTAGAGGTGCCGTGGCATCTTCCGGACCGTCCAGACCTTCTCTCACAAGGTCCGTTTTTTCGCCAGAATTCTGCGGCTCTCAGATTGACGGCGTGGCTCTTGAGTCCTGGATCTTGACGGCTTCTGGTATTCCTCCTGAAGTCATTTCCACTATGACTCGGGCTCGGAAGTCTTCCTCGGCCAAAATCTATCACAGGACTTGGAAAATTTTCCTGTCCTGGTGTCGCTCTTCCGGCCATGCTCCTTGGCCTTTTTTCTTTGCCGACCCTTCTGTCCTTTCTACAGTCCGGTCTGCAGCTAGGACTGTCCCTCAATTCTCTCAAGGGACAAGTCTCGGCTTTCTCAGTGCTGTTCCAGCGGCGTATCGCCCGGCTGGCTCAGGTCCGCACCTTCATGCAGGGCGCGTCTCACATCATTCCGCCTTACCGGCGGCCCTTGGATCCCTGGGACCTCTATTTGGTCCTCACGGCCTTGCAGAAACCCCCCTTTGAGTCTCTTAGGGAGGTTTCTTTGTTTCGTCTTTCACAGAAAGTGGTCTTTCTAGTGGCCATAACTTCCCTCAGGAGAGTCTCTGATTTGGCTGCGCTCTCTTCGGAGTCACCTTTTTTGGTTTTTCATCAAGACAAGGTGGTTCTCCGTCCGACTACGGACTTTCTCCCTAATGTGGTTTCTCCTTTCCACCTTAACCAGGACATTACCCTGCCTTCCTTTTGTCCGGCTCCTGTTCATCGCTTTGAAAAAGCGTTGCATACTCTGGATCTGGTGCGGGCGCTCCGGATCTATGTGTCTCGCACCGCTGCTCTTAGGCGGTGCACCTCTCTTTTTGTGCTAACCACAGGTCGGCGTAAGGGCCTCTCTGCTTCTAAGCCGACCTTAGCCCGTTGGATTAGTTCGACCATTTCGGATGCCTACCAGTGTTCTCAGGTGCCTCCCCCGCCGGGGATCAAGGCACACTCGACCAGACCTGTCGGTGCCTCTTGGGCTTTCAGGCACCAGGCTACGGCTCAGCAAGTCTGTCAGGCTGCCACTTGGACTAGCCTGCATACCTTTTCAAAGCACTACCAAGTGCATGCTCATGCTTCGGCAGATGCGAGCTTGGGCAGACGCATCCTTCAGGCGGCTGTCGCCCATTTGTGAAGTTAGGCTCTGCCTACTTCTCAGTTTTTCTGTTTATTCCCACCCATGGACTGCTTTGAGACGTCCCAATGTCTGGGTCTCCCATAGGAACGATAAAGAAAAAGAGAATTTTGTTTACTTACCGTAAATTCTTTTTCTTATAGTTCCGTATTGGGAGACCCAGCACCCTCCCTGTTGCCTGTTGGCAGTTTCTTGTTCCGCGTGTTATCACCGGCTGTTGTCGTGGACAGAGTCTACGGTTGTTCCGGTTCTTGCTCTGTTTTTACTTGTGGGTGGCTATTCTCCTTCAGCTTTTGCACTAAACTGGCTAGATCTGGTTCTCCAGAGGGTGTATAGGCTCAGAGGGAGGAGCTACACTTTTTAGTGTAGTACTTTGTGTGTCCTCCGGAGGCAGCAGCTATACACCCAATGTCTGGGTCTCCCAATACGGAACTATAAGAAAAAGAATTTACGGTAAGTAAACAAAATTCTTTTTTTTTTTTCTATGAAATAATTGGCCAGATTGTCAGCACTGAAGGTGATCGGGGCTGGCACATCGGACTGAGGAGGGAGTGAAGAGTGTCACTTAGGATTGCTGTATAGTGACGTGATTACTCGTGATGGGCGAGCACTGAAATGCTTGTATGCTCGCTACTCTATTCGAGCTGATCAGATGCTCTGACTAAGTCCACATGAGTAACGAGCATTATGGAAAGTCAGTGATTGGCCTGTTGGGTCTCTGCCCACAAACTGCGGGCCATACACAGAGCATTTTTGGCAGGAGGGATGGGTTATTTATTTTTCACGCTATTTCATGCCCTGGGAGAGCCATTCAGAGACTTTGGCTCTTCCTGGTGTGCCTGCACACACATCATACAGTGAAGTAAGTCCGTGCCTTGTGATCGTTGTCTCACTGGCAAAATATCCGAACACCCACGATACTCAACCAAGCTCTGCAAGTACCTGAGCACACCTGTGCTATATATCCTATAAACCTTTCTAAGGCTATGTGCGCACTTACCGGATTTTGCCGCGGATTTTCCGCGGATTTGCTGCATGTTTCGCTGCAGAAAATGTTCATAACATCTCTGCAGTGAATCACCAGCAAATCCTATGGAGAAAAAAAATCCTGTGCGCACTGGGCGGAATTTGACAGCTGCATGTTTTGCTGCGGGAATCCCGCAGCAAAATCAAGTGCATGTCACTTCTTTTCCGCACATCGCTGCGGGATTTCACTCCATTGACTCAATGTTAATCATGAAATCCCGCAGGGAATAACGCAGGCAGCAAATTCTGTGCGGTTCACTGCGTTTTCCTGCGTTATTCCCTGCGGTATTTCGCGGTTTACCTCCGGTAATGTACATCGCTTGTCTGCGGTTTTGCAGGGAAGTGATGTCATTACAGGAAGAGGAAACCGTGCAGAGAGTAAACACACACAGATCACACACACAGACATCACAGACATAGAACACATCACAGACACATAGACACAGACACATAGAACACACATAGAAAGAAAACGGAAATATAGAAAACAAAGAACGTGGGCTCCGCTGCATATTTACCTTCCAGCCGAGGTAAGCACACAGCGGCGGGCCGGTATTCTCAGGCTGGGGAGGGAGAGGGGCAGGGTTAATGTCCCCCGCCTCACTCCCCCTCCCGCAGCCTAGAATATCAGCCGCAGCTGCCCCGGCACTGTCGCATGCATTATGCGACAATACCGGCGTGTCCTCGGCTCTTTTTGCCACCGTGTAGCAGTGGTGGCAAGGTAATACAAGGGGTTAATGGTGATGGGGGACCACCGCCATTAACTCCAGGCTTGATCATGGCAGCGTCTATGTGACAGCTGACATGATCAACCCGTAAGTAAAGTGAATAAAACACACACACAGAAAAATCCTTTATTTTAAATAAAACCAACAAGCCTCGTTCACCATTTTATTAACCCCTCCCAAACAAAGCTCCGGCGTAGTCCACAGCTCCGGCTCCGGCGTCCTGCACTGCTTCCATCCAGCCGCGACTAACACAGACACAGGCTGAATGCAGCAGACAGCAGAGGTAATTACCAATCATTTCCCATGGCCGGTAATGTGAACTCACTGCCGACCGTGGGAAATGCAGCGATCTGTCATCTATCTCTCTATCTATCCCTCTGTCTGTCTATCTATCTATCCCTCTATCTATTCTTCTGTCTATCCACTATCAGAATTAAATGTATTTTTTTTTTTTTCTTCAATGTGCTTTATTGCATTGAATGCAATAAAGCACATCCCAACCCGCAAGCGGCAAAACCGCGGCAATACCGCGAACAATGCCGCGGTAAAACCGCAGCAAACCGCATGCGGTTTTCGGGTGCGGTTTCCCGCGGTTTTTTACCGCGGGTGCGGTAATCTTTGAGAGCATGCGGAATTTACGCAAGGAAATTTCATTTCCCAGTGCGCACAGAGCCTAAACTGTGGCTTCAATTTTCATAAAATATGGGAATTTTTGGGGGGGGTGTTTTGTGCAATAAGACACTTTTTAGCAAGACTAATTATTGCTAAAAGGTGCTTACATCCATTGTCACAGGGATTCAGAAGCTCCACTGCTTCTTTTATGATCCGCAAAGCATTTATAAAGCACCCTATGGAATAACTAGGAGAACTGTGCACAGCTACACTCGCCTGCTTCCAGGAGCTACCGCACAGTGACTGTCCTCTGCTTTCCTGGACGTATCACAGCTCTTTTCTGTCAGGCCATACACTTAGAAGCTGTCAGTGCAAGCAGCCAGCAATAAACAAATGGCCCTCTTCCTACTGAACCCGCTCTGAGTGGCTGCCATATTGCTGGAGTGCAGGTGATGTGATCAGGGCTCAACTGCTCTATAGTGCTGCTTCGTCTGTCACTATATACTTACTCATTGTACTGCTTGTATATTTATCTATATAAGCCTTACAATTCTATCATTACAGCTACACACCATCTCACATTGTTACAGTGTACGACTGTCACAATATATTTAAAACTTCTCTTTACATTATAAATTTACACTGACTGTCTTTCCTAGTAAGTGAAATGGCTTGTATTACATACACCATCGCCAACAATGAATTAATCTACATCCTTACTGAGAAATCCATGCCTTGCATTGTGCAATTCGGTCACTGCCTTCTTTTCTTCTACAACCCTTCCATACTCTACTCCCACAATAACTGGTACTCCCCATTTGCCTCAAGCTCCACATTGGGACAGCATTTTTTTTTTTTTGGTTGCTTTGACCCCTTCACGACCATGGACAGATATACCCGTCATGGAGCGTGTCCCGTTAAGCCCCGCCCCCTGCCGCGGGCAGGCAGCGGCGATCGGCACACATATCAGCTGTTTTCAACAGCTGACGTGTGCCTGCTAGCCGCGGGTGGAATCGCTTCCACCCGCGGCCATTAACCCCTTAAATCTTGCTGCCAAAGTCTGGCAGCAAGATCTAAATGCGCGCGGCCATGTTTTTTACTTACCGCCACCCCCACCGGAAGTCACGTTCGTGACTCAGTGACTATCGGTGGTTGCCATCGTAGCACAGGGTCATGTGAGGACGCCTGCAGCTATGATGTTTCACTTTCGTTTTCCCTCGGCACAGAGCAAAGGGAAAAAGAAAGTGGCTGTATCTACTGTTTACAGCTGTATAGCTGTGATCAGCAGATACATAATAGCGATCGGATTGCTGATCGCTATAGCCCCCTAGGGGGACTAGTAAAATTTAAAAAAAAGTAAAAAAAAAAGTTTAAAAAAAAAACAAAAACCTAAAAGTTGAAATCACCCCTTTTCCCCCATTGAAAATTAAAGTTTTAAAAAATAAATATACACATATTTGGTATCGCCGCGTTCAGAAATGCCCGATCTATCAAAATATAAAATCAATTAATCTGATTGGTAAACGGCGTAGTGGCAAAAAAATTCCAAACGCCAAAAATACATTTTTTGGTCGCCGCAAGTTTTACGCAAAATGCAATAACAGGCGATCAAAACGTAGCATCTGCGCAACAATTGTACCATTAGAAACGTCAGCTCGAGACGCAAAAAATAAGCAGTCACTGAGCCATAGATCCAAAAAAATAAGAACGCTACGTGTTTCGGAAAATGGCGCAAAACGTGCGCCACTTTTATTGGACAAACTTGTGAATTTTTTTTAACCCCTTAGGCTAGGTTCGCACAATGCGTCTTTTTGACGCTGCGTTTTTGTGCGTTTTTGTCCGCTAAAACGCACAAAAACGCACCTGCGTCCAAAAAACGCATGCGTTTTTGCCGCGATTTGGTGCGTTTTTGGCTGCGTTTTGCTGCGTTTTTGATCTCTGCGTTTTGCTGCGTTTTTCCAATGCATTGCATGGGGGAAAAACGCAGGAAAGAACTGACATGTCCATTTTTTTTTTTTTTAACTCAAAAACGCAGGTAAAAAAAACAGATGTGTGCGGACAGCAAAAATGAAAACTCATAGACTTTGCTGGGGAAGCAAAGTCCTGCAGTTTTGAGGCCAAAAACGCACCCGAAAAATGTCGCGAAAAACGCACTGTGCGCACATAGCCTAAGATACAAGTAAACCTATACATGTTTGGTGTCTACAAACTCGCACCGACCTCAGGCATCATACCCACACATCAGTTTTACCATATAGTGAACACCATGAATAAAACATCCCAAAAACTATTGTGCCATCACACTTTTTTTTGCAATTTTTCCGCATTTGGAATTTTTTTGCTGTTTTCCAGTACACCATATGGTAAAACTTATGGTTTCATTTAAAAGTACAACTTGTCCCGCAAAAAACAAGCCCTGATATGGCAAGATGGACGGAAAAATAAAAAAAGTTACGGTTCTCGGAAGAAGGGGAGCAAAAAACAAAAACGCAAAAACTGAAAGTGCCCCGGGGCTGAAGGGGTTAACATACCATATTTTGAGCCTTTATAGTTCCCCAGCCAGTAACCAATCAAACATGTAGGGGCTCCCCACCCCAACTGCTAATTCAAGTGTAGCATATTTCGGATACTTTTGCTCAATAACAATGATCAGTAGTGCTGACTAGTCCCCCCCCCCCCCCTTCCCAGAGACTCCACCAATAATGGTATTAAATGGAACCTGTCAACCAATTCATGCTGCCCAATCCACAGCCAGCATGAATCTGAGCATAAGTGCACAATTATTCAGGTATTACCTCTCTGAGATGCTCCAGCATTTCAGAGAAAATAAGGTTTGTAGGTCCAGCTGGAGACTTGATTTTTCTGGCTCCACCCCCAGCCAACTTCGCTCCACGTGATTGACAGGTCTCTGCCATAGTTTGCTGTGGCAGAATTAAGAGAAGTCATAAGAACTAGACTAGCCTTGTCTCCAGCTATAGTTCCTGGCTTGATCTTAGAAGTATATAATCTCTGAAATGCTGGAGCTGATTCATGTCGTCTGTGGTTTGGGCAGTGTGACTCAAGTTACGGGTTCCCTTTTATATCTTGCACCTTTCCATCAAAGAAATTTGTTAGTATAAAATATTTTATTTTCTGTTGCCTATACCTGGGGTCAATGTTATACACAGGTATCTTAGAGTCTAAAAATATACACTACTTATCTTTAACCCCTTCAGCCCCCGGGCACTTTCCGTTTTTGCGTTTTTGTTTTTTGCTCCCCTTCTTCCGAGAGGCGTAACTTTTTTATTTTTCCATCAATCTTGCCATATGAGGGCTTGTTTTTTGCGGGACGAGTTGTACTTTTAAATGAAACCATAAGTTTTACCATATAGTGTACTGGAAAATGGCAAAAAAATTCCAAGTGCGGAAAAATTGCAAAAAAACTGGGATTGTACAATAGTTTTTGGGATATTTTATTCACCGTGTTCACTATATGGTAAAACTGATGTGTGGGTATGATGCCTCAGGTCGGTGCGAGTTTGTAGACACCAAACATGTATAGGTTTACTTGTATCTAAGGGGTTAAAAAAAATTCACAAGCTTGTCCGAAAAACGTGGCGCACGTTTTGCGCCATTTTCCAAAACCCGTAGGGTTCTCATTTTTCAGGATCTGAGGCTCAGTGATGGCTTATTTTTTGCGTCTTGACCTGACGTTCTTAACGGTACCATTTTTGCGCAGATGCTACGTTTTGATCGCCTGTTATTGCATTTTGCGCAAAATTTGCGGCGACCAAAAAACGTAATTTTGGCGTTTGGAATTTTTTTGCCGCTACGCCGTTTACTGATCAGATTCATTGATTTTATATTTTGATAGATCGGGCATTTCTGAACGTGGCGATACCAAATATGTGTGTATTTTTTATTTTTTTAACCCTTTAATTTTCAATGGGGTGAAAGGGGGGTGATTTGAACTTTTAGGTTTTTTTATTTTTTTTTAATTTTTTAAAACTTTTTCTTTTACTTTTTTTTTTTTTATTTTACTAGTCCCCCTAGGGGGCTATAGCGATCAGCAATCTGATCGCTTTGCACAATCTGCAGATCTCAGCTACAGAGCTGAGAACTGCAGATTTGCTGCTTCACTTTCAATGCCGGCTGTATTCCGGCATTGAGAGGAAGTGACTCATGTTAGCCACAGGCGTCATCACATGACCCTGTGCTACCATGGCAACCGCTGAAAGTCACGTGATCATGTCACGTGACTTCCGGCGGGGGCGGGGTAAGTCACTGTAATGGCGGCGCCCATATACATATCGCTGCCAAGACTTTGGCAGCGAAATGTAAGGGGTTAATGGCCGCGGGTGGAAGCGATTCCACCCGCGGCTAGCAGGCACACACATCAGCTGTTGATAACAGCTGATATGTGCGCCGATCGCCGCCGCCCGCCGGCGGCAGGGGGCGGGGCTTACCGGAAAACGATCCATGACGTATCTAGTACGTCATGGGTCGTTAAGGGGTTAAAGGGAACCATCCACAGGATTTTGCTATATAGTGGTAGGCTGCTGAATCCAGGCACACTTTTTGTTGAAAGAATGGATGCTTCGGAGGCGGGCCTTTGTGGGTCGGATCCTCTGCATATATTCTTCCTCCAGCGTCTTGTATTGCACACCAACAGCAGCAATGGCTGCACAGCACGATAGTTTAATAAATCAAAAAGGGCAGTCGTAGGGCACAGCATTCAGTCCCCACACATGCCCCGTAGTGGACAGCATTCAGTCCCCACACATGCTCCGCAGGGCACAGCATTCAGTCCCCACACGTGCCCTGTAGGGCACAGCATTCAGTCCCCACACATGCCCTGTAGGGCACAGCAATTCAGTCACCACACTTGCCCCGCAGGGCACAGCATTCAGTCCCCACACTTGCCCCGCAGGGCACAGCATTCAGTCCCCACACTTGCCCCGCAGGGAACAGCATTCAGTCCCCACACTTGCCCCGCAGGGCACAGCATTCAGTCCCCCACACATGCTCCGTAGGGCACAGCATTCAGTCCCCCCCACGTGTCCTTTATTGTGCATCATTATTCGCCTTCAGATGCCTCTTGACACAACATAGTCCCTACACATGTGCCGTAGGGCGCTGCATTGTCCGCATAATGTACAGTGAAATAGAAAAATTAATACAGCTACTTATCTCAACACGTTTCCCCGTAGCTCTGGGTACTGTGTACGAAGGCAAAACTCACTTAATGTAGTGATGTCCTCCTGCACTTTCAGATCAAGAGGCTCAGTGATGGAAGAGGGGGGCTGACTGACCCCCTTCTTCTTTTTTTTTTTTTATTCTTACATTTAAAGTATTTGGCTGCAAAAATTATTTTTGCATTTGAGTTTCATGAAAACGTTTGCATTGCCGGGCTTTTCCAAGCTTTGTTTCCTTGCACAACTTTCATGTGTTCTGTGGTCCTAGCTGAAAGGAGCTCGGAATAAGGCAAAGCTGCAAACTGTCCGGCCAAGTTCTGACTGATTCTCAGATAATTCATTCTGCAGCCAACAGTGTATAGTGCAACATAGAGGACATAGCAGACAAACATTGCATTTTTTTATTCCAATGTCAAAAATTCTTTTTAGCCCTAAATACTTCCATTTAGGTAGGAAAAAAAAATTCCCAAAGTAGGCAAATCCCTTTAACGTGTATTCCTTATGTAGTACTCAGATTGGTGTTTCTAAACTGAATTTTGGACCTTCTTGTACATCTCGAGTGATGTAATGAATTTTTGTAGCTACAATGCCGTCTTATGGCCATAGCCTATTGTCCTGGAGATTGCATTGTGATGCGAGCTCACACACTGCTCTTTCTGTAAATCAAGTAAAGCAAAAAATGTGAAGGAACTAAAAATGTATTTTTCTTTCTATATGCAGCGGCTTAGTCCCTTTGCACAATGCCTGCTCGTATGGACACTATGAAGTGGCAGAGCTGTTAGTGAGGCATGGGGCCTCTGTAAATGTGGCAGATCTCTGGAAATTTACTCCACTACATGAAGCAGCTGCTAAAGGAAAATATGAGATCTGCAAACTGTTATTAAAGGTAAGATGGCAAAATATTTTATTGGAGCCTGTTCAGTCTTTACTTATTGCTTGCAGAGTTGTATTTTTTTTATAGAGCTTTGCACTAGTGGGCATTGGAAACTCATTACAAAGGCAAAAACAAGATTTCTAAAGGTTATTGAAACCATAAATTAAATGTTGTTGCTCTCTTTATGCCAGGGGAAGCTGTATGCTTGGCTTTATATTTCTTTGGGTTTTTATAGAAGCCAGAAATGTATTTCTTTTTTAAAGGTTAGTAAAGGACATATTTGTGCCATTTCCAAAACCTTGTAATAAAGCCTGTAGAATACCATTCAGACCCACTTTTCATTCTTGGGGTTTATTTTAAAATGTGTGGACATATACAGCGGGTGAAATTTCCAGACTTGTTTCATCTTCATCATCCTGGTAGATGGCAGCAGGTTTTTATCAACAATGTCTCGCCCATTCATCCTCCTTTCGATTATATGAAACCTGCGAGTGCCACATGCTGAAAAACAGCCCCACACCATGATGTTCTCACCTCCAAACGTCACTGTTGGTATGGTGTTTTTTAGGTGGAACTCTTTAGCATCTAAAGAGTTCAATTTTGGTCTCATTTGACCAGATTATATTCTCCCAGTATTTCCCAGTCTTGTCTAAATGTTGTAGAGTAAACTGTAAACGCGCTTGAACATGGTTTTTGTTCAGCAATAGTCTTGCGTAGTGAGTGTGCGTATATACAGGCCATGGAGGTTGAGTGCATTGCTAATTGTTATCTTTGAAACAATTTTACCTGCTGATTCCAGGTCTTTGGGTGGTGTCACACATAGCGACGCAGCAGCGATCACGACCAGCGATCTGACCTTATCAGGATCACTGCTGCGTCATTACATGGTCGCTGGTGAGCTGTCAAACAGGCAGATCTCATCAGTGACCCGCCCCCAGCTAGCAGCGACGCGTGGAAGCGTAACTAAGGTAAATATCAGGTAACCAAGGAAAGCACTTCTCTTGGTTACCCGATATTTACCTTAGTTACTAGCGTCCGCCGCTCTCACGCTGCCAGTGCCGGCTCCCTGTCCCCTGCACTCCTAGCCAGAGTAAACATTGGGTTAATTATCTAATGTGTACTCCAGTTACGTGTGCAGGGAGCAGGGAGCCGGCACTGACAGTGTGAGAGCACACCGCTTAGCGCTGGCTCCCTGCACTCCTAGCCAGAGTACAAATCTGGTTATTTACCCGATGTGTACTCC
This sequence comes from Anomaloglossus baeobatrachus, assembly GCF_048569485.1. Taxonomy (NCBI): domain Eukaryota; kingdom Metazoa; phylum Chordata; class Amphibia; order Anura; family Aromobatidae; genus Anomaloglossus; species Anomaloglossus baeobatrachus. Next base: position 363,555,360 of record NC_134353.1, read on the forward strand.
AGCTACGTATGCAGGCAGCCGGCACTGGCAGCGTGAGAGCGGTGGACGCTAGTAACTAAGGTAAATATCGGGTAACCAAGGAAAGGGCTTCTTGGTTACCCGATGTTTACCGTGGTTACAGCTTACCGCAGGCTGCCAGACGCCGCCTCCCTGCTCGCTTCAGTTCATCGCTCTCTCGCTGTCACACACACGATGTGTGCTTCACAGCAGGAGAACAACGTCCAAAAAATGAAGCAGGACATTCAGCAACGAGCGGCGACCTCACAGCAGGGGCCAGGTCATTGCTGGATGTCACACACAGCGACGGGATGTCGCTGCTACGTCACAGAAAATGGTGACTTAGCAGCGATGACGTCATTGTCGTCGTCACTATGTGTGACACCACCTTTTCTGTAGGTGGACATTGGCTCTTGGACAACTAATTTGATAATTTTCACTCCTCTGTCTGAAATCTTGCGAAGAGAACCTAGTCATGGCCGGTTTATGGTGAAATTATTTTCTTTACACTTCCAGATTATGGCTCTTAGGCCCTATGCGCACGCTGCGGTTTTTGACGCGGTTTTGCCGTGGTGTTGCTGCGTGTTTTGCTGCAGAAAATGTTTTATAACCTTGCTGCAGTCCTTCCCCAGCAAAACCTATGGTTAAAAAAAAAAAAAAATGCTGTGCGCACACTGCGGTTATTTTCACAAACAGGTTTTGCTGCAGGTTTTCTGCAGCAAAAAGAATTGCATGTCACTTCTTTTCCACAGGTACCTGCGGTTTTTGCCATAGATAATGGTCAAAAAACGCAGGGAACAGCCTGTGGAAAATTTGCGGCAAAACCGCATGCGGTTTTTGGATGCGGTTTGTTGCGGTTTTTTTTTACTGCGGGTGCGGTAATCTCTCAGAGCCTGCGGAATTTTCTTAAGAAAATTCCATTTTCTAGTGCACACAGGGCCTTAGAGTGCTCACTGGAATCTTCTGTACCAATGCTGTCAGTATGATGTGCAACAATAAGGTTACAAAGATCTTGAGATGGCTCACTGGTTTTACCGATCATGAGAGGTTTCTTATTTGCACCTTGTAACCTTTTTACAGGCCATCAGTTAAATCAGCTGATGTTATTTTTCACTTTCAGGTTGCTTTCTAATTACTGATAGATTTCAATTTTTGGCATGACTTTCCATGCACATCTCCTAATTTTGTTGAATACTTTTTTCCTTTCGTCTTTTCTCATCATTAAACATAACTTAAGTTGTTGACATTTAGAGTTTGATACGGGTTTTTTTGTTTTTGTTTTTTTTGCCTGTGATGATTGGATGGGTTGTTACATACACCTGGTAAAAAATTTAATGTCAGTAGTACCTTATATTTACCTCAAAAATTGGTTATCTGTTCAACACTTATTTCACCCGCCGTGTGTGTATGGATAGAGCTATACATAGTCATTGCTAAAATTGTTGGAACCATTGAAGTTGTTACAGAAAATTAAGTATCTCTCAAGAAAATTATTGCAATTATGTTTCGTTATACGCATGTTTATTTCCTTGGTGTGTATTGAAACATTAGAAATAAAAGACAAATTGAGCATTATTTCGCACAAAACTCAATTTTGCCCACAAATAATGGGCTGGACAAAATTGCTGCCACCCTTAACTTATTTTGTTGGAAAAACTTAAAGGGGTTATCCGGCTTCTTTGACTTTTTTTTTTTATTTCCCTATTGGGCTACATTGGGGCAGGTAAGTAGATAGAGACCACTTACCTGCCCTGCTGTCAGCCCCTCTCCCCCGGCTCAGAGTGGTCATGTGACCGCTCCTGCCGCGATTTTGCTGCTTCCGGTCATTTCATGTCAACATGGGCAGGGCCATGTTGACATGCAAATGTGGAACAGCATGTCGCCTCCCTGCTGGGCGGGTACAGTGCGATGAGCCCCGCCCCCTTCCCTGCACCCTCCCACACATTCCCCCGCACCTCTTTTACTCTCCAGTAACCTCCCCCTGCACTGCTGTGGGGTCTGTGACCTGGGGGAGGGGCCTGGCGGCAGCTGCCGCAGTGTCAGCGCCAGCACCGGGTCCCCTGCTCAGGATCACACATTCAAATGTACTGGCATCGCAGATCACAGATGCCGGTACATTTGAAAGTGCTGATGAGAAGCAGCGCAGCGCTGCTTCTCATCACTGTCCCTCCCGCTGTCTGTGCTCTCTTCAGCACAGCGGTGACGTCACTACTGTGCTGATATGGCCAGAGCACAGACAGCTGGCGAACATGCAGGAGCGGCGGGGACCGAGGACGGGTGAGTATGTACTCCCTACATGTGTTCCCTATGGGGGGGGGGTGCAGAGCCATATGGGGGAGGGGTGCAGAGCCATATGTGTGCGCGTGCAGAGCCATATGTGTGCGCGTGCAGAGCCATATGTGTGCGCGTGCAGAGCCATATGTGTGCGCGTGCAGAGCCATATGTGTGCGCGTGCAGAGCCATATGTGTGCGCGTGCAGAGCCATATGTGTGCGCGTGCAGAGCCATATGTGTGCGCGTGCAGAGCCATATGTGTGCGCGTGCAGAGCCATATGTGTGCGCGTGCAGAGCCATATGTGTGCGCGTGCAGAGCCATATGTGTGCGCGTGCAGAGCCATATGTGTGCGCGTGCAGAGCCATATGTGTGCGCGTGCAGAGCCATATGTGTGCGCGTGCAGAGCCATATGTGTGCGCGTGCAGAGCCATATGTGTGCGCGTGCAGAGCCATATGTGTGCGCGTGCAGAGCCATATGTGTGCGCGTGCAGAGCCATATGTGTGCGCGTGCAGAGCCATATGTGTGCGCGTGCAGAGCCATATGTGTGCGCGTGCAGAGCCATATGTGTGCGCGTGCAGAGCCATATGTGTGCGCGTGCAGAGCCATATGTGTGCGCGTGCAGAGCCATATGTGTGCGCGTGCAGAGCCATATGTGTGCGCGTGCAGAGCCATATGTGTGCGCGTGCAGAGCCATATGTGTGCGCGTGCAGAGCCATATGTGTGCGCGTGCTGAGCCATATGTGTGCGCGTGCAGAGCCATATGTGTGCGCGTTCGGTGCAGAGCCATATGTGTGCGTGTGCGGTGCAGAGCCATATGTGTGCGGTGCAGAGCCATATGTGTGCGTGTGCGGTGCAGAGCCATATGTGTGCGTGTGCGGTGCAGAGCCATATGTGTGCGTGTGCGGTGCAGAGCCATATGTGTGCGTGTGCGGTGCAGAGCCCTATGTGTGCGTGTGCGGTGCAGAGCCCTATGTGTGCGTGTGCGGTGCAGAGCCCTATGTGTGCGTGTGCGGTGCAGAGCCCGATGTGGGGCTGTTATTTGCAATGCTGTAGTGATACCAAGTCAGGTGCTGGGGAAGAATACTGACAGGGAATGTGTGTGCAGGGGGTGGGCAGGGGGCGAGGCTGGACACTGGGGAGGGGCTGGACACTGAGGCTGGGTGGTGACAGCTCTGACTGAGGTTTTGCACAGGAAGTGGTCAGTTTGCTGGAGCTGAATGTAAACAAAAGCTGCAGAGAATAAAGGGATAATTCAAGAGGAACAAAAGTTAGAAAACAAAAAATAACAATGTAGGGGTGATTTATATGACAATACAGCACAGATAAACTCAAAAATTTTTGTTAAGCTAATGTCAGACAACTCCTTTAACTGCAGTCATTCGCTTCCTATAACTACCAACAAGCTTCTTGCATCTCTCAACTGGAATTTTAGACCACTCTTCTTTTGCAAATGGCTCCAGGTCTCTCATATTTCAAGGTGCCTTCTCCCAAGAACAATTTTAAGATCTCTCCACAGCTGGTCAATGGTAGTTACATCCTAGACTCATTGCTGGCCACTGCAGAAATCACCAGTGCTTTGTTTCCATCCATTTATTGGTGCTTCTTGAAGTACCGTATTTTTCGGATTATAAGACACACTTTTCTTCCCAAAAATTTGGTAAGAAAATGGAGTCTTGGGAGGTATTTGAAAGGAAAATGGGAAAATTAGGGGTGCATCTTAAAATCCGAATGTAGCTTAACGAGGGGGTGGTGGGGAGAGGTCACAGGAGGCAGGGGCAATTTTGTGCTGCGGGCTTCTCTGTGTGGCGGGTAGCACTGCTTTGTGCGGCGGGCAATGAGGCACGGGCCATTCTAAAGATGTTGGCGATGAGGGCTTCAAATGGCGCCCAGAGTCATTGCGTGCGCAGATGAAGCTCTTGGCTCAAGCTCTCATCTGCGCACGTGCCGCCTTTGGTCCATTGACGTCCCAGCAGTGGACTTAAGTAAAGTGGCGCGTGCGCAGATGGGATCTCATTGAGCCGATAACTTAATCTGCGCACACGCCGACTCCGGACGCTATTTCTTAGAAGCCCACATCACTGACATCTTAAGAATGGCCCGTGCCTCACCATCCGCAGCGAGCACCAGCACAGAGCAGCGCCCGCTGCCCCAGCACAGAGCAGCACCCGCTGCCCCAGCACAGAGCAGCGCCCGCTGCCCCAGCACAGAGCAGCGCCCGCTGCCCCAGCACAGAGCAGCGCCCGCTGCCCCAGCACAGAGCAGCGCCCGCTGCCCCAGCACAGAGCAGCGCCCGCTGCCCCAGCACAGAGCAGCGCCCGCTGCCCCAGCACAGAGCAGCGCCCGCTGCCCCAGCACAGAGCAGCGCCCGCTGCCCCAGCACAGAGCAGCGCCCGCTGCCCCAGCACAGAGCAGCGCAGCCCACAGGGAGCATCTGGGCCCCCCTCTGGACTGCCCATAGCATCGCCGTACTCCAGTACCGCCCTTGCCTCCTGTGACCCCTGCTCCACCACTGTGGCCGCCATCCCTCCCCGGTAAGATGCCACTGGATTACAAAACTGACCCAATTTTGTTTTTTTTTTTTTCTTTGCTCTTTCTATAAATTTGAGGTGTGTCTTATGAAACGAAAAATACTGTATATTTGGGGTCATTGTCCTGCTGGACACCCATGACATGGGACATGAACGCAGCTTTCTGACACTGGGTCAGATTTCATAATGCCTTGCAAATAGTCAAGGCACCCAGTGCAAGATGCACCACAACAACCCCAAAAAAATCTTTGAACCTCCACCATACTGAACTGCAGGCACTATGTTCTTTTCTTTCTAGGCTTTATTAAATTATTGGTAAACAATAGAAAGGTGTGCTTTACCAAAAAGCTCCGTCTTGGTCTCATCTGTCCGCAAGACGCTTTCCCAGCTTACTCACATATTTTGGAAAACTGCAGTCTACCATAACTTTTTTTTATTTTTTATCTCTGTGTCAGCAGTTGGGTCCTCCTTTGCCTCCTGCCATAGCGTTTAATTGAAATGTTGACGGATAGTTGGCACTGATATTGATGCACCCTGAGCCTGCAGAACAGTTTGAAATTCTTTGGAACTTGATTGAGGCTACTATCCGGGCTATCCTGCTTTGCAACTTTTCATCAATTTTTCAACATTTACATCCTATTCCTTTTGAGTTTAATCTGATTTTCACACTATATTTTCAATGCAGATGTATATTTTGTTGTGTATAATTTTTAATTTATTCTTGTAAAGGTATTTATGTATATTTAAATTATACAGGGTTACCCATGGGTAGGATTTGTTATTATAATGACCCTGCCATTATTATAGTATTTAACGGATTTTGAAGGGAATCTGTCAACAGGTTGTTTTTTTCCCCTTGCTTTGGAGATCATCAATTTTAACCAGCCACAGTCGCCCGAGACTGCACTGGTGAGAACAGTTTGGCTTGGGTTCTCTTTGTTGTGGAGGGTTGATAGTATTTCAATTTGCTACATAAAAATCTACATTTGTTAGATTAAAACTTATACTACTTTACTGGGTAAAACATTTGTGACACAAAGTTCTTAACTGTAGGATGAAATAGAGCTCAGAAACAGGCTCTCTGCATGCATTGTTTATTGACAGTGAACTGCTTATTACTGGCAGGAACGCCGTCTGACTAGGTCTCAACCGCTGCTGTACTTGTTGTAGTCTGAGCAGTGATAAACGCTTGTAAATAGTACACAACTTGATAAGTGACACATCTCTTAATTTAGTATTTTGACACCTGCCACACGTGGTTATCAGATTACATAGCAAGCACCTGCTGACAGATTTCCTGAGAGCGCTGGTTGGGCGCGGAGCTCGCATGATGTAACAACCAACAGAAGCGCCGGAGAGTGAGTGCTAACATCGCTGGATGAAGCTGGCACAAGAGGTAAGTATAATATTTGCTATGTAAGAGGTGGGCAAACATAGTGATTGAGAAAAGGTTGGCTAAGTAGTGAACAATTCCACTGAAGGGGCTCTCCACCACTCGGACAACCTCTTCTCATTCCCGATATATGGCGCCATTAAAATAACACATCCTCTCATGCCACAGCGGTGTCGGCACTTGCATTCTCAGGACTTTTGTGAGGTTGTTACATCATGTAAACCCCATGCCCAATCACAGCCAGCCGCAGCTCTCACTTCCTGTTAGTTACTCATACGTCGAAAGGGGTGAGTGAGAAGCTGGCGGTGATTGGGCGCGGAGACTGTGTGCTGCTACAACCTCATGTGAACCCTGGGAACGTGAGCCTGAACCCTGCAAGAACTGCGTCTTAAATTTTGTTGCCTATACTTTAAAGGGAATCTATCACCAGGTTTTTGCCCCTAATCTAAGAGCAGCATAATGTTGGGGCAGAGATCCTGATTCCAGCGGTGTGTAACTTACTGAGCTGCTTAGTCTAGTTTTGATAAACTACTGCTGATTAATCAGTGATTTATCATTACGGGACTATTGGGTGTGCTGCAGGTAGTCCAGCATATTTATGAGCTCTGTATAACTGCTAGATCTGCAGCAGAGAAAACATTGATTATATATAAATGACAGCAAACAGCTCAGTAAGTTACACATCGCTGGAATCAGGGTCTCTACATTATGTTGCTCTCAGATGGGGTAGAAAAACTTGGTGACATAGTCCCTTTAAATGGTCTATAGATGGAGCAGATCCATACAACAGTGAGCTTTAATTTCTGTGCAGATTTTTTCGACAGTTTGTGAATATTCTGAAAATGCTATTTACGTGCATTTTAAAGTAAATTGCTGCAGATTTGCCATTCGGATTCTGCACCACAAATCTATGACATGTGAACATGGCCATAGTTATTTCTCCCTTGCTTTGTCGTATTGAGGGCTACTTCAACCGAACTAAAAAATGTATTTCTTTCCCAGCATGGCGCAGATCCAACAAAGAAAAACAGAGATGGGAACACACCCCTAGATTTGGTAAAAGATGGGGACACCGACATTCAAGATTTGTTACGAGGAGATGCGGCTCTGCTCGATGCAGCCAAGAAAGGGTGCTTAGCAAGAGTGCAAAAGCTATGTACACAAGAAAACATTAACTGCAGGGACACACAAGGGAGAAACTCTACGCCTCTGCATCTAGCAGGTGAGGTTGGTCTTACTGATGGCCTTGTCCAGGTTTCGCCTAATCTCGTGTTGATGGGAAACAGCACATTTTTCTTTTACTTGGTCAGTTTGTTACTCTGGTGCTTTTGCATGAAAGCCATATCAAAGGTAGGCAGCTAACGGAAAGAGTGTAGGGTAAATGTCTGTCTTGGGGTACATCCTAAATGAGCAATAACATATTGTTAATGTATCAGTCCGCAGATATACAAGCAATAGTTTGAATGACAGATGTTCTCGGGGTTTCATCCACATCTGATTAAACCTTCCTTTAGTAAACATCCTATTACTGATCAGAGCTGATGAGCCGTGTCATGAGGGATGAAACAGCTGGGATTCCAGCTTGCCCGACTCTCCCATCCTCCTCTTACACAGCAACAAAATGAGTTATTCTTACAGACAAAATATCCTACTCGGGGATGAGCATTGCCACCGAATAAGCTCCACACATTAAAGATTTCAGTACTATTTCACCAGCATCTACCCTATTATAATCTTCTTTTACCTCTTTTCTGTCATGCAGTGTGATAGGAGCGCTTGCAGTGTTTTCTCTTGAGCTGTGTGTTACAGTGCCAATGTATTTAATGTCCTGGGTTAGGCTGCTTTCACACATCCGGTTTTCGCCGTCGGGCACAATCCGGCAAATTGTGGATAAAACTGATCCGACGTCGGATCAGTTTTATTCCCCATAGACTTGTATTAGCGCCGGATTGTGCCAGATGGCCTTGCATTGCATGCGGCGTCCGCCAGATCCGGCAAAATTTGTCTGGCTGCCGGAAAGGACTCAGCATGGAACTTTTTTTGTCTCTGGCGCCGTTCGACATGTTGTATAATGGAAGCCTATGGGCGTCGGATCCGTCGTCATCCGGCATATGATGGAATCCAACGACTGATACGGTTTTTTGAACGGAGCATGCTCAGTATCCTAACGGATCTGTCAAACTGAAGGAACGCATGGAAAAAACTGATACAACGGATCCGTTTTTTCACCGGATCCATTGCATCAGTTTTTTTCACCGGATCGTCACTGACGTTGAAAAACTGATGTGTGAAAGCAGCCTTATGTGTTGTTATAGGCTACAAAGTATTCGGTGATACCCTACATGTAAGAAAAGGGGTGAATGACCACAAAAATGATAAAAATATTAGTTTTATTGATACTTCATTAAAAAGCATTTTCTTGGCCTTGATCAGTGCATATAATCTAGTGGCCCTTACTAGACACATCAAAGATTGGATAAATAATACGAGCTGCTTCTCTAGTACACAGAAAAGGAGTTAGCGAGGCCATTCGATATAGTCGCAATATTACACATGAAAGCAGCTTATTGCAAGACACGAGAGGAGCATGGAAGGCAATAAGAAAATTATACGGACTACCATTTTGTCTATCCAGACCTATGCCTCTGTGGAAAGACCCCAATTTTGAACAGGGCAAGCAAATCAAATTCTTCCAGGAGTGGAAACAAAAAGGAAAAAACTGGGGGCCGTGGGTATGGAGTTGGCCAGAATTTTCCTACTAAGTATAACCTACCGTTGCTCAGCAATTCCAATGTAGACAGTAAGTCATTACATGTCTGTGGTGAAAGAATTGGGAAAACTAGGCAAGAAAGGACTCTTTGACCGCTTGATCGGAGCAGACGTAAGACAGATGTCGCTGGCAATGCTATGTTCCCACCTACGTAGCCAGCATAAGAGTGAAGGTGAGAGTAATGCCTCTTTTTAACTGGGGGAATAGGATACCTGATGAGGAACTGTAGGACATATCGATTAAGGACTGGATAAAAGTTAAAAAGGTCATGATAAATGAGCAGAGGAGATATGCAATACAAATTGATACACAACGCGATTTACGACTTTTAGAAATGCTCCAGTAGACTATCTGAGAAGCTGCCCAAAGTACAACCTTTACACAACACACCTTATTCATTGTATATGGGAATGCCGGGTTATAGGAGTGTAGGAGGAAGCAATTGAACACACACAAAAAATATGGGGTATAAAAGTGCCAAAAGAATCGCTAGCTTGCCTATTTCATCATATAGCTATAATGGGGGTAGCGAGTGAAGGACATGCGTATATCCCAAATACTATACGTGTGATGTTAATGGAAGTAAAAGAAAAATTGCATTCTCATGCACAGGCTAGATAGACAGGTACCTGATATACCAGAAATGGTGAACAATATGAAGACACTGTTGGCGTTTGATCAATTAGATGCAGAAAGCAGCAAAGAAAAAAAATACAACTAAGGTATTTTAAAAAGTGGAGAACATTTATAGTAAAAAGTTAATCGCAAAACGAGATCTCCCGAATAATGAAACCATTCAAAGACACAACCTGGTATATATAGTGGGTACGGAAAGTATTCAGAACCCTTTACATTTTTCACTCTGTTTCATTGCAGCCATTTGTTAAATTCAAAAAAGTTTATTTTTTTTCTCATTAATGTACACTGTGCACCCCATCTTGTAAAAAAGAAAATAGAAAGTTTTGCAAATTTATTAAACAAAACAAGGAAACTGAAATATCACATGGTCATAAGTATTCAGACCCTTTGCTCAGTATTGAGTAGAAGTACACTTTTGAGCTACTACAGCCATGAGTTTTCTTGGGAATGATACAAGTTTTTCACACCTGGAGTTGGGGTTCCTCTGCCATTCTTCCTTGCAAATCCTCTCCAGTGCCGTCAGGTTGGATGGTGAACGTTGGTGGACAGCCATTTTCAGGTCTCTCCAGAGATGCTGCATTGGGTTTAGGTCAGGGCTTTGGCTGGGCCAGTGAAGAATGGTCACAGAGTTGTTCTGAAGCCACTCCTTTTGTTATTTTAGCCGTGTGCTTAGAGTAATTGTCTTGTTGGAAGATGAACCTTCAGCCAAGTCTGAGGTCCAGAGTACTCTGGAAGATGTTTTCTTCCAGGATATCTCTGCACTTGGTTGCATTCATCTTTCCTTCAGTTGCAAACAGTGGTCCTGTCCCTGCATCTGAAAAACACGCCCCCATAGCATGATGCTGCCACCACCATGTTTCACTGTTGGGATTGTGTTGGGCAGGTGATGAGCAGTGCCTGGTTCTGGGAGTCCTTCATGTGTTTTTTTGCAAACTCTGTGCAGGCTTTCATATGTCTTGCACTGAGGAGAGGCTTCATCTAGCCACTCTACCATAATGGCCCGGCTGGTGGAGGGCTGCAGTGATAGATGACTTTGTGGAACTTTCTTCCATCTCCCTACTGCATCTCTGGAGCTCAGCCACAGTGACCTTGTGATTTCTTCTTTACCTCTCACTAAAGGGTGCTTTACACGCTGCGACATCGCTACCGATATATCATCGGGGTCACGTCATTAGTGACGCACATCCGGCGCCGGTAGTGAGATCGCAGCGTGTGACACCAAGGAGCGACTATCAACGATTGCAAAATCGTTCGCTCCTTTCCTTAATATCGCTGCTGCCACAGGTATGATGATCATCTTTCCTGCGGCATCACACATCGCTATGTGTGACACCGCAGGAACGACGAACATCTCCTTACCTGCGTCCACCAGCAATGCGGAAGGAAGGAGGTGGGCAAGATGTTACGTCCCGCTCATCTCCGCCCCTCCGCTTCTATTGGCCGGCCGCTTAGTGACGTTGCTATGACGTCGAACGAACCTCCCCCTTGAGGGAGGGATTGTTCGACGGTCACAGCGACGTCGCTGACAAGGTATGTGCATGTGACGCTGCCGTAGCGATAATGTTCGCTACGGCAGCGAGCACCAAATGTCGCACGAACGATGTCACAGCGTGTAAAGCACCCTTAAGGCTCTGCTCCAATGAATTGCTCAGTTTGGCTGGATGGCCAGGTGTAGGAAGAGTTCTGGTGGCCACAAACTTCTTCCTTTTAAGGATTATGGAGGCCACTATGCTCTTAGGAATCTTGAGTATTGCAGAAATTCTTTTGTAACCTTGACCAGATCTGTGCCTTGCCACAATTCTGTCTCTGAGCTCCTTGGGCAGTTCCTTTGACCTCATGATTTTCATTTGATCTGATATGCACTGTGAGCTGTGAGGTCTTCTATAGACAGGTGTGTGCCTTTTCAAATCAAGTCCTATCAGTTTAATTAAACACAGCTGGACTCCGATGAAGGAGTAGAACCAACTCAAGGAGGATCACAAGGAAATGTACGGCATGAGACTTAAATATAAGTGTCTGAGCAAAGGGTCTGAATACTTATGACCATGTGATATGTCAGTTTTCTTGTTTTACAAATTTTCAAAAATTTCTACATTTCTGGGTTTTTTCTGTCAAGATGGGGGATGGGGTGCAGTGTGTACATTGAGAGAAAAAAAATGATCTTTTTTGAATTTACCAAACGGCTGCAATGAAACAAAGAGTGAAAAATGTAAATGTGGTCTGAATACTTTCCGTACCCACTGTACCTGGAGCCATCTAGATGAATCACTGGGGAGATTGGAAATACAGCATTAAAACCCGAAGAATCATTTTGAGAAGTTTAGAAATGTTACGGTTATTTTTTGAATTAGAAGACGCACTTTTCCTTCCAAAAATTTTGGAGGGAAATAAAGGGTGCATCTTAAAATTCGTATATAGTTTACCGGGAGGTGTAGAATTTGCGCGAGCGGCTGTCTGTGCGGGCAGGCGGCCGGCTGCCTCTCTGTGCGGGCCAGCGGGCTGCAGTGGCTGTATGGAGCAGGCCAGTGCGGCAGGTATCCCAGATGGTCTGGGTTCAAATGATGGTGCCCGGAGTCAGCGCATGTGCAGATGGAGCTCTCGACTGGGAGTGCCACCTGCGCACGCGCCACTCCGGGTGCCATTTCTTTGAAGCCAGGACCGCCGACAGAGCTTCTGGGACACCGGCCGCACAGGCCTGCACCACACAGTTACCCCAGCTTCCGCTGCCAGCACAGACGCAACCAGCACCGCCCCTGCCTCCTTTGATTCCAATGCACTACCGCTGCCGCCCCCCTCCGGTAAAACATCGGAGTATAAAACGGACCCCTTTTTTTTACTTTTTTTTTTTTTTTTTCATCTCTAAATTTGGGGTGCGTCTTGTATTCTGGTATGTCTTCTAAAACGAAAAATGCTGTATATGCTTCAGTTTCAGGTATCATAGGATTTTGTTGTTGTGACAGAAAAAATGTTAAAATGATGACGAATGTACAAGAAAGTATTGTATTGATATTTGTAAATTTTATGTGGTCATAAAATAGCGTATTTTTCGGATTATAAGACGCACATTTACTCCCAAAAATTTGGGAGGAAAATGAGGGGTGCATTTTAAAATCCGAATATAGCTTACCGGGGGGCAGTCTGTGCGGCGACTGGGTGCGTGCGGGCGGCCGGGTGCATGTGGCTGCGTGCCGGCGGCCGGGTGCCTGTGGCTACGTGCGGGTGGCCGGGTGCGTCGGTGCCGGCTGCCTCTCTGTGCGGGTGGGTAGACGGCCTACTGGCTGCCACTCTGTGCGTGCGGGCGGCTGGCTGTGCGGCGTGTGTCCGCGGTCGCAGTTTCAAATGATGGCGCTGAGAGTGCGCGTGCGCTGACTCCACTGACCCGCCACCACTGACCGCCGCTGCCACCACGGACCCGCCATGGCTGCCAGCACAACCTCTGCCTCCTGTGACCCCGCTTCACCATCACTGCTGCCCCCCCCCTCCGGTAAGACAACACCGGAGTATACAACGGACCCCATTTTTATATTTTTTTTACCTTTCTCTCTAAATTTGGGGTGCGTCTTTTAATCCGGTGCGTCTTATAAAACGAAAAATACGGTACTTTTTTAACTTTCTTTTAATATAAAACTCTTACATTGCTGGGGAGTATATATACAAGATGTATTTGGAACAGTATTATTAAAGTGGTATAATAATGGGTATTATGGTTCAGAAAAAGTATGATGAGACCGAAAATATTATACAATTGATATGGAGACAAACATACCATATAATAGAAACTACCACAGAAGTGAAGAGCCCGTAGACTCTGACGTACGTTTTGCTCCACTTTAGTAATGCCCTGTTCTACATTCAGCTTTTCTTAAACTATGTGTATTTTCTCCCCATCATTTTAAGTGTTTTATATTAAAACAAAATACTTTTTAACTATGAATCAATAAAATAAATATTTTTAACATCATTTTTGTGGTCTTTCACCCTTTTCTTGTTTGTAGCGTATTTACTGTTGTGGTGAATTATTTTATCACTGGGATTTATGATTTACTGCTGTAGTGTAGAGTACTTCATTTGTTTCATAAACAGTTGTGTTAAAGGGAATCTGTCACCAGCTTTTTGCTACTCCATCTGAACGAAGCTTAATGTAGAGACAGAGAGCCTGATTCCAGCAATGTGTGACTTATCTGGCTATCCACTGAAGTTTTTATAAAATCACTGTTTTGTCTGCTGCAGCTCTACCAGATCTCTGTAAAGCTATAACACACATGCACATGTAAATTACTGTGTACACATGGCAAGCCAGAAAGATGCCAATCACTTGTGCGGGCATGGTTGGTACTTGTCAGCAGGTTTACTAGTCCTCTAATGATAATCTGCTGCTGACTAGAGCTAGCAGGCCAGTAAGTGACACATTGCTGGAATCAGGATCTCTGGCTCCATAATATGCTGCTCTCAGATTAGGTTGCAAAATCCCAATGATGGATTTTCTTTAAAGTTTTTTGTCATTCAGTTTTGTGTCTCTGAAATGCTTTTGTTCTTTTTTTTTTTGCAGCCGGCTATAACAACCTGGAGGTGGCGGAATATCTCCTAGAGCATGGTGCAGACGTAAATGCACAGGATAAAGGAGGGCTTATTCCCTTACACAATGCTGCATCATATGGGGTATGAATAATTGTGGTTTAGACTGCCAGATGTGAAATATTGTTTCTTTCTAAAGAGGTATTTCACCTGTAGTGTGGTTCAAACCATCAGGCTTAATGCTGATACTTCTCCACCAAAAGGGTACACAAGCCAATTTTATTTATTCATTTTAATACAAACTTCCAATTTATTTAGTTTTTTTTTCTACCATTTAAATTAAAAAAAAAAAAAAAAAAAAAACTATAGTTGTTTGGAATCTTTATACTGATCTGGAGAATCATATTGTCGGGTCAATTTAACCATTTCGTGAACATTGTAAATACAACAATTATAAATTAAATAATTGTGAAATTGCTTCCTTTTTTTTTTTTCTTTGCAGTTTCAAAGCACCGTGTTCTAGAACTGTCGTAGAATGAAATGTGTAATTTACAAGTACAACTCCTCCCACAAAAAAAAAAAACGCTCTCCTATGGCTATGTGGGAAGAAAAATAAAAAAAAAGCTATGGCTCGAAAAATGGCTTTCATGAAAGGGTTAACTTTAGATGGGCATGCGTCATTGAAGGGATTGTACACTACTTGGACAACCATGTCTCAAACAGCGTGTTTGCACAAGTAAATTAAAACTTATACTCCCTTTCAGTGCTGGCGCTGTTCCAGCGGTGTCAGCAGGCGCTCTCCCAGGGCTCGTGTGAGATTGTCATGAGTCCTGCACCTCATTAGCGCTGGCTTCATTCATTACGCCTTCCAAACGTATCAGAAATGAAGAGGTAGTCAGAGCTCCAGCTGCCCACTCGCATCCTCTTGATGTCTGATATGTCGGAAGTTGGAAAAAGTGAAGCCAGCGCTGATTTTGCGCAGTACACATGACAATCTCGTGTGAGCCCCAGGAGAGCGACTGTCGACCCAGCTGGAGGCGAGTACAAGTGTTATTATACTAGTGGCAAACATGCTGATTGAGAAGGGGTTGTCTGAGTAGTGGGAAACTCGTGTAAGGAACCCACCCATGCTGAAATGGACCTCTAGAATATGTGCACACAGTGCATTTTTATCACGTTTTTGTTATGCATTTTTTAGTGCAGTTTTGTCACAAAACTGTATGCAAATCTTTATGCCACCAAAGTCCATGAGAATTCTGAGGTTTTGTGCACAGATTGTTTTGGGGTTTTTTTTCCCATGCAGATTTGGTGCAAAAATAAATTTGCAGTATGTCAATTCTTTCAGCGGTTTTGCAGCACTTTTCCACCCCAGGATGCATGGAAAAAACGTCATCAAAATATATATTAATAGTTTATTTATTTTTCTTTCTACCAATAGATGTAGATTTGGTGCAGAAATTTCGGCAGCCAAATACTCATTTTGCGCACATAGCCTTACAATTTATGATCCCTTCAATTTTTTGTAGTGGTGGTCTCTTCCAAAAGGTCTTCTTTGACAGTTGCAGCACTCATTGGTTGCCAACATCATAAACGTCTTATTGCTCTTCCTTATCAGACCAGTTTACGCCACAGCTTTTTTTTTTAATATTACCATTGGTACAGCTGTTTGCTTTTTTTTTTTTTTTTTGTTTTTGTAAGATGAGTAGTGTTTTACAATGGCACTGCAATTTATGCTATTAAGTGGTGTCCACAACAATTTGGCACACAATATTTAAGACACCATTTATACACTGTAGAAAAATTCAGGTGGATTTTCAGACATGCGGAGTGAAATTCACAGCACAATCTGCAAATAACAGATTAGCTACACCCCAAAATTAGAGCCTTGGCAATAAAGTCACTATATTTGAGTCATTTTTCAAAATGGACATGAGCCTTGAATTATGTTTTTGTCTTTTTTTCGTTCTAGCATGTTGACATTGCAGCATTATTGATCAAGTACAACACTTGCGTTAATGCCACAGATAAATGGGCTTTTACCCCCTTGCATGAAGCAGCCCAGAAAGGACGAACGCAGCTGTGTGCCCTGCTTTTAGCTCATGGTGCAGACCCCACGATGAAAAACCAGGAGAGCCAGACGCCACTAGATTTAGCCACAGTAAGTGTTTTCGTTCACAATTTGGTCTGGAGGCTTTTTAAGGTCTTATTTTCAGAATGTTCTGTGTTTGTCCAATGCTTTTGGCTTCTTTTTCAATTTCACATTACAATAAAATATATAGAGATTCTGATATTGTTAATAATAATAATTGAAGCAGAACGGTCTCATTAAAGGTTACCTATGTGTTATAACTACAGTGTAGAACAGATTGATGTGTGAGAATACATTAGTCACTGACACTACCCCAATGAGCAGTAATGTAAATGTGATATAAATGAATCTTCTCCGCTCCTCTGGGTATATAACATGGTAATACTGATATGGTAGTGTGATGTAAGTGTTTTTAAAAATTATTTTTTTTTTTTTTGCTTTTCATTTAGGCTGATGACATTCGAGCTCTGCTAATAGATGCAATGCCTCCCGAGGCATTACCTACCTGCTTCAAACCTCAAGCAACTGTAGTCAGTGCCTCAATTATATCACCAGCGTCCACTCCCTCCTGTCTGTCCGCTGCCAGCAGCATCGATAATCTGTCCGGTCCCTTGGCTGATCTGGCTGTGGGTGGATCGTCAAATGCTGGTGATGGCGCTGCAGGAACGGAAAGGAAAGAAGGTGAAGGTAAAGCTGTGTTTTGTGATTGCTTAAGATGGAACATATTAAGATCATTGCTCCTGCCAACTCTAAAGAGCCTCCATATGCAGCATGTTGCTCCTCAGCCTCTGTGTACACAGCCTTCATCTGCAATATATCGCTTGTCAGCCCCTTTATACAACCTCCATATGCAGTATGTACTCAACAGCTCCTGTATGCAACCTCTGTCTGCAGTACATATGCCACATCCTCTGTATACAGCCTCTATGTGCAGTACACTACTCCTCAGCCCCTGTATATAGTCTCCATATGTCATACGTTGCTCCTAATCCTCTGTATATAACCTCCATCTGCACCGGATAGTGATGACACATCCTTAGGCTATGTGCGCACGTTGCGTATTTTCATGCAGTTATGCTGCGATCTGCACCGCAGCGTAAATGCATGCGTCCTGTGTCCCCAGCATAATCTATGAAGATTATGCAGGAGACGTGCGCACGTGGCGTATTAGAGCGCAGCTCTTCGGCTGCTGCCCGAAGCGCACGTTATAAGAAGTGACATGTCACTTATTCCGTGCGCTCTGCCTGCAGTCCCCGCTCTGTCTATGGGAGGGGCTGCATCCAGAGCGCATGAAATCGGCTTTTCATTACGGACTGTTTCTGCAGCGATTTGAAGCGCACATGTGCTGTTCAAATCGCTGCAGAAATTTATGCAGGGACAAATGCTACGTGCGCACATAACCTTAGGATAGGTCATCTATATCACAAACTTTGACAACTCCTGTAATTTAATCACTGGCTTTTCAGTGTGCTTTATTCCTCCTGCATTTGTTTTTGCAGTGCTATTTTCTTTCTATATTTTTTTTTTTTTTTTGCAACAAATGCTGTCTTCCTCAGCCATAAGGTATTGTGTGTAAGATCTTTTAGTGCCTTTCTGACAATTTGAAAGTCATCTACTAGAAAACATTTTTTTTTCTTTTTTCTCCCTTCGCAGTTGCAGGTCTTGACATGAACATCAATCAGTTTCTGAAAAGCCTGGGTCTGGAGCACCTTCGGGATATCTTTGAAACTGAGCAGGTAGGATGCACGCCAAATGTGTTATCTGTGCTGATGCTCGGCATCCCTACTTTCAAAGCCAGCGTTTGTCTCGCTGACCTGAAGGAGGGTGATGTGTTGCTTTGAAGGAGATTGGAAGATAATTGCAACAGGACGCTGTGAACCTGTATACTCCGACTGGCCTCTAATAGTTCTGTCCACAGCTCAGTTATTTTAACAGTTTTTCCATGTGTTATGATGTAAAAAATCACACACCTATTGAAAACTCAATGCTAGACAATTTGTGGCCAACATCATAGTTTTTAGGACATCTTTAGCACTTGGAAAGGTAGATGACATTATTCCCAAACTGTTAAAAGATTAAAGGAGCACTTTCATTAGTTGTTTGTTTTTTTTTTAATTTGTGTATACCGTATGTTTATGTAAAGTGTGTATGTGTTATATTCCTCTTCCACAGCCTTCTCCGTGATCCAGCACCATTCTGCTAATTTTTTCACTGACTTTTCAGACTATACAGCTCACTGTATACTCTAGGCCTGAGCTCTGGAGTCTCTTACAATGTAAACCTATGGAGCCTCATTCTAATGCTCCGTAAAAACTAGCTCTGTAGAGTCTTAAAGGGAACTTGTCACCGGATGCTCATAATACTTAATAATATACTAATAATAATATACTAATAATACCTAACGGTCAGTGCGGAGCACACTGGTCGGATGGGCGTCTCCGTTCTCTGCGCCCCGTGCCTCCTTTTTCAGCGATCTATGTCCTTCTGAAGCTAGTGTGGATGACGCTTTCTACGTCATCAACACTAACCTGCTCGGCAGATCAAACTGCACCTACGCAGTGCACTCACTGTTGGCTAGTGTAGATGACATAGAACGCGTCATCCACACTAGCTTCAGAAGGAGGACAAAGATGGCCGAAAGAGGGGGCGCGGGACCCAGAGAACGGAGACGCTCATCCGACCAGTGTGCTCCACACTGACCGTTAGGTAAGTATTTTGAGCATCCGGAGACAAATTCCCTTTAAGTAGCGGGTATGCCATGAGAAGAGGCGCATAATACTGCTGAATACCAGAGAAGATGGTCTAGGTGAGTATATTAACACATTTGCACTTGTACACAGATTTTAGTTTTTTTGTGGGATTTTTGGGGGTTTTTTTGTTTTTGTTTTTTTTTTGTTTTGTTTTTTTTTAGAAAAAAAAAAAACTTAATGGGAGTACTTCTTTAAAGAGGTTATTGATAGCCTATCTGATCAGTGTGCCAAAAGGTTTAAATGCTGGCGCCGGTCACAATTTCTCAGATGCTGGCGAAACATCAGGTACCGTATTTTTCGGACTATAAGACGCACTTTTTTCCCCCCAAATGTTGAGGGAAAGTGGGGGGTGCGTCTTAGGCTGAATGTAGGGCTGCGGGGAATGAGGGTGCTGCGGAGGAGCGGGTCATCGGGGCATGAGCAGGCTGTAGCAGCCTGCCGTGACCACGTGGGCCCGCTCATTTCATATGCACGCCCATCTCAGCGCTGAAGCCGGTGCTGACAGGTGGGTGGGATGATGGGCGGGGGATGCACGCATAGTAAACAGCCAGCCCGCATGATCACTCCTGATCACTACAACCTGGAGTGATCATGTGCAGCTGTATTTACTGCCCCCCATGCATCATCATCAGCGTGTGGTGCAGTGAATCAGTACACTCACCGACAACAATCCCTGCAGCACCGCGATCTCCTGTCTGCCGGCCGCGGCTGTGCTTGGAAACTAGCGATGCTCACAGGGATGACATCATCGCTGTGCGCACGTGTCCACACGCAGCCGCGGATGACACAGACAGGAGGACATCACGATGCTGCAGGAATCATGGCCGGCTCCACACAGGTAAGCCGCGCTACTGACTGGAGGAGGAGCGATGCTGCGTGGAGCGAGGAAAGGTGAGGATGAACGTTTTTGGTTTTTTTAAAAATTTTTTGTGTGCCACAGGATGCAGCCATTTAGTAGCATACGGTATATAGCAGGATGACGGCATATACCAGGATGGGGGTATGTTATGAGCAGGGTGGGGGTGTATAGCAGGGTGGGGGTGTATAGCAGGATGGGGGTGTATAGCAGGATGGGGGTATATAGCAGGGTGTGGGTGTATAGCAGGGTGGGGGTGTATAGCAGGGTGGGGGTGTATAGCAGGGTGGGGGTGTATAGCAGGGTGGGGGCATATAGCAGGATGTGGCCATATGCCAAGATGATGTATATAGCAGGATGCGGCCATATGCCCGGATGGGGTATATAGCAGGATGCAGCCATACGCCCGGATGGGGTATATAGCAGGATGGAAGCACATACCAGGATGGCAGTAAATAGGAGGATGTGGGCTATACCAGGATGAGGGACATATATATATATACAAGGCAGGAGGATCATTACCAGGATGGGGTACCTGAGTTAGAGAATTTGGGGACATTACCCCCATAACAGTGTCAGCAGCAGATCCTTGCCCCATAACAATGTGTAATGACAACATTTTTTTCTTAAAATTTTATTTTCCTACTCTAAAACCAGGATGCGTCTTAGGCTATGTGCGCACGTTGCGTACTAGCTCTGCAGAAATTTCTGCAGCGATCCTAAGAGCACACGTGCGCTTCAAATCGCTGCAGAAAATGTCCGTAGAGGAAAAAAAAAGCCGATTCCATGCACTCTGACTGCAGCTCCTGCCATAGACAGAGCAGGAGCTGCCGGCAAAGCGCACGGAAGAAGTGACATGTCACGTCTTAGAACGCAGCGCTTCGGGCAGCAGCCGAAGCGCTGCGCTCTAAGACGCCACGTGCGCACGGCTCCATAGATTATGCAGGGGACGCAGGACGCATACAGTTACGCTGCACTACAAAGCGCAGCGTAACTGCGTGTATTTACGCAACGTGCGCACATAGCCTTATAGTCCGAAAAATACGATACTTATTGAAGTGATAATTACTCTAATCAGAAGTCCCCTCGATTTCCTGTTTCCATTGTAGACCTCACGATAATCGGATCAGAAAATTGTGTGATCTATGTAAAAAAGTGATCTGATCTTTATAACTTTTTATCTTTTATGTGCCTCATCAACAAAATCTCTTTTGTAAACTCAGCCTCAGATATACAGTGGAAAATATTGGAATTTGTAAGCAAACAGATCCGGTCATGGTGATACATCAGGAGCCCCGGTGCATCTCTAATGCTCTGCTGTATAGCTTATTTAGAAAATGCCCACAAATCCTGCTGGTCCGGGCAGCGCTCACCTTAGATTGCTGTATCCTTAGTACTGGCACATATATATATATATATATATATATATATATATATATATATATATATATATATATATGTGCCAGTACTATTTCAGAATACAGCTCTCCATGTTTTCTCTCCATTAACCCTGCAGCTTCGGTTTATTTTGATTTCCTATCTGTTAACTGCATGCTGAAAACAGAATTAATTTGGTTCCAGAACAGTTGAGACTAAACTCCTCATGTTCCTGAATAACAATGAGGTTTGATACTCCCAGCAGGCATGTTTGAATATATCCTGTAAATCTGGGCCTGCTACAAAAAGATAAATTCAAATGAAAAAGTTGTGATGCATATGAAGACTTCAAAGAATGGCTCCGAAAGAAATATTTGCTTAGACAGGGAAATAAAAGAAAATTATATATATTTTTCACTTTGTCTTTCAAAAGCTAAAATTGTGATTTTCCTTCTTAATCGGTCAGTAGGTTTTTACTACTTCATCTGAGAGCAGTATAATGTAGAAAAAGAGACCCTGATTCTAGCGATGTGTCACTTTGTGTCAACTGCTTCACCCAGTAAACGATGAGTTTTTACATTTAGCATGCAGAAGAGCTGAGAAAGCTAACCCTGCCCACACCAGGCTCATTATGTACATTGTCTATAGACTGTGAGCTGCTTATCAGAGGAGGTGCATGTCAGACTAAGGCTCTAGTGATGATGTTGTCCGAACACTGATTATGTTATGGAGCTAAAACAAAAATGATTGCAAGTAAACAGCATGTACCTTGGTGATACACATCTCTGAATTCTGTGTTTAACCCCTACATAATGCTTTTCTCATATTACATAGCAAAAACCTACTGACTGATTCACTTTAACTCATGACATTTGAAGTGTTAAAGGGAACCTGTCAGCTGATGCATGCTGCCCAAACCATGGGCAGCATGTATCAGCCACTGGATGTATAATTACACCATTTTTTGTTTAACTCTGAAACTCTGCGGTGTTTAGAGAAAAACATACAGTATAATGCACCCCGCATATTGCTCCATGCAGTATTAATTAAGGCTTTGCATGGTCACCATACAGTATAGTGCTCCATGCAGTATCCAGGATGCCAACACTTTTGAAACTGCAATGCCGGGGGTGAGAGCAGTGCCAAATAAAATCGGCCTGGGAACGTGTAGGAGATTGGTTATTTCAAGTATTATTGTGTGTTTTATTAGATATATATATATATATATATATATATATATATATATATATATATATATATATATATATATATATATAGATATATATATATATATAATATAGAGAGAGAGAGATATTTATATGTATATTTACTGGGTTAGTAGTGGGGGTGTCTGATAGGTGCCTCTCCATTACTAACCCATGGGCTTGATACCAGCTGACACTACATAGATGACCTCACCACCAAAAGCCATTACCACTATTGCAGGAAGCGCTAGAATTGGCGCATCTAATATGATGTGTTACTTCTGGGGTGGCTGCAAGCTGGTATTTTGTGGTGGGAAGGGACTAAAAATCATAGACCTTCCGAACCTGCCAATATTAGCCCGCAGCTGTCTACTTTACTTTTTTGGTTATCAAAAAAGGGAGGGGGGAACCCACGTTGTGTTTTTGGTTTTTTTTTTTTGTTATTTAATCATAAGCTGTCCAATATGTTCCTCAGGGGGAATTTTGCTATATGTCTGGGGGTTGTACAGTTATTTCTGTTTGTCTATATAGTAGTAAAGAAATCCAGCACTCAAAGACAAAAGTATATTTGAAAGTGATTAGTATCTTATTACAATAATTCCAGCAGTGTGAGCGAATAGTGAAGTTTCGGTCAACAATATGACCTTTACCAGACTCGCACAGCATTGGTGGTATAGGGAAATTTGTGGTATGCAGCGCTATTGTAAAACTGCTGTCACTCTACTGCTAGTTTACGCACTGTGCTTGGCCGAGTATCACGGGTACTCAAATGTTTAGTCTGTGAAACAAGGGACACAAAGCACAGGCTTGCTTCACTGCATGATGTGAGCAGGCACCCCAGGGTGAGCCACTTCAGCCTCCTTTGAATGGCTCTCACTGGAGGGTAAAACATTTTTGTATGTACGGTGTCTGGAATAAAAAACACGCTAGCATTTTAGTGCTTGCCCATCACTAGTAGCGGTCATTGCCGGCTTCTGCAGCACAGGTTCTATTGAAAAGATCAGGAGCTGTGCTGCAGAACCACGCAGCTTCTGCTATACCACAGACAACCCCCTTAAAATAATAATGAACCCATGGCAATTTGTGGTAAAGCGCATGCACACAGCCTAACTGCTACCTTTGAATTTACTTTCATTTTTTTGTGTGTGACTTACGTAATAGCCTGTTATGTTTTGTTGTGATGGAGAAAATGAAACATTAAACTTGAAATGCGCTCTCCACGTGCAATTAACTATTAGATCAATAAGTGTAATGTAATAAAATTGTGTTCAGGTTATGCTGCTGTGCAATAACGTCTGAGGTCTGAATGTGAACGGCTGAGGACTGTCTAGACGGATGGGATGTGCTATAATTTTAGAGTAGGCTCTTGATATATATGGCTGTTACAAGCATAATCTTGGCAGCTTTAAAGTGATGCTGCCGGGTTTTGGCCACTCAACAATGCCCTTGAAAATTGTATTATTGGGCCAGTGTGAAAGATTTGTAAGTCAGCTTTTCTGTGACTTATAATGATGTGGTTAACCATTAACTGTACTTCTTTTTAAAGAAGCACTCCCATCTTTATTAAATCTGTATATATGTACATGTTTTTTTAACGGCCTTCAGCTAAGGCTCAAGCCAAGGCGACTTGATGGATGAACGCTCTGTAGGAAGTTCGATCATGTGCAAGTCTAGATAGGTCCATCAGGGTGTTTTCTTGATTGTATCAATCCATCGGAATGCTGGTCTTACTCTTCGCCTTGCTACTTCTATTTTTCCGGCCTTGATGTCCTTAGCCAGTGATTGTTCTCTTCATATGATGTGTCCAAAGTAGGCAAGTGGTAGCTTGGTGGTCCTTGCTTCAAGAAACTTGTCTGGCCTAATTTGTTCCAAAATTGATTTGTTCTTCTTGCCATCCATGATATTGATATCATCCTTCTGCAGTACTACATGTTGATTCTTCTTCTGTCTTGTTTCTTTATCGTCCAGGTTTCACATCCATATGTTTCGACAGAAAAAAACTGAGTTGTGTCTTTGTCACGAGTGAAATATTCCTCGATTTGACGACCTTGTGCAGTGATTTCATTGTTGATTTGCCCATAGCTATTCTCCCATTGCCTTCCGGTGTCATTGCTGCATCTTGAAGGATCATTGATCCGAGTAGGTTGAAGACCTTTACAACTTCCAGTTCGTCGCCATCCATCTCAGTTTGTGTCTGTGTCGTACCTGGCAGTAGTCAATATTTTTGTCTTCTCTATTTAGTAGCAGTCCAATGTTTGAGCTTTCCATCTTGATACTCTGTAATAACTACTTCATTCCATCTATGCTTGTTGCTATGAATGTTGTGTTGTCAGCATATTTAAGATTGTTGATTCATCCTTCTTTTTTGGCACATCCAGTCTTCCTGAAAATAGCTTGTGCATATAAATTGAAAATAAATGGTGACAGGATGCAGCCTAGTTCTACTTTGAACCATAACTTGTCAATCTTGTTCCATTTAGACAGTTACTTCTTGGTCTTCAGTTAGCGATGAGGCTGATCAGATGATTTGGCACACCCATATCCTTCATGGTATTCCAAAGTTTCTGGTGATCAACACAATCAGAAGCTTTGCTGTAGTCAATGAAGCAAAAATAGCGCTCCTTGTTATATTCGTTGGCCTTTTTCCATTATCCATCAAATGTTAGCAATTACATCTCTTGTTCCTCTGCCTTTTCTGAATCTTGTCGCAACTCTTTGTCAAAGTAATGCAGTATCCGTCTTTTAAGGATCTTCAGTAGTATTTTGCTGGTGTGAGCGCAATACTTGGATAGTTTCCACAATTGGTAGCATCTCCCTTTTTCGGAATAGGAATAAACACTCATCTTGTCCCGTTCTTAGGCCATTTACCAATTGTCCATAGCTGTTGACACAGGCGTGTGATGACGTAAACTGCTGTTTCATAAGAAGTTATTAGCTCTATTGGAGTATTATCACATCCAGGTGCTTTGTTGTGTGACCACTTTATTTCAGAAACAACTTTCTTTTAAAGGGAAACTGTCACCAGATTTGGCGAGTATAACCTGCGTCCACCACCAGTGGGCTCTTTTATATACAGCATTCTAAAATACTGTATGTAAGAGCCCAGGCTGCAGTGTAGAGCGTAAAAATCACTTTATAATACTCACCTAAGGGGCAGTGCGGTGCAGACTGGTCGGATGGGTGTCTCCGTTATCGGCGCCTCCTCTTTCGGCCATCTTTGTCCTTTTTCAGAAGCTTCGGTGCATGACGCGTCCTATGTCATGCACACTAGCCGGCATTGAGGTCCCACGCAGGTGCACGTTGATCTTCTCTGAGCAGGGCAGATGAAAGTATTGTAGTGCGCATGTGCGGGACCTCAGTGCTAACTACACTGTGTTCCAAATTATTATGCAAAAAGAGTTTAGGAGTGATAAGGTTAGACATTTTTTGTTTGTCATTTAAACTCATTGCTGGTGATGTGTGTCAGGGCTCTTTATATCACTGAAAGCTATTGCAGATACCTGAGCAAATTAGTTTTGCAGGTGTGTCCAAATAAAGGCAAGACTACTTAAGAAGGCTGTTCCAGATTATTAAGCAGCCTACATTTTTTGCCAAAATGGGAAAGAAAAAGGATGTGTCGGCTGCTGAGAAGCAACAAATTGCGGAGTATTTAGGTCAAAGCATGACCATAATCAACATTTCCAAGACACTTCATCGTGATCATCACACAATCAAGACGTATGTAGCTGATTCACAGCACACGTGTGCGTGCTGATAAGGAGAAATTGAGGACTCTCTTTCCAACGGGCAATTGCGTCAGGTTAAAAGAGCAGCTGCTAAAATGCCTTGTCATAGGAGCAGACAAGTTTTTAAAGCTGCTGGTGCCTCCAACGTCCCCCGAACAACAAGATGCAGGGTCCTTCAGAGGTTTGCAGCTGTGCGTAATCCATCCTGTCGACCACCTCTATCTACTGCACACAAGCAGAAACTGCTCCAGTGGGCCAAACGATAAATGAAGACTGACTTCCAAACTGTTTTGTTCACCGATGAGTGCCGTACAACACTCGATGGTCCAGATGGATGGAGTGGAGGATGGCTGGTTGATGGACACCCCATGAAAACACGGCTAAGGCGCCAACAAGGAGGAGGTGGAGTAATGTTTTGGGCTGGAATCATGGGGAGAGAGATTGTTGGCCCTTTAGGATCCCAGAAGGGGTAAAGATGAACTCCATAATCTATGTGGAGTTTCTAAAACAGCACTTCCTGACATGGTTCAGGAGAAAGAACCGTGCATTCCGCAGCAAGATCATTTTCATGCATGATAATGCATCGTCTCATGCTGCAAATAACACATCGGCATCTCTGGCTGCTATGGGCATAAAAGAGGGCAAACTTATGGTGTGGCCACCATGTTCCCCTGACCTCAACCCCATTGAGAACCTCTGGAGCATCATCAAAAGGAGTGTCTATGATGGCGGGAGGCAGTTCACATCTAAGCAACAGCTCTGGGAGGGTATTCTGTCCACATGCAAAACAATTGAAGCACAAACCATCCAAAAACTGACAATTTCAATGGACGAGAGTGTTCAGAAGCTTCTTTCAAACAAGGGGTCCTATGTGCAAATGTAACATCACCTAGAATTAAGTTTTGACTTGAAAACTGTTTGATTTCATTTTGTAATAAGCTGATAATGCTTATAATTTCACAATTGACCAATTTTTTTTCAAAATAATAATAAAAAGGTTAAAAACTCTGCTGTGCATAATAATTTGGAACATGCATTTTGAGTGCATTTTGAGTGTTTATTATTTTTAAAAATATACTGTTTACATAGGCAGTTTAATCAAAAGCATTTCAATTATACTTGAATAGTAGATGACTGGAAAATAACAATGACTGCAATTCATAAAGTTAATTTAGGAAAATATGAAAAAATATCTCTACATTATGCTGCTCTCAGATGGGGGAGCAAAAATCTGGTGACAGGTTCCCTTCAATGACAATCTTTCTTATCAATCTATAGTACAATTTCTAATGCTATTAGCAGTTTTGTCATAAAGGGATTAGAAAAATTAATTCATAACCAATCAACTTTTCAACATTTGATTTTTCATTTTACACCCACAAACAATGTTTTTTGAGATTTTTTTCTGATATTCCAACACAAAAAAGCAAGTATTTGTGAAGTGTAAAGGAAATTATACATGGTTTTCTAAATATTTTAAAAGTAACACAAACAAGCACTTGTATTCAGCCCCCCCTGAGTAAATACTTTGTAGGACCACCTTTCACTAATTACTGCTGCAACAAGTCTTTTGGGATATATCTCTACTAGCTTTGCACCTCTAGAGAATGACATTTATGCCCATTCTTCTTTACAAATGGCTGTAAGAGCTCAGTGATATTGCATGGAAAGCATCTGTGACAGGGCCAATCAAACACGTGAATTTTCTTTCATCTAAACCATTCTATTGTAGATCTGGGTTATCCTGCTGTAAACTGAACCTACACCAAAGTCTCAAGGCTTTTGCAGCCTCGAACAGGTTTTCCTCCAGAATTCCCCAGTATTTAGCACCATCCATCTTTCCATCAATTTTGACCAGCTTTCCTGTCCCTGCTTAAGAAAAGCATTTCCACAGCATGATGCTGCCACCACCATTTTTGACATTGGGGAAGTTGTTTTTAGGGTGATGTGCATTGTTAGTTTTCTGCCACACATGGTATTTTTTATGTACGCCAAAAAGTTCTACTTTGGTCTCATCTGACCAGAGAATCTTCTTTGACATGCTAGCTGTGTCCCCAACGTTGCTTTTTACAAACTGCAAATAGGACTTCTTGTGGCTTGCTTTAAATAATTGCTTTCTTCTTGCCACTCTTCCATGAAGGCCATATTTGTGGCGTATAGAACTAATAGTTGTCCTGTGGATAGATTCTCCCACCTAAACCGTGGATCTATGCAGCCTCCCCAGGGTGACCATGGGCTTCTTGACAGCTTTCTCTAATTAGTGCTTTCCTTGCTTGGGACTGACATCCATTGGTAGGTTTGTGGCATTCTCTCTTCCTTTTTGGGATGGTGGATGGAACAATGCTCCGTGAGATTTTAGAGGTTTAGGCTATTCTTTTATAACCTAACCCTGCTTTACTCTACTCCACAGCTTTATCCCTGACCTGTCTGGTGTGTTCATTGTTTAGCATGATACTGTTTGATTTCTAATATTTTCAAACAAGCCTTTGAGGTCTTAACAGAACGGCTGTAGTTATACTGAGAATAAATTACAGGTGGACTCAATTTACTAATTCGGTGACTTCTGGAGGCAATTGGTCCCTCAGGATTTTATTTAGGGGTATCTGACTACAAGGGACTGAAGATAAATGCACATCACAATTTTTCAGATTCATAGTTTAAAAATATTTAGAAAACCATTTATCATTTCCTTTACACTTTACAAATATTTGCTACTTTGTGTTGGTATGTCACATAAAATTCCAATAGAATTCATTTGCTTTTGTGTGTAGGGGGGGAAAAAGTGGAACAGTTCTTGGAATGTCAATACTTTTACTAGGCACTGAATAAAGCTATCAAACTGGTGTTATTCCCTGCTGAAAAATAAGAGTGGCAAAGTATGTATTGTGATGAGGTAATAACAATATAGACAAACCACAATATGCTCATTAATTTATTTATTTTTCAGATCACACTAGATGTGTTGGCAGACATGGGTCATGAAGAACTGAAGGAGATTGGAATTAATGCTTATGGTCATCGTCACAAGTTAATCAAAGGGGTTGAGAGGCTTCTGGGAGGCCAACAAGGTAAATTGGGAAACCGAAACAACTGTAGCCAATGTAGAACATAGCTTCAGTGATTCTCCATTATGGCTCTGTTTAGCTTGTGACATACATACTAGGGAATATTTATGGGAGATTAAAAAATTGTCTTTAACGGAGTCTACCTAGCAGCCTTAGCTCTGCAGAGTCCACAGAACTCTACAACACTGGAGTCTTATAGGATGTACAATGTAATAACTTAAATTCAAGAAGCAAGGATTTCCAGTGTTTATGAAAGTACACACTCTTATCAAAGTCCCCAATAAAAATTATTCTGTAATAAGTTAGTACACATGAAAACATACATCAAAATGGTGAACTCCATTATACCGCCATAACAATAAAATTACCTGCTAATAGTGTACAGGATGCCTTCACATTGTTAAAACTAACATGTAAAGGTCAAGCTCTGAAGATGTCTTTTGGTTTTTGGCACAAGAAAGGACCAGCCTGTGGAATGCCCTACCACAAGTGGTAGTAATGGCAGATACTAGAACCGCTTTTAACCCCTCAACACCAGCGGGCGGTAAAATTACGTCCCAGCAGTCCTACTGTTACTGTTGCCAGCAGCCGGGGAAGATTTGGCACACATCTCAGCTGATTTATACAGCTGACGTGTGACTACCAGGCACGAGTGGAATCGTTAGCCGTCCGTGCCTTTTAACTCCATAAATCAAAAAGTGACAGCGCCATTATGACTGCGATCTCGCCAAAACTTTACAGGATAATACCAGAAGTCACGTGACGTGCTCACGTGGATCCGGTAGTGTCATGGTAGCACAGGGTCATGTGAGCACTCCTGTGCTCACATGACTAAGGCCCTGTAAACAAACAGCCGAGTACTGGTTGTTACAAGAGATGATCATTTCTCTCGGTCTGAGCGATGCAGCTTTGATCGGGAGAAATGAATGAGCGATCATATTGCTGATAGTTATAGTACCCCAGGGGACCTAGTAAAATAAAAAAAAGTTTTAAAAAATAAAAAAAAACACAAAGTTTAAATCACCCCCCTTTGGCCCCATTGAAAATTAAAGGATTAAAAGAAATACATATACACACATTTGGTATCGCCACGTTCAGAAACGCCCGATCCTATCAAAATATGAAATCAATTAATCTGATCGATACACTGCGTAGCGGCAAAAAAATTCCAAACACCATGCGTTTTCAAATTGAAGTCAAAGGGTGGAAAAGGGGTGCAAAAAAAGACGCTGAAAGAAATGACATGCTGCAGATTATTTTCTGCACCAAATATGCAAGGAGAAAATACTCATCGTGTACACTACACTTCGGGATTCTCATTGACGGGGGGTTTTGTCGCCGCAAAATGTAATAAGAGGTGATCAAAATGTAGCATCTGCACAAAAATGGTACCATTAGAAATGTCAGCACTAGACGCAAAAAATAAGTCGTCACTGAGCCCCATATCCCACAAAATGAGAACGCTACGGGTCGTGGAAAATGGCACAAAACGTGCTCCACTTTTTTTTGGACAAACTTCTGATTTTTTTTATATAAACCCCTTAGATAAAAGTAGTCCTATTCATGTTTGGTGTCTACGAACTCGCACCAACCTGAGGCTTCACACCAACACATCAGTTTTACTATATAGTGAACACAGTGAATAAAACATCCCAAAAACAATCATGCAATCACACCTTTTTTTTTTTTTTTTTTTTTTCAATTTTTCCACATTTGGAATTTTTTTGCTGTTTTCCAGTACACTACATGGTAAAACTCATGGTAAAACTCAAGGTTAGAAGTACAACTCGTTCCGCAAAAAACGAGCTCTCACATGGCCATATTGATGGAGAAATATAAAAGTTACGGCTCTCGGAAGAAAGGTGGCGAAAAAAATAAAGCGGAAAGTCGGCCGGTCATGAAGGGGTTAAAGGGAACCTGTCTTATTATATCATAGAAAAAATGTTGCCTTCTTTACCAACACCAGATCGCAATACCCAAGCACTACAGGATGCAGCAGACTCCTGTGATAAACCACGGATAGCACTCGTACGTGAAAATCAGACGTGTAAATGAGGCCTAATAAAGTGGTTTGGAACTTTCCGTGCTGGACAGAATTATGAAAAAATAATAAATGTAGTTTACTCTTTAATGATCATGGTGGTCAGGCCACTGGGACCTGCATTCAGGAACTTTCATCCCTGTTATTCATTGTTTGTTTTCCAGCAGCCCCATAGAGAATTAATAGACATCTGACCTGTTGATCCATTTTGTAATGGGGATAAAAATTAACTGTTGTGACTATTTGATTTGGGGTCCCCAGCAATTAGTACATTATAACTTATGCAACCTCTTTAAACCCCTGGAAATACATGTATAACTTACCGTTAATTAATTAGTAATCCCAGAAATGTATGGATAGAAGAAAGGAAAATCTGTCTTTATATAATGTATTGGCAGAAACTGGACTGAGCCATTTCTAATTTAGAAAAA
Source organism: Anomaloglossus baeobatrachus (assembly GCF_048569485.1). Taxonomy (NCBI): domain Eukaryota; kingdom Metazoa; phylum Chordata; class Amphibia; order Anura; family Aromobatidae; genus Anomaloglossus; species Anomaloglossus baeobatrachus. The sequence continues at coordinate 363,587,016 of NC_134353.1, forward strand.
TAAAAACCCAATTGGGACAACTAAGAAAAGTAATGATTACTTTAGGTTAAAGTGATGAAAACACTTTCCAGCACAGTAAAATGCATCAATAGTCTTAAATAAGACTGAGCTACTGTTTGGCCTTGCAAGACTCTTGGAATGAGACATCTCCGGAGCACCACGGAGGATTTGATCTTCCATTATTTCGTACTACAGAACACTGTGTGCAATTAATCTTCAAGACTTTTCCTTTCAAGAACTGGGTAGCTTTGAGGCATCCAGGTACAGTCACAATAATTGCTTGGCTGTGCTTCATGTCCTGCGCTTGGTCTGCGCAGAAATTTCTCATCAATGCTCCTTTTTTTTCTACTATCATAACAGCCCAAAGGCTCTTAAATTTCCTTTATGATTTTGTTATCCTTTGATTTTTATTTATTTTATTTTTTTTTTCCATTTTAGGAACCAATCCTTACTTGACTTTTCACTGTGTTAGCCAAGGCACTGTTCTCTTGGACCTCGCTTCAGATGATAAAGAATATCAGTCAGTTGAGGAAGAGGTAATTACTCCTTGCAGCCTATAAATGCACTTCTTAAATATTGTATGCTCTCTAGCAGCACCTGTACACCGTTTATTGTCTTAAAGAAAAGCAAATCCTGTTCTAAAGACAAACCCCATGGTGTATACATTGAAGCTGTTTTCTAACAACAATGAAGATTGGCAATTTCTCACTTTAATCTAGACATCAGGGCACCTTTAATTAGCAGGAGTTTTGGTGCTTCAGTTTTGGCTTTTTTTTATTATACTTTTTTATTATTAAAGTTGTGTTTTGGATTTATTTTAATTATATTTAAAAAAAAAAAAAACTTTTTTTTTTTTTTTTTTTTTTTCTCTTAGTTCTCTTGGGGGATTTGTACCTTGCGATCATCTGATTGTTTTGTTCTACAGTATATAAAACAAGCATTCTCCTATGAAGCCCAGCCACAGGCTGGGCTTTACAGGAGGATAGAGATGGCAGCCATGTGGGACCCTTCAGCAACCCATCAAAGCCCCGTGATTGCTTTGCAGCGGCCATTAAAGCTAATACACAGGCACACTAGGGATGCTGCTGTTTAAATGCTACTGTCCGCATTTAACAGAAGTATTTACATGCTAATGATCAGAGCGCTCTCTAGTTGCTACTGTTACAGGAAGCTTTTGGTTCTTTATTACAGTTCAGGCTAGTTTCACACTTGCGTTGAACGGCATCCGTTGCATTGCGTTGTGTGACGGATGCAACGGATGTGTTGCATATAGTGGCACAACGGATGCTGCAAAACAACGGAATCCGTTTTTATTTTTTTTTTTACAGTGTACCGGCGGCAGACTATTGTGAACGATCAGCTGATTGCTCCCAGTAGCCGGCCGCCAGGTGATCATCTGATCGCTCCCAGTAGCCGGCCGCCGGGTGATCAGCTGATCGCTCCCAGCGCCGGGTGATCAGCTGATCGCTCGGCCACCGAGAATGTGTGCGGGGGGCAGAGTGCGGAGTGGGTGGAGCCGAGCGGGGCCATGGTGCTGAGGACAGGTGTGTGTGTGTGTGTGTGTGTGTGTGTGTGTGTATACATGCGGAGTGGAGTGCGGGAGGGGGCGGAGCCGAGCGGGGAAGTGTCGGGCTCTCTGCACACGTGGTCAGGGTAAATATCGGGTAAAGCACTTTGCTTGGTTGCCTGATATTTATCTTGGTTACGGGTGCAGGGAGCCAGAGAAAGCATGCGCAGTGAAATCCTAAGTATTCCGCTGCTCAAAAAAAGTTACATGCTGCGTTCCTCCCGCTGGGCGGAAGCAACGCAGCGTCGCTCAGTGGAAGCAACGCAGGTCCTTTTGGCACAATCCGTCATCCATACAAGTCTATGGGTAACAGCGGAATCCGTTAACGGATTCTGCTGTTTTCCAAAAGGGCGGATTGTGACGGAAGGAAAACAACGCAAGTGTGAAAGTACCCTCATTTGTGTCGGGTATAATATGTTCCTATCTCCAGACGTCACTCCATACCAGAGTACCCGATATACGATATAGCAGTACATATGTCAGGAAGGGGTTAAAGTATACTAGTTAAGTTTTCAGTTTTAATTTAAGGGTCTTTTCACATTCACACTAGTTATTGCGTATTTCTGTCACTTTAAACTGAATAACAAAATAACCTGGACCCTTGACTATTGTTGGATCTGTCACTTTATGGTTATGGTGACTGTCAAGGAAATGTTTTTGTGTCTCACCATGTTCAGATGTTCAGTAGATTGATATACCCACTTATTTAGCTGATTGGAGATAAATCCATGATGTCGGTCCAATGCAGAATAAGAAAAAAGGATGTCTCCAAAGTATATAAAGCTTTCAATTTATTCAAAAATCTTTAAATATCCATGATAGGTCTGCATCACTCATTCATGGATTTTTAAAGATTTTTGAATAAATAGAAAGGTTTACATACTTTGGAGACATCCTTTTTCCTTATGGTGACCGGCATTTTACGGTCTCTGTATTTGTGCTATTTAGTTTAGTAAAAATGTCTATTCTGTAGATTTTGGTAGAGATGTGAACAGAACTTAAGCATGTTTTAATGCTAATACAGTTATTTTTCGAGGCTCTGACAGACAGCAAGCTTTGTTCGCTTTTTCAATCTTTCACCGCATATGTCGCGTAATAAATGAAACATGTTAAACTGATGTCAGGACTACAGCTGGAACTGGAGCTGTTATTTGTTGCATACAATTAGAATGACGGTTATCCATTTCCATGTTCATCTGCGAACGCTGGTCAATAAATGTGTCTTCATCGCTGTGGGATCCATAAACCTGATGCCCTGTAGAAAGATCCAAAAATAGAGCAAGCTTCCAAATCATTCCTAGCGTTACTGTGTAATATCCTAAGAGGAACCATGCAGAGCGCCAGCAGGAACTGTCTGATGATGATAATGATTCTTGTACGTATGGAAAGGCTTGAAATTGAGCCTATTTCCATGCATTGCCATTACTTATACGGTGAGGAGCATCTATGAGTAAAAGGCCCACTGTGGGCTTTTATGTACTATCTATGTAATGGGTTGTTAGCTCTAATATGGAGGCCAGCCATTTAATGCTCAGACTAAGGGCCGTTTCACACATCTGGCATTTCCCCGGATTGACGGATCCGGCACACTCCAGTACAGTGTATACAGTACAATGGCATAGCGGCAAGCTCCGGTCACGTGCTGTAATGTGACCGGAGCATGTGACCAGAGCTTGCCGCAATGCCATTGTACTGTATACACTGTACTGGAGTGTGCCGAATCCGGCGAAATGCCAGATGTGTGAAACGGCCCTAACTACTAGACGTTTTAGAGCACGAGTGCTGTACATAACATTCCCAGTGAGTGAACTTGGCCAATACTGGTTAGCTATCACTGAAACGCATTGAAAGGAGACTGGAAAGTACTGAAAGGGTCTTAAGATTTCAGCAAACAGATCTTAAAGGGAACCTGTCATCAGGATATTATGCCCCTAACTAAACGCATGTATAGAAGGGTGCTGTAATACTGACTAAATCCTTACCTTGCTTTCAGTACTCCGTTTTGCTGTTTTGGAGAAATCCATAGGTGAAATGTTATACTAATAAACTGGGCGTGCAGTGGGCGGCTATTGCACGTCAGCTCTCCTGCCTGCTCTCCCTATTTACTGCATGCCTCTGACTGGTTGAGACAGATTAATCAGGCAGTGGGGAATAGGGAGAGCTGGAGGTGCAATGTCCGCCCACTGCTCATTAGCTTACAACTCATCTATGCATTTCTCTACAGCGGCAAATCGGACCCTAATGTGCATGTGTCCTATGCTTCCTGATGTCATTGTACACCACAAAATTAATTTTCTTCTTTCACAGATGCAAAACTCCATCCGTGAGCACAGAGATGGGGGCAATGCTGGTGGGGTTTTCAACAGATACAATGTGATTAGGGTATGTTATCACCTGTCATTCTTTAGAACATCTACCATATTTTGACTATAAAGTGTAAAAGTGTACTTTTTATCCAGATAAAATTTTGTTTGTGCATTTTATGTTCAGGAGGTAGCCACATATGTTTGAGCAGAACACTGATACAGCGCCCTTCCCAATTACTGAGAGCAGTTCTCTCTCCTTCTACCATCAGACTGTTCTGTAGGATCGGTGCCGGGTATGAGAGACAAGTACCAGGACCTGTACAAAATTACAGATGCAACAGGTCCTGAGTAACTTAAAGGGAACCTGTCGTGTTAAAAAAACAAAAAGCTATTAATCTGTGGAAATGGGGTTAATCTGCAGGTTAATAGCTTTCTCACGCCATGTGGCCACTGCACTGAGAGCACCGCTGCTGGGAGGAAATAAAACTTTGTTCCTCCCAGCAGCTTCGGGCTTTCAGTTAAATTGGTGTAGCTGGTGCGGTTGCAGTCACCACTTTGAGCAGTGAGTGTAACCACACCCACAGCACTGACTGACTGCCAGCTCAGAATTGCATAAGTACAGAGCCGACTGTCAGTCAGTGACAGGTGCACTATGCACAGAGCAGAAAATCACTTTTTTTTTTTTTATTTATTTTATTTTTTTACATTACACGTGTGGTCAGAAGGCCAAAGTAATTTTTATCTAAATCCCTATTTAGTGCCATAATCTAACCTCATTTCTAATATACTGCATTAGAAATTCCCTATCCTTCCCTCACTACACTATCCAACTTCTATTGTATTTTGTTTTTCCCTACTTGCTCTCTGTCGACACTTCTTTGATAATCCCAGTGCACCAGGGATTTTCAGGGGGCAGGGGCTGCAGACACTGCCGCAGTCACTGCTCCCTCCCTAAACAAAGCGTCATCAGTGACGCTCATTTTAGGATCTGGACTAGCCCCAGTGAGATGTACACAGTGACAGCACACTCTGTTGTCAGCTCAGAGCATACTAACTAACCGGCAACAGAGCAGAATGCACTGTCGGTGTGCATTGGTAGAATGCCCAGCAGGAAAAGACCAGTGATGTGACTTGCAGGGGCGGCGCTGATCTCTGCCTGGCCGGGTAACTTGCCACTGTGCACTGGCACTGTGCTCTGCTCTGTTGCCAGCTTGTAATTACTTATCTGAGTCAAAAACAGAGAGCATGCTATTATTTTGCACATTGCACAGTGATCACCGCACGGGGATAAAACGAACGTTACTAATGACTCTTCATTTCCACGAGTGGGCAGACCCTGTAGCAGTGACTGCAGTCTGTGCCCCCAACGCAAGCATATTTTAAAGTAGATAAGATTACAGTACTAAATAGATTGAGATTTGGATGAATATTACTTTGGCCTTCGGAACACCCTTTCAAACTTTTTCTTTCAGTTCCCATTGGGGACTTGAACCTGCGATCAGTTGATTATATTTACAGTGCACTGCAATACAGCAATGTATTGCCATTTTTTTTCCCCCATCTCCTATAAATAGGATTATGAAGATATCAGACCAAGGTGGGCTTTTTATCCATGCTTATGATGTGTCATGTGACAGTCATCCATAAGTTTCTACTGGTCCTTACACCCCTATCGATAACATTGAACATTGGTAACATCGATAACATTGGTCAGCAGTAACAGTAAACTATATTATTGGTAGAGGAAATAATATTTATTCACTTATATAGCGCTATTAATTCCACAGCGCTTTACATATATTGGCAACTCTGTCCCTATCAGTATGTTTTTGGAGTGTGGGAGGAAACCCACGCAAATACGAGGAGAACATACAAACTCCTTGCAGATAGTGTCCTTGGTGGGATTTGAACCCAGGAACCCAGCGCTACAAGACCGCAGTGCTAACCACTGAGCCACCGTGACGCCGAAAAGAGGAGGAATTTTAACTGCAAAAGAATATTTATTCCATGTTTTTTAAAATTGTGGCGCAAACACATACAATACAGTAGTGGAGTTACAGGACATTGAATTGTTTTACCGTAACCCCGTCACATCATATTATCATAATCTGAAGGATGATCCTTAGCTAGACATGTGGACATTATTTCCTTGATTTTCTGTTTTAGTACTCGTTTTTATTTCGGCTATTTTTGCATGTATTTCTACAGATACAGAAGGTTGTAAATAAAAAACTCAGAGAGAGATTCTGTCACCGCCAAAAGGAAGTGTCTGAAGAAAACCATAACCACCACAATGAACGCATGCTGTTCCATGGTACGAGGACTACACTTTAGTGTTGGTCATGTTATTGTGGGGGGGGATTCTACTGTCTATTATGATACAGTACTTTGGAAAATTATATATACACCGTGAACTTTTACACATTTGTTCACGTTACACCCATAAACTTAAATTAATTTTATTGGGAGATTGTGTTACATCAAGACAAAGTAATAAGTATTTGTGAAGTATAAAGGAAATGATAAATGGTTCTTAATATTTTGATCTTTTAATCTGAAAATTGTGACCTGCGTTTGCAGCCTCCTATAGTTTGTAGTATTTAATTGTAGTTTAAAATAAAGCAGAGTTGGGCGACAAAAAAAAACATCTGAACATCTCATAGAGCACTGATCAATCCATCATCCAAAAATTGAAGGTGTTTGGCACAACTGTAAACATACCAAGACATGTCCGTCCACCTAAACTGACATCCCAAGCAAGGAAAGCACTAAGTAGAGAAGCATCCAAAGAAGCCCATCGTCACTCTGGAGGAGCGACAGAAACCCACACCTCAGGGGGAGAATCTGTCCACAGGACAACTATAAGTTGATTTTTCCAGATATCTGGCCTTTATGGAAGAGCAGCAAGAAGAACATTATTTTTGAGAGCAGGCCATAGGAAGTCCTGTTTGCAGTTTGCAAAAAGCCATGATGGGGACTCACCATGTGGAAGCAGTTGCTCTGCTCAGATGAAACCAAAGTAGAATTTTTGGGGTTAAATGCAAAATGCTATAGCTGGTAAAAAAAAAAAACTAACCCTGCACATCACCCTGAAAAAAAGATCCCCACCATCAAACATGGTGGTGGCAATATCATGCTGTGGGATGCTTTTCTTCAGCAGGGATAGGGAAGCTGGTCAGAGTTGATGGGAAGATGGAGCCGAATGCCTGGCAGTCCTGGAAGAATCCCTGTTAGAGCCTGCAAAATAATTTAAACTGGGGTGTAGGTTTACTTTAAGCAGGTTAATGACCCTAAACATACTGCCAGATCTATAATGTGTGAATAGTCCAGCCACAGTCCAGACCTAAAACCCATTGAAAATCTGTAACAAGACTTGAAAGTTGATGTTTATGGACACTTTCCATTTAATCTCACTGAGCTAGAGCTATTTTGCAAAGAAGAATGGGCAAAAATTTCAGCTTCCTAGATGTGTAAAGCTGGTAGAGATATATCCCAAAAGATTTACAGCAGAAATTGCAGCTGAAGATGGTCCTACAAAGTATTGACTCAGGGGGCTGAATACAAATGCACGTCCCAATTTTAAAACTTTTTTTTTTTTTTAAATTATTTAGAAAATAATGTATCATTGCCTTTACCCTTCATAAATACTTTCTTAGTGTTGGTAGATCACATAAAATCCCAGTAAAATACATTTAAGTTTGTGGGTGTTATGTGCAAAAATTCACAAAACATGAATACTGTTTCAAGGCAGTTTATTTGATCTTAAAGGATGTTTATTAAACTTATTAATTAGTTAGTTTTCTGAAATTCTTAGCAAAGTGGAGATCATCTTTTCATACTTTATAAACATTGTCCTAGTCTAGTACTTCCAACATATGGATGAATGTAAGGCTTACACCAGACTCTGAGGTTGAATCTAGTTTTGGTCTAGTCCTGCTCATTTAGATGGCCGTTATTTGGGTACAAGCGCCATTTTTGTATTTCACATATGGCACTCATACCTGTGATAGTCTCTGAGGCTGTTGATCTGGCTGACTTTCTGTGGAACAAATCGGTGAAACATCCGATTTTTGATCCTAGTGTCTGGTCAAAATCTGCAATGCAAGTCTATGGGTCCATGAAAAAATTAGACAGCACTCAGATGCAATTTAAGTGTGGTCCAATTTCATTGACTTTTAGATAGGAAAATAATAGAAAAAGATGTTAGACTGTCTTTCTATTCTGTTGGGGTTTTTTTCATATGAACTAGAAAAGCTAATGAAACTGACTGAAATCTCTGATATGGCAGTGACCGCAGCCTCTGACTCCTGATGACGCTTTGTTTAACTACCTCAGCATGCACTGGGATTCTCAAACTAAGGGTCATCAGACAGAAAGAAGAGGGTAAAAAAAATCAATAGTAGTTTAGTGAAGCAAGGAGGGGTAATTTCTAATGCAGTCATATTAGAAATTAGTTTAGATTGGGGCAATAAATAGATAGGGATTTAGATGAAAGTGTACCGTATTTTTCGGACTATAAGACGCACCTGACCATAAGACGCACCCTGGTTTTAGAGGAGGAAAATAACATTTTAAGCAAAAAATGTGGTAATGACACAGTTATGGGGCGAGGATCTGCTGCTGACACTGTTATGGGGTAATGTCCTGCTCATATACTCCCCGTCCTGCTCATATACTCCCCAGCCTGCTCATATACTCCCCAGCCTGCTCATATACTCCCCAGCCTGCTCATATACTCCCCAGCCTGCTCATATACTCCCCAGCCTGCTCATATACTCCCCAGCCTGCTCATATACTCCCCGTCCTGCTCATATACTCCCCGTCCTGCTCATATACTCCCCGTCCTGCTCATATACTCCCCGTCCTGCTCATATACTCCCCGTCCTGCTCATATACTCCCCGTCCTGCTCATATACTCCCCAGCCTGCTCATATACTCCCCAGCCTGCTCCTGTACTCCCCAGCCTGCTCCTGTACTCCCCAGCCTGCTCCTGTACTCCCCAGCCTGCTCCTGTACTCCCCAGCCTGCTCCTGTACTCCCCAGCCTGCTCCTGTACTCCCCAGCCTGCTCCTGTACTCCCCAGCCTGCTCCTGTACTCCCCAGCCTGCTCATAATATACCCCTATCCTGCTATATGCTCTCATCCTGGTGTATGGCCGCATCCTGTGGCACATAAAAAAATAAACGTTCATACTCACCTCACTCCCTGCAGCACCACTCCTCTTACCGTCTGTCAGCGGCAGTGCCGCTGAATGCAGCCGTCCCCCTGCAGCATCGCGATGTCCTCCGGTGGTCTGTGCCGGCGGCTGCGTGTGGACACGTGCACACAGCGATGACGTCATCGCTGTGCGCGCCGCTAGTCACGCAAGTCAGCTGACCAGACAGACGGGAGGAGGAGCGATGCTGCAGGGGAACGGGGAGTAATCTATACTGATTCACTGCCCCCCGCACTTATGATGATGCGCGGGGGGCAGTGAATACAGCCGCACATGATCACTCCAGGCTGCAGTTGCCAGGGGTGATCATGTTTATCCCTGCCCATCACCCCGCCCACCTGTCAGCGCCGGGTTCACCGCTGAGAGATGGGCGGGAGGATATTAAATGAGCGGGCCCACGTGGTCACGGCTGGCTGCTACAGCCTGCTCGTGCCCCCGATGACCCGCTCCACCGCAGCACCCTCATTCCCCGCAGCCACAGTCAGACCATAAGATGCACCCCCAACTTTCCCCCAACATTTAGGGGGAAAAAAGTGCGTTTTATGCTCCGAAAAATACGGTATATTCAGCCTTTGGACCACCCCTTTCAAGTCCTGTATATAGGAGGGCATTTCTCTTCAACAGAGAGAATGCTGCCCTCCAGCTTTCCCATCCTTTCATTAAATAGTTACATAGTTACTAAGGTTGAAAAAAAACCTAGGTCCATCTAGTTCAACCTTCCTCCACCAGTTCTACATTTGGTCACTTATAACCAACAATGTTGTGTGCACTGAGGAAATCATCCAGCCCTTTTTTAAAAGCTGTTATAGTATCTGCCATTACTACCTCTTGTGGTAGGGTATTCCACAGTCTGACTGCTCCAACTGTAAAGAATCCTTTCCTATTTAGCTGCCGGAATCGCTTTTCTTCCACTCGCAGTGAATGCCCCCTGGTCTTTAGTATTGTCTTCGGAAGAAATAAGTCATGTGCCAGTCCTGTATATTGACCACACATGTATTTATACATATAAATGAGATCTCCTCTGACACGTCTTTTTTCTAAGCTGAACATAGCTAACTTTTTCAACCTGTCGTCATATCCTTATGAAAATCTAGTTTTATGTGATACACATGTTCGTTCTTCCCAGCCATCTGCTCAGTGTGTAACTAGAGTAGAATTACAACCAGTCACCACAGTAAATCCATTCCAGTGAGTGGCCCCTTGTATGTGCTCCCATGCAGTAATATCATGTGTCATTCCTCAGGTTCTACACTTAATTTGGTTTTTTTTTCTCATTTTTCTAACAGGTTCTCCCTTTATCAATGCCATCATTCACAAAGGCTTTGATGAGCGGCATGCATACATTGGAGGCATGTTTGGCGCTGGCATCTATTTTGCAGAAAATTCATCAAAAAGCAATCAGTATGTTTATGGCATAGGGGGAGGAACTGGGTGCCCAACACACAAGGATAGATCCTGCTATATTTGCCACAGGTTTGTGCACAGATGGAAGATAATGTCATTAAGTGTGTACAATGTGCTCATAAGACAACAAGTAACACTAGATATTCATGAGCCGTAATTGGCGGGAACTCATATTATTAAATGTACAATTTCAGGTGTTTTTTTAAAGTCTTACATTTTCTATACATAAATAAGTATATAAAAGGTAGACTTGTGTTGTGTCTTATCTTGTAGTAATCTTGGATTACAACCCATCCTCCAGTGCTGTATTCATAATTCTGCCAGCTTCACAACTAAAATCTCCCAGCATTTTTGCTTTTTAAAGATCTTGCATCCTGGGAATAATTGTCTTTACTCATAATAATGTAGAAAAATCCCATTTGGGGGACAAATAGCTTTGGGTCCTAAAATGGAAGAGTAGCCAAAGTGTCAGTAGAGGGTCGAAAGTGAAGCTTATTGTTTCCAGGGGCAATAAGGAAATTACTTATGTACGCTGAAGTGCAATTGGGAGTTTACAGGTTTTGAAGATTTTTCAGTACAAGTTGGTAGATACCAAACATGTATAGTTTTACTTTTATCTAAAGGGCTAAAACAAAAATTCAGAAGTTTGTCCCAGAAAATGGCGACAAAAGCACAATTCTTTTTTTGGACAAATTTCTGAATTTTTGGTAATACCAAATATGTGGGTTTTTTGTTTTTTTTTATTGGGGGATGTTATGAACTTTTTTTAGTTTTTTAATATAAAAAAAAAAAGTTTATTAATCCCCATAGGGAACTTTATCACTGCACAGTCTGATCACCTGTTCATTTCTGCTGATCAGGGCAGCAATTGCTCTGATCATCAGAAATGCAGCGTTCCTTTCAGTAGTGGCGCTCTGTCAGCTCTCGCAGGAAATACATCATGCTAGCATCGGGGGTCATCAGCTGACGCCGCACAGCCATGGCAACACATTGGCGCCCCATGATTGCGTCATAATTTCTAATTTGAGTTGGTGATATGGAAACGTAAAAAAAAACACTAGATTTTAAAATTTTACACGGATATCTTAAATTTGTCCCTTGATTCCAAATCTGTTTTTAGAATTGTTCTATCTGGCAGGGATTTTGAGTAACATACGTTTTACATTTTTTAACATTTTTTATTTTTAATAGAAATTACGTCATACAATTTATTTTTTTTTTTATAATTATTTAAAAGTATTTCCCCTGTCACTGCTGCCGAAAAACATCCCCACAGCAGAACGCTGCCACCACCACGTTGCACTGTGGGGATGATGTTCTTGGGATGAGCTGTGTTGGTTTTGCACCAGACATAGCATTTAATTTGGTGGCCAAAAAGTTAAATTTTAGTCTCTTCTGACCACAGCACCTTCCTTCATACATTTGAGAAGTCTTCGACATATCCTTTGGTAAAATCAAAATGAGCCTTCCAATTTTTGGCTGTAAGTAAAGGCTGTTTTTTTTTCTGGCCACTCTTCCATAAAGACCAGCTCTATGGCGTGTACAGCTTATAGTGGTTGTATGGACAAATACTCCAGTCTCTGCTTGGGAACTCTGCAGTTCCTTCAGGGCAGCATTTGGTCTCTGTGTGGCTTTCCAGATTAATATCCTCCTTGCCCGGGCTGAGAGTCTTGTGGGCAGCCCTCTCTTGGCAGGTTTGTTGTGGTACCATGTTCTTTCCTTTTGATGATAATGGATTAGATTCTGCTCCAGGGGATCATCAGAGATTGGGATATTTATTTTTTTTTTTTTAGAACCCAACCCTGCCATTTTTCAACAGCTTTCTCTGACTGCTTTGGAGATCTTCTTGGTCTACATGGTGTTTGGTTGGTTGTGCCTCTTGCTTAATGGTGTTGCAGCCTCTGTGGCCTTTCAGAAAAGGTGTGTATAGTATAGTGACAGACCACAGGACACTTACATTGCACACAGGTGGACTTTCTTTCACTAAGCATGGGACTGAAAGGAATTGCTTGCGCCAGAAGTTTTTAAGAGCTTCATGGAGAAAAGGGGTGAATACATATGCACATGATTTTTTTTCCATTTATTTTATCCCATTAATTTAATTTTTGACTATTTTTCTTCACTTCTCCAACTTGCACTATTTGGTGCTAATACATCACACACATATCGGATTACAAATATATTTAAACACCGGTTCTAATGTAACAAAATAGGCAGAAAGTCAGCGGGGTGAATACTTTCACAATGTGCTGTATATCAAAGCCTGACCTAAACAATGTAGGAGTACAATGATGTTCAGTGTCTAAACTTTGTTTTTTGCAAATCGGTCTTTTTACTACATAACTTACTTTTTTTTTTTTTATTGCGACAGAACAAGTTTTAGAATTTTAGGGGTTAGTTTTATTGTATTTTTCTCGCAATGCCATCAATTCTAGTCAAGGAGGATGTGCTAGGACTTTCTGCTTGTGAACCTGGTTATACTTGAGGTTATGGCAGCAAGTATAATATGCAGCCTGCCTAGATCTTGGTGGAATGAAACCTTGTATTACACCCTTCTCTTAAGATTTTGCATTCAGAAGAAGGTGGTAATTGAAATTCTTTTTTGATGTTTCGGTCCTCCTGGACCTTGGTCACAATAACTCGCTAATTTGCATGTAGTCATACATAACAGGATCAAGTGTGGAGATCTGTTCAGTCTCTTTAGTGTGGTCATGTGGCTGTTTGAAATAAAGCCAATTAGGATAGGAGTACAGGATTGCACTGGGATTAATCCTGGTGCATCAGGTTATGTGGGGTGTAGTCACACCTCTTCCGTAGCAAGCCAGTTTGCGGTCACGCTTGTTTTGCCTGCCGGTCCTCCGGATTTGTGGCTATGTGCCACGGAGGACTGGCAGGCAGAACAAGTGTGACCGCAAACAGGCTGGTTACGGAAGAGGTGTGACTACAGCCCACATAACCTGATGCACCAGGATTAATCCCAGTGCAATCCTGTACTCCTATCCTAATTGACCTTATTTAAAACAGCCACATGACCACACTAAAGAGACTGAACAGATCTCCACACTTGATCCTGTTACGTATGACTACATGCAAATTAGCGAGTTATTGTGACCAAGGTCCAGGAGGACCGAAACATCAAAAAAGAATCTCAATTATCGCTGTTGTAAATAAACTATGTAAATTTTGCATGAAAAAAAGACTCTCTTGCAACTTTTTGCTAATTAGGGAGTGTGCAGTGTTATACTTATATCTATATTCCAGGGATCCGTATATCCCCACACTAGCACCTCTAAACGTACAAATTAGAGGGAGTGCACAACTATATGTATATTAAGAAGAAAGTGAGCGTTATTCCATAATAGCGCAGAATAGTTTTATTATTTTTAGGAGTAGTAACGATTATTTCTCATTAGCTAACTCTTTTATTTCTTTGTGTGTGTGGGATTGCTTGACTTTTATCTATATTTGTCCTATTCATCCCTATGAGAATAACACTATGTAGGGCAAGGGTAATTGACATGAATTTATTTAAAAAGTAATCTTTTTTTTTTTCCCCTAGGCAAATGCTTTTCTGTAGAGTGACGCTTGGCAAATCTTTCCTGCAATTTAGCACTATGAAGATGGCACATGCCCCTCCTGGCCATCATTCTGTTATTGGAAGGCCTAGTGTAAATGGACTTGCATATGCAGAATATGTAATCTACAGAGGAGAACAGGTATGAACAATAAGATTCAATGGAAAGTTTAGCTGCCTTATGATATGACTTTGATTTGTGGGGTGTTCTAGCCAGTTACTTGCTGTGCAAGTGAATGAGACCCTGCTATTGTAGCCTCTGTCCAGCGATTGACTTTAAAGATGCAATTATAGTTGATTGGAAAGTGATGGCATTCTTTAATATTCTTTAGTATGATCAGACCATGTCCCTGTACGGTCAGACACGGCCATTACACAGTACATAGCAGGGGCACATATAAGATTATCTCAGCACAGAAACATGTTTTTCTAAAACACTTCCAATTGTGGGAAATATTATTATTATTCCAAGATCTATTGATTAAAGTGAACTTTAAAATTAAGCTTGTTCTTGGGGAAAACCCCTTTTAAATTTAAATGTTCTCAAATGCCTTTCTGTTTAAAAAAAAATATGTTTTTCTTATTGAAAATTATTCAAAATCAACACCATAGACAAAAGGAACACAAACCCTTCCCCTGCCTCAACAATAACCAATGTACAATGGCAGATATAAAGCATAAGCCACAACTCTGAAGAGAAGAAATTTTTATATGTGAATAAATACTTTCAAGATACTGGCATATATGATAAGCTCCACCAAATGAAAATGTTAGGAGAGACATCCACCATGAAGTTAATCTAAACAACAAGCGATTGTAATGGTTAAAACCTAAGCAGTATCTTTATATTTTTCAAGATGCCAAACCGGAGCCATAAATCCACAAAGCCCATCTTTTTTTTTTTTTTTTTTTAAACTTGGAACCAGTTTCCTTATAGATAGATAGATGTCCCCTTTCTAGATCAGATCCAATAGCTAGTTAATGTTGTATAGAAACTGCAATTGTGGGTATCTGGTCCAGTGTCAAGTATCGTGCTATTAATTTCCTGGTCATATAAGACATTTGAGATACTGCAGTCTTGCAGTAATCAAGCCTTCAAAATATCCCAATATGCAAATCAAAAATCTCTGTTAGGAGTCTCGATACAGTAATAATATCCCAATACACATGCAAAGTGTGAAGGGGGTCACATCAATTGAATATATGCTATTGATTACTAATACTCCTTTCCAGAAAGCTTCCAAATTAGGACCAGACCATGTCATGTGTAGCACATTTGCAGTAGGTGTTATACATCTAGCACATAGAGGACTAGGATGAAGCCCTATATCAAATATCAATTGAGGTCCTCTGTATAACTGATGCAACGAACCGAAATATAACCTATGGGATCTAGAGACAAGTTTAAAACCCTCTCCAGAATTTCCTTTCAATGGTCGTCTTCAATAGAATCTATTTTATCTTTCCAGTTTTTCATTTAAACGCATTGGGTGCTTTAATAGGATTAAAGCCAGTAAATCACTATATAAGTTTGAGAACAAACCACCCGAGCTACAAGATTTAGCAATTCTCATTTTGTGGAACACCAAGGTTCGCCTGATATACATGCCCCGTAGTAGCTGGAGGTACTTCTAAAATTCCAAGTCAGGCATTTTAAATTCACTCCGTAATTGTGAAAATTCCTTAATCTAGTCTCCCTGCAAAATATGGATAGACCTATTCATCCCTCTGTCTCCAATTTTTAAATTCCCTTAAAGGAATCTGTCATCCGGTTTTTGCCACCTAATCTAAGAACAGCATAACATAGGGGCAGAGATCCTGATTCCAGTGGTGTCACTTACTGGACTGCTTAGTGTAGTTTTGATAAAATCGCTGTTTAATCAGCAGTAAATTATCATTACAGGACTACTTGGCGTGATGCCAGGTAGTCCAGCATAATCAGGAGTAGAGATAGTGAACCTTAGAAAGTCTGGTTCACCATGTACATTCGAACCTTAAAGTTCTGTTTTTGACCCCCAACTTGATCCGAACCTCAATAGAAGTCTGTAATGGGGCAGTTTGTGGCTCCACCCACATGCTGCCAGCCATAAGAACACTTCCTGGGGGAGGTAAGGTGTAATTCTTCAATTTTTTTATTTTATTTATTTTTTTCTTTGTGTGCACTGCATCCGATCATGCAGATTTTACCCCAACTCCGCGCCGATCAAACACTACAAGAGGCTCACACATTGCTGAGCATCACTCATATGCAAGAACAGTGACGCTCTCTTGAGTGGTTTGCACTCGTAACTCACTCGAACGTTGTACCCGAACATCGAACTTTAGGTTCTCTCATCTTTCTTCATGACTGCTAGATCTGCAGCAGAGAAAACATTGATTTTATCAAAATGACAGCAAACCGCTCAGTAAGTGACACATCGCTGGAATCCGGGTCTATGCCTTTACATTATGCTGCTCTCAGATGAGGTAGCAAAAACCTGGTGTCAGATTGTCTTTAACCCCCTCACGACCTTGGAAATAGATATACGTCCTAGGTCATGTCCCCCCGGTAACCGTGGGCTCCTGCAGCGAGCCCACGGTAATTACCGCATGTCTGCTGATCCGATCAGCAGGCATGTGCGACTAACAGGCACTCGCACCT
The DNA here is from genome assembly GCF_048569485.1 of Anomaloglossus baeobatrachus. Taxonomy (NCBI): domain Eukaryota; kingdom Metazoa; phylum Chordata; class Amphibia; order Anura; family Aromobatidae; genus Anomaloglossus; species Anomaloglossus baeobatrachus. Next base: position 363,603,723 of record NC_134353.1, read on the forward strand.
GCTTACTACTTAGATTGCGCTGTCAAAATCTGACAGTGCAATTTGAATGGCTATTCCCCACCGTCGACAGCTGATGACCCCTGACACAAGCATGACATTTTCTGTGAGAGCCTGCTCTGATCAGCAGAAATGAACATGCAATCAGACTGCTGATCAATAAAGTCTCCTAGAGGGACTTGCAAAATCAATTTAAAGGTTTTTTTTTAAAAAAAAAAAATTAAAAAAAAAACCCTAAATGTTCAAATCACCCCCCTTTCGCCCAATTGAAAATAAAACCATAAAAAATGCATATATTTGGTATTGTCGCAGAAATACCCGATCTATCAAAATATAAAATCCATTAATCTGATCGGTACACGGTGTGTCGACAAAAAATTTCCAAAATTGTGTTTTTTGGTAGGCGCAACTTTTTTTTTTTTTTTAAATGCAGTAACGGGCGATCAAAATGTAGCATCTGCACAAAAATGGTGTCACTGAGCCCCTGATCCCAAAAAATTAGAACGCTATGGGTGTCGGATAATGGTGACAAAAGCACCACAAACTTCCACGTTATTTTAACCTCTTAGATACAAGTAAAAGTATATATGTTTATCTACGAACTCGAACCAACATGAGAAATCGTACTGACACGTTAGTTTTACCATATAGTGAACAGGGTGAATAAGACCCCAAAGCAATTGCACTTTTTTTGCAATATCGCCTCACTTTTTAATTTTTAATTTTTTTTTTGCCATGTCCCAGTACACTATTTGGTAAAACTAATGCTTTTATTCATAAGTACAATTTGTCCTGCAAAAATAAGTTCTCATATGGCAAAAAGTAATTTTATTTATTCCAGTTAACACAATCCCCAGACAAGCTCACATAAAGGGGACAATCAATCCCAAATTTGCCAACGTCCGGTTAGACCCTTCTATAGACCTGACAGGTCAGAGCAGGCAAAAAGAGGGGGGGGGGGAGTAGAAGTGTCCCTTTAGAACAAAATAGTTAATACTGCACACTGATTAGTCCAATGTAGTGAAGGAGTGCCAGAGCAGATAATAATGGTGCAACCAGGGTCTGGCCAAAAAATTCCCTATAGTGGCCCTGCCTAACCGCGGAGGTTGGCACCCTAAACCTGGACGCTGTGGCGCCCCCGCTCAGCGATGACTCACCCTTCTTTCCCTCTGCTGAACTGATGTGCAGCTAATCTGGGAAGGGGGGAGTGTAGGGAGGTTGCACCATATAAATTACTCAGTCAATAAATCTCAAACACACATATCAATGATACAGTGAACGTTCAGTTTTTTGAGTGTTAAAGCGACCCATAATTAACTTCCAGAAAAACACCAGAGATGTGTATTAGGTGCTTAGTAATTCCACTTGTATAAAATTATAAATGCCCAACAGAAATCAAATTAGACATATAAGTCCAGTGAAGTGAAATAATGCCTCATTAGTATTCATTATAATGCGTCAAGACAATATGCATATCCCTTCTGTATACCAACATAGAATCAAAGGATGGAAAAAGTGACCATGCTTACTAGCAACAACAACGTAAGGTCACCAAAAGACAAATTGGTCACGAAGTAGTCCCTTCCAATATATTGATGGGGACTGATCGCCAATATATTTTGTAATAGAGAAGGTACGCACTTCACAGAAGGCAGGATAAATGATACACTTTCACAGAAGGCAGAATGGAGTATAGGCTTCACAAAATAATATACATGCAGTGGAACACAGCTAGAATTGGTTAGGTCCAGGTAACCATACTGACAATTCTTCAATCATAAACATAGTACTTAGCTTATCCTTGAAGTCCTATGAATGGTGTAAGTACACCAGGGTCCAAATTGACACCTCAGAACCTTGCCCAACGCGTTTCCCCCCGATCAAGAGTCACATCGGGGTTCATCAGGGGCTCCCTATTAGGGTGAAAAGCACCCGCTGTAATCAGCCAGGTGTACAGCTTAGTATCCATCACCGTCGTTCCAGGATCTGTGCAGGGCGTCAGTGTTTAAAAATGGCGCCAGACGCCACCCATCATCAGAGATCCCGGATGTGAAGTAACACCCCCACCGTCATAGAAAGTGACGTAGGTGGGGTAGGCCCGGGACTGGAGCACTGCCCATGTATGGTATACTCACCAGGTTTAGGGTGCCAACCTCCGCGGTTAGGCAGGGCCACTATAGGGAATTTTTTGGCCATACCCTGGTTGCACCATTATTATCTGCTCTGGCACTCCTTCACTACATTGGACTGATCAGTGTGCAGTATTAACTATTTAGTTCTAAAGGGACACTTCTACTCCCCCACCCCCCTTTTTTGCCTGCTCTGACCTGTCAGGTCTATAGAAGGGTCCAACCGGACGTTGGCAAATTTGGGATTGATTGTCCCCTTTATGTGAGTTTGTCTAGGGAGTGTTTTAACTGGAATAAATAAAATTTACATTTTTAAGGGGTTTCTTTCTCTTTTTGGTCTAAATATTGTGAATACCCCCTATATTAAGTTTCTACGGTCTTTTTACATAGAGCATTGAAAGAAACGATAGATCTATGGCACACAAAAAAAAAGTGATCTTATCAAAATTGCAGCACCCAGTAAAACAAGTTATATACTGCTGGAAGCAGGGTCTCTGCTCTCAGATGTGGTAGCACAAACCAGGTGACAGATTCCCTTTTAAGTATTTGTAAGCACAGTGTAACACAGAAATGGATGTGCGGTTCCGTAGTTTAACCCAATAATGTTTTTCATTGTGCAGGCTTACCCGGAGTATCTGATCACATACCAGATTGTGAAGCCAGAAGCTCCCTTACAGGCTGCCACAACAGCAGAGCAGAAAACCTAGGAAATCTCCATGGACTTTTTAAAGTTAACATCTACAACAGTGACTGAGACTGGATACAAGTGTTACATTGATGGTGGATGCACTCCCACTGGCTACTGTTCCTTTAATGAAGATGTTTACAAGTAGCTGCCTTTTTAATAACGTTTCTCAGGCTCCTTTTCATTCACTCATCCCAGGCAAAAAAAAACAAAACAAAACAAATATATTTGCAAAAAAAATTTCTTGTCTGAGGTTTTAGCAGCATTATACTACATATTGCCACCTCATCATTTCCAAATTGGTTTGAGTGTTACATGTCCGTGTAACGTTTGTGACCATTTTCTTATACTGTCATCTTGAGTTCCTTGGAAGGGGGATGCAGCGTGATCCGCTATTTATTTGTTTTTATATTTGTGTACAAATACACTAAAGTGAGCTGAAATCTTGGTGATTTCTTTCCTTTTCTTTGCACAAAGGTGAGTTCAGAAACAATGCAAAATTTACTTACCGTGGAACAAGTTAGTATATTTGATAAATGTCTTTTTATTATATTTGCACTTTTATGAATAAATGTATTGTCTGTATATGAAGGAGAAACCATGAGGCGCAAAAGTCTAAAGCTCAACCTTTCTCTAAAGTGGATTTGCAGGAGCATAAAAATAATTTTATCAATATAAAACATAATATATATACAGAGGTGTATAATTACAATGGGAATGTCAGCCAGGATGTTTAGCGACACATTATTCACTTGGTACATAGAACATTGTGCATTAAAGGGGTACTCCGGTTTCTATCAATAAAGCTTATTCATTATGATTATGATCTGCAAAATGTATTCTTGTGGTCAAGAAGGTTAATTCTTTCATTGGGTAAAAATCTGTCTTAGTCATGTATATACACTGAACTTTAGTGTCCATTATATCAGACAGATTCTCACCCTCTCATGAAGATTTCTGTTGACCGCAAGAATATGTACAGAAATGCTATTGCCAAATTAAATAACAGTTCATTTTACAGAGGCGACAAATTCATCATGTTTGCTTCCAGTCCATCTTAGATTTGATGTGTATATTACTAGACATTTTAGACCCTTTTATCTAAATTTTGCACCATCTAGAGATTGATAGTTGGCGCCAATACTTTGTTCAAATCTTTGACGCACATTATAGACCACACCCCTTCCTGCTAAGGAACATTCCCTTCTCCTTTTCTAAACCCCACCTCCTTGTCAAGTAAAACGCTTTAAGCATCTAAAACACACAAAATGTGGTACAAGGTGCAACATTGAGCCAGCATTCTAGCACATCTATCTTAGTACATCTACCCTAATGAGTAAGCTTTATTTGTTAAAAGCAGAAAGCCACTTCAAGCAAAATGGAGCCAATAAAAATAAGCCCTGTTGTGTTTTTTTCCCTAAGGTTGAATTCAGACTTCTATGATTATTAGTCTCACCTCAGAACACAATTCACTGACTTGACCACACATCTCTCGAGAGTGACCGCCTTATAGAAATATATGAAGCTGTCATGGGTCAGTAGATGTGCGGCAAGGTTGTACATTCCGATCGGAGATCGGAATAGTGATCATAACATCTGAAAAAGGCCTACGGTTGAGTTCAGACATCCAAGAATGTGATGAATAGAACAGACCATGGAACTTCTGGCCCGAGCATAACATGTATGTCTATGAGAATGTTGCGTTTGGGACGAGATCTGAAGCCAGTCCATACAAGGGGCTGTGTTTCATGAACCTCTGATTTCGGCCTAAGACAGAACTTTTATTTGCTGCTTCCAGTAGACTCGTATCCACATTGACATATACAGCAAAAATTACAATCTTTGAGGAGACTATGCCCTTATTCTGGCCAGATTTCCTATGACCCATTCAGTTAACTCATTTATCATACACACTAGCCAACTATCCTGAGAAGACCACCTCTCCTAGAAGACTATCTCCTAGTGAAATTTCAGCTGGTAGTCTGATTTTACTGTATATATACTCCCATGAAGCAGTTTCACCTCAGTAGAAACACCATTCTGCCCTGGACTGAGCAATGTTCTCTAGACGCATTGCATTCCTCCTAGTGAAGTAAGCATAATGTTCCCTGTCCAAAGCTAATAATTAGAGGCTGCATTCTACTGTTTGGCTCCTCATAACGAGCTAACCCCCCCCCCCCCCCCCCCACACACACCAAAACCAGTTGAATTTTACCTTTCATCGTTTTGAGAGTGAAGTATACTAAAAACAGAAAAACAGATGTTTGATGTATCACCTTGCCACTGATTCCACTCTTGACATACTGATAATGATATTTTGGCTTCAATTCCTACAGTTAGTATATCATACATGCACTAGAAGGACTCATTCTGTTCTCTTATCTGCACCTGTGACCCCTGAGGATGATTAATGTGCTGCCTAAATGCAATTCCACCCAACTATTACTGTAGGAGTGAGCAGCTGGTAGTAAGCATGTTTTGGTTCCAGATATTCCAGGCTATTGTAAAACCTTTTTGCCATAGGAATTGATGGAGCAGTATACCAGCTGTACTGTGCATACCTCCTGTAAGAAGATTCCCATGTCGGTCTTTAGTCTACCTGTGCAGCTGAATAGTTCAAAATGTAAGCGTAAAGTATCTGATATTGAGCGTATTAATTGATGTAACAGAATATATCTTCATCATATCTATTGTTCTTTTCATTATCTCGTATCAGTTTTTGTAGCAGCTCATCCTTCTGCATTGGTCATGTACTGGTCTAATGTATTGTTTCCCAGAGAGCCTCAGATTTACAATATACAACAGATGACAAGATGAGAACTGCTCGACCATACAAAGATGAACTCACATTTGTGTTGCAACCTGTATCATATATATTTAGAAGTTAATTGGCAATACTTAAGAGTGTCACTTTGTAATTTGGCCGTCATCATACTTTGCTGTCTGTCTGCTGTCTGCAAATAACTGTAATTTTACTAGCTCATACTTTGTTCATTGTTCCCCACCAATTCAATAAATTGTTTTTTATGTTTTGGAGCCTAGGTAGCTTTGGTTGCGTATATGAAATAAGGGACACCATAAAGCAAACTGTTACATTAAACATGGTTTATGATTTTAGGACAGCTGAAAAGAAAGGAAATAAGCAAACTTATACATTAATATTGTGGAAAAAGATAAGATATTAGAACGTTTCTTATTTTCATGTGTCCTATTGATTCATTAATTAAAATTAAAGAGATGGTTATGTGAAATACAGACATTAAAGAATCTGGGAATATAGCAGCCACACGAAATGGTTACATTCTGTACAGCCTGGTAAGAAAGCAATATCTCATGGGCCCAATTTCTTTGTCGCTCTATTGGGAGACCCAGACAATTGGGTGTATAGGCTATGCCTCCGGAGGCCGCACAAAGTATTACACTCAAAAGTGTAAAGCCCCTCCCCTTCTGCCTATACACCCCCCGTGCTCCCACGGGCTCCTCAGTTTTTTGCTTTGTGCGAAGGAGGTCAGACACGCACCCACAGCTCCACAGATTGGTCAGCAGCAGCTGCTGACCATGTCGGATGGAAGAAAAGTGGGCCCATATAGGGCCCCCAGCATGCTCCCTTCTCACCCCACTCTTGTCGGCGGTGTTGTAAGGTTGAGGTATCCATTGCGGGTACGGAGGCTGGAGCCCACATGCTGTTTTCCTTCCCCATCCCCCTCAGGGCTCTGGTGGAAGTGGGATCCTATCGGTCTCCAGGCACTGAGACCGTGCTTCATCCACAACTCCTGTGGAGCCTGCTGGATAGGAGCCGGGTATCGTTCAGGGACATGGCCCTGCTACTTGGAGGTACTCTGTGTCCCCGTGGGGACCGCGCACAGCAACACTCCAGCTTTGCTGGGTGTGCTAGTGCACCGGGGACCGCGGCGCTGACCGGGTTCATATGTGCCATTACACACTCAGCGTTGCGGAGTGTGTTTATGTATAGGGACTGCCGCACTGACCGCCGCTGCCATGGAAACACTGCGGCGCGGCTGGGACTTGTAGTGCGCCGGGGACTTCCACGCCGGCCGCGCTTTTACGGCGGCCGCGTTTATTACTAGAGTCCCCGGCTTTTTGCGGCCTAGTTTCCCTTCCTCCCGCCCATAGCCCTGACAGGCAGGGGAAGGGCGGGACGCTGCACAGAACGAGCAGCACTGAGGGCTGGAGCATGCTTTGCATACTCCACTCCCCTCACTGTGCACAGTGCAGGCACCAGTTCCCGCTCTTTCTGGGTCACGCCCACGGCTCCCTCCTCTCCTCAGGACGCATTCCTGTCAGCTCCTCGGACGCTGCAGAGGGGGACAAAATCTGGGAGACCCAGGCAGGGACTCTGGTGGCCTCACAACCGCTTTAAGCGGGTGGTAAGCAGCACCTGTGGTGCTAGCCCCATTGTGCAGTAGTGTAACATTATATGTTTATTTTACACTGTATAGTGCACAGTTGATTTCTGGCTATATACCCTATTGTGTTGCTCAGGGAAGATAATAGCATGGCGCCCACGAAAGGCAGGGGTGCCAAAACACAGGCTTATTATGTTGCCTGCGCCGCATGTACGACCCCGCTACCGGCAGGTTCCACTGACCCTCATTGTGTGCACTGTTCGGCCCCTGTGGCACTTACTCAGCCAGAGCCTCTGCTAGGGGGGGCCCAGGGGGAGCCACCTGCTAACACTGTTCAGGTGACAGGGACGGAGTTTGCAAAACTCTCTGAGACTATGGCTAAGATACTGGAAGCTTTGCAGTCCAGACCGGTATCTCAGCACAGGGACTCTGTTGATTCTTTGTTCCCTGGCCCACCTCAGCTGGACCAACAATGTCCTCCCGGGGTATCTCATGGATCCCAAGCTGAGGGTTCTGACACAGACCCCAGCCCCAGACCGACTAAGCGAGCTCGCTTAGATTTTCCCTCGACATCATCATATTGTTCAGGGTCTCAGCGAGGGGAATCGCTGGTTGATGACGCGGAAGTAGCTGATCAGGATTCTGATCCTGAGGCCGCTCTCAATCTTGATACTCCGGACGGGGACGCCATAGTGAACGACCTTATTGCGTCCATCAATCGTATGTTGGATATTTCTCCCTCAGCTCCTCCGGCGGAGGAGTCGGCTTCCCAGCAGGAGAAATTCCGTTTCAGGTTTCCCAAGCGTACACCGAGTATGTTTCTGGACCACTCTGATTTCAGAGAGGCAGTCCAGAATCACCATGCTTGTCCAGATAAGCGTTTTTCTAAGCGCCTTAAGGATACACGTTATCCCTTTCCTCCTGACGTGGTCAAGGGTTGGTCTCAGTGTCCCAAAGTGGATCCTCCAATCTCCAGACTGGCAGCTAGATCCATACTTGCAGTGGAAGATGGGGCTTCACTCAAAGATGCCACTGACAGGCAGATGGAGCTCTGGTTGAAATCCATCTATGAAGCTATCGGCGCTTCTTTTGCCCCAGCATTCGCAGCCGTATGGGCGCTACAAGCTATCTCAGCAGGTCAAGCGCAAATTGACGCAGCCACACGCACGTCCGCGCCACAGGTGGCGTCCATAACCACTCAGACGTCGGCATTTGCGTCTTACGCTATTAATGCTGTCCTGGACTCTGCGAGCCGTACGGCGGTTGCAGCCGCCAATTCGGTGGTACTCCGCAGGGCCTTGTGGCTACGGGAATGGAAGGCAGATTCTGTTTCCAAAAAGCGCTTAACCAGTTTGCCAATTTCTGGCGAACGATTGTTTGGCGAGCGTTTGGATGAAATCATCAAACAATCCAAGGGAAAGGATACATCCTTACCCCAGCCCAAACCGAACATACCCCAACAGAGGAAGGGGCAGTCGAGGTTTCGGTCCTTTCGGGGCGCGGGCAGGTCCCAATTCTCCTCGTCCAAAAGGCCTCAGAAAGATCAAAGGAACTCTGATGCATGGCGGTCTAAGTCACGTCCTAAACAGACCACCGGAGGTGCCGCTACGAAAGCGGCTTCCTCATGACTGTCGGCATCCTCACTCCGCATCCTCGGTCGGTGGCAGGCTCTCCCGCTTTTGCGACACCTGGCTGCCACGGGTAAAAGACCGTTGGGTGAGAGACATTCTGTCTCACGGTTACAAGATAGAGTTCACCTCTCGTCCCCCGACTCGATTCTTCAGGTCATCCCCGCCTCCCGAGCGAGCCGAGGCTCTTCTGCAGGCGCTGGGCATTCTGAAGGCAGAAGGGGTGGTGGTCCCTGTTCCTCTTCAGCAACAGGGCCACGGTTTTTACTCCAACTTGTTTGTGGTCCCAAAGAAGGACGGGTCTTTCCGACCTGTCCTGGACCTGAAACTTCTCAACAAACACGTAAAGACCAGGCGGTTCCGGATGGAATCCCTCCGCTCCGTCATCGCCTCAATGTCCCAGGGAGATTTCCTTGCATCGATCGATATCAAAGATGCTTATCTCCACGTACCGATTGCTCCAGAGCACCAGCGCTTCTTGCGCTTCGCCATAGGGAACGAACACCTGCAGTTCGTGGCACTGCCGTTCGGCCTGGCAACAGCCCCACGGGTTTTCACCAAGGTTATGGCTACTGTCGTAGCGGTCCTCCACTCTCAGGGTCACTCGGTGATCCCGTACTTGGACGATCTGTTGATCAAGGCACCCTCTCTAGAGGCATGCCAACACAGCCTCGACGCTACCCTGGAGACTCTCCAGAGTTTCGGGTGGATCATCAATTTTCCAAAGTCAAATCTGACACCGGCCCAATCGCTGACATACCTTGGCATGGAGTTTCATACCCTCTCAGCGATAGTGAAGCTTCCGCTGATCAAGCAGCGGTCACTACAGACAGGGGTACAATCTCTCCTTCAAGGTCGGTCACACACCTTGAGGCGCCTCATGCACTTCCTGGGGAAGATGGTGGCAGCAATGGAGGCAGTTCCTTTCGCGCAGTTTCACCTGCGTCCTCTTCAATGGGACATCCTACGCAAATGGGACAGGAAGCCGACGTCCCTCGACAGGAACGTCTCCCTCTCGCAGGCGACCAAAGCTTCCCTTCGGTGGTGGCTTCTTCCCACTTCATTATCGAAAGGGAAATCCTTCCTACCCCCATCCTGGGAGGTGGTCACGACGGACGCGAGTCTGTCAGGGTGGGGAGCGGTTTTTCTCCACCACAGGGCTCAGGGTACGTGGACCCAGCAAGAGTCCTCGCTTCAGATCAATGTTCTGGAAATACGGGCAGTGTATCTTGCCCTGAAAGCGTTCCAGCAGTGGCTGGAAGGCAAGCAGATCAGAATTCAGTCAGACAATTCCACGGCGGTGGCATACATCAACCACCAAGGCGGCACACGCAGTCGGCAAGCCTTCCAGGAAGTCCGGCGGATTCTGCTGTGGGTGGAAGCCACGGCCTCCACCATCTCCGCAGTTCACATTCCAGGCGTGGAAAACTGGGAAGCAGATTATCTCAGTCGCCAGGGCATGGACGCAGGGGAATGGTCCCTTCACCCGGACGTGTTTCAGGAGATCTGTTGCCGCTGGGGGGTGCCGGACGTCGACCTCATGGCGTCCCGGCACAACAACAAGGTACCGGCGTTCATGGCACGGTCTCAAGATCCCAGAGCTCTGGCGGCAGATGCCTTAGTTCAGGATTGGTCGCAGTTTCAGCTCCCTTATGTGTTTCCTCCGCTGGCACTGTTGCCCAGAGTGTTACGCAAGATCAGGGCCGACTGCCGCCGCGTCATCCTCATCGCTCCAGACTGGCCGAGGCGGTCGTGGTACCCGGATCTGTGGCATCTCACGGTCGGCCAACCGTGGGCACTACCAGACCGACCAGACTTGCTATCTCAAGGGCCGTTTTTCCATCTGAATTCTGCGGCTCTCAACCTGACTGTGTGGCCATTGAGTCCTGGATCCTAGCGTCATTGACGTCATAGACGTCATTGCCACTATGAGACAAGCTAGGAAACCAACGTCCGCCAAGATCTACCACAGGACGTGGAAAATTTTCCTGTCGTGGTGCTCTGCTCAGGGTATTTCTCCCTGGCCTTTTGCCTTGCCCACTTTTCTGTCCTTCCTTCAACCTGGACTGGAAAAGGGTTTGTCGCTCGGCTCCCTTAAGGGACAAGTCTCAGCGCTCTCTGTGTTTTTCCAGAAGCGCCTAGCCAGACTTCCACAGGTACGCACGTTCCTGCAGGGGGTTTGTCACATCGTCCCTCCTTACAAGCGGCCGTTAGAACCCTGGGATCTGAACAGGGTGCTGACGGTTCTTCAGAAACCACCATTCGAGCCAATGAGGGATATTTCTCTCTCACGCCTTTCGCAGAAAGTGGTTTTTCTAGTAGCAGTCACTTCACTTCGGAGAGTGTCTGAGCTAGCAGCGCTGTCATGCAAATCCCCTTTCCTGGTGTTTCACCAGGACAAGGTGGTTCTGCGTCCGGTTCCGGAATTTCTCCCTAAGGTGGTATCCCCCTTTCATCTCAATCAGGATATCTCCTTACCTTCTTTTTGTCCTCATCCAGTTCACCAATGTGAAAAGGATTTGCACTTGTTAGATCTGGTGAGAGCACTCAGACTCTACATTTCTCGTACGGCGCCCCTGCGCCGCTCGGATGCACTCTTTGTCCTTGTCGCTGGCCAGCGTAAAGGGTCACAGGCTTCCAAATCAACCCTGGCTCGGTGGATCAAGGAGCCAATTATCGAAGCTTACCGTTCGGCTGGTCTTCCGGTTCCCTCAGGGCTGAAGGCCCATTCTACCAGAGCCGTGGGCGCGTCCTGGGCTTTGAGGCACCAGGCTACGGCTCAGCAGGTGTGTCAGGCGGCTACCTGGTCGAGCCTACACACTTTCACGAAGCACTATCAGGTGCATACCTATGCTTCGGCGGATGCCAGCCTAGGTAGACGAGTCCTTCAGGCGGCGGTTGCCCACCTGTAGGAAGAGGCCGTTTTACGGCTCTCTTACGAGGTATTATTTTACCCACCCAGGGACTGCTTTTGGACGTCCCAATTGTCTGGGTCTCCCAATAGAGCGACAAAGAAGAAGGGAATTTTGTTTACTTACCGTAAATTCCTTTTCTTCTAGCTCTAATTGGGAGACCCAGCACCCGCCCCTGTTTTTTTGTGTACACATGTTGTTCATGTTGAATGGTTTCAGTTCTCCGATATTCCTTCGGATTGAAGTTACTTTAAGCCAGTTTATAATTCTTTTTCCTCCTTCTTGCTTTTGCACCAAAACTGAGGAGCCCGTGGGAGCACGGGGGGTGTATAGGCAGAAGGGGAGGGGCTTAACACTTTTGAGTGTAATACTTTGTGCGGCCTCCGGAGGCATAGCCTATACACCCAATTGTCTGGGTCTCCCAATTAGAGCTAGAAGAAAAGGAATTTACGGTAAGTAAACAAAATTCCCTTCTTACCATTAGCAATTTTTCTTTTCACTTTTTTTTATCTTTGTGCTGCTTTTGCTGGTTTTATATTCCAAATTGATCAAAATGTTGCACACAGTTCTTGAATTTTGCACAAAATAAAAAAAAATACCCCAAAAAGGCACAAAACAAACAATCAAGAAAAAAAAGTGGCTCAAAATTGTAAAGTATTCTTTCTCTTTGTTAGAGACTTGTTTTCTTCCTACTTTTTTTTTTTTTTTTTAATATATAGACTGGCTCCAATTTTGATTACTTGATCCCCAGATCATAAGGTTTCACAATTGACTTTTCAGAAGTCAGGGTACTTTCACACTACGTTTTTTTAACATGCTTTTGAGGGACGTAAAAAAAACGCAAACCACATATGACTGGATCCTGTTGAACGCATGCAAGCGCAAGTGTTATTTTACAGGATCCTTTCACTTGCAGTTTATGGGTGGGCATTGGAGTCATGTGATCGGGATTCAGTGGAACTTGACCTGACAGCTTGCAAATGCACATGCCCTGTTGAAGGGAGGGGGGGGGGTGTAGAGAGAGAGAGGAGACAGAGAGAGAGAGACTCTCTGTGATCACGCCAGGCTGGTTTCTCGGCATCCTCAGTAGAGCAACCAGGATCCTTTCTATCAGCATACCACCGTTCACACGTGGTTGCGTGCGATACAATCAGGATCCGGTGACATGCAGTATTTGGAAAGTTAAATTACTACAAGTCGCTGGATCCTGACTGAAACGCACGCAAACGCATGTGAACGTGAGTCCTTTGCAAATGCATTGAAATGAAAACGTATTTGCACTGGATCCGTTTTTGCGTTAAACGTTCAGGACGCATGTGAGGCAAATCCCGGGATATGAAGATGAATTATGACTCCAGTCATAATCCCTCATCACTCCCTGGCAGTGCCCCCTCCCTTCTTGTTCTCAGTGTTCCACTTACACCTCCATGGCCATGTCCTGTGATATGGAGATGAGGTGGTGTGGGAACAATGGACACAGGATGACTCCCTGCCGTCACCCTGTAGTAGGAGCTGCTAGCTAGTTAGCAAGGCTATGGAAATAGCCAGACAGAACGACTCCAGTAAAAAATGGTTCATATCTCGCAAGCCATATTTCCGATAAATATGGCAACCATAAAAATGGTGTCTCCGCATGCGGACGATGCCGGCACACCCTTTTTATGGGAGCAGGACATTGGGAAATGCCCCAGGCGTGATATCAGCCAATGGGGAACTGGCAGACAGGTCATGAGTCCCCTCGTTCTGTAGCTAAATTCATAACTGTCACAATGAGAGCATTGGCGTCCGCCTACGACGCTCCCAGGCAAAGTTATGGCCCATATTCCATGTTGGGATATTGTCCATAACTCAAGCCAGGGGTGGAGCAGTGCTCCCTGTGAGGTCACGAAGGTAGGAGGGGACCTGGACTTGCCCAGGTTGATAACCCTACTTCGGCCATTTTCCAGTGTTCTTTCGCTGGGGGCACGTGTAGGAAACATCTGTGGGAAGGATCCTAGAAACCTGGGTACAGCGCCCCCCTGTGGCCAGACGCAACAAGGTAACTGCTGGAACTGTGTATGCCTGTTTGTAACCCATGCTTTGATTGTAACTGTACTCTGACATATGTATATTCTGTAGATTCCCTATTGTATATATTGTAGTTTCTAGTGTGCTTTAGGCTGATTAAATTATATAATTAATCTTGGGCTGTTCTGTTATCTCGATCTTGAATCCCACGTCTGTGTGTTCGGCTAATAGTTACCGTAAATCGGTTGGTGGCAGCGAATTGTGCCAAGGATTATTGTGGGGAGGCCAGTGAGATTCGGGGAGATTTTATATATTCCGCCCGCGGAGGTCGGGGGAATATATACCTTACTCTCACCGGGGACCCTTCAATAATCGGCATAAGTAGTATAGCGGCCTCCTTGCTTATGGTCGGGCAATTCCATAATTGGCCTGACTATAAGAGGGGCGCTAGAGAGCGCGTCACGTGCTCTGTCTGTCGGTCGGGAGGTATAAAGGAGGGGTGACCCCCACTTGTTACCCCCCGATTGTGACGTACTGGTAGCCAGCGCGGGGGATTTCTGAGTGACCCCCCCGGCGGTTTGTGACATATTGGTGGCATAGCGGTGGGATCGAGATAATAGTGTGTGTGAGTGTGAGACCCATACTCCCAGACACTAAAGACTGCCTGCAGCAGCTGTGGCTGCTGGGGTCTTCAGACTAGCTCAACACTAGAGTGTCAGAGTGCAGATACTGTAAGGTGTGTGGAGGCATCAGGTGTCAGTTCTGTGTCAGTGACCAAAAGTCTGCAAGAATGGCTGATGGCACCAGGAGCAGAGCTATGCAACTGGCCAATGCTAAGGCAGGAGCCGAAGAGAGGGAGGACGGTGCTGTGGACAGCAATGAGGAGGTTGCCCACGAGTCCTCCAGGAGCTCGACGCCAGAAAACCGTTCTGCCAAGGACATTGCGCAACCTGGCACTGCTGGACAAGATGAGGAGGAGCTCACCCAAGGTTCCTCAACGAGCCAGATGCCAGCCCTCCGCTCTGAAAGGGACAGTGAATCACCAGGCTCCGCAGCGTGCCGCAGATCACCACGTGCCATTCCACCGAGCCTGGGAGGCTCGGATAGCCTTCTTCAAATGGCAATGGCCCTTCTCCAGGCTGGAGACCAGAAGGGCTACAAGGAACTCCTGGCAGAGCGCAGGGCAGAGCGGCACGCAGAGCGTGAGGCTGCGGAGCGAGAGCGGCAGGCAGCGCGTGAAGAGCGAGAGCGACAGGCAGACCGTGACTACCAGCTGCAGCTAGCTCAGCTCCGGCCCTCATCAGCCACACGTGACCTTCGAGACACCAAACTTCCAAAGGTCCGTGTTGAGGACTTCCCAGTGCTGGAGAAGGATGGAGACTTGGACTCTTTCTTGACTGCTTTTGAACGGACTTGCTTGCAGCACCATCTGGACAAGGACCAGTGGGCCAAATACCTGACCCCCCGTTTAAGGGGTAAGGCCCTGGATATCCTTGGGGACTTGCCTGCTGAGGCAGATCAGGGCTACGACACCATCAAGCGGGCCCTGATCCAACAGTACAACCTCACTCCAGAGTCCTACCGCAAGAAGTTCCGGAGCCTACAGAAGGGACCAAAGGACTCCTGGGCTGACCACCGGCGGGCACTTGCCCGAGCTGCCGACCACTGGACCCAAGGCCTGCAGCTTTCCACCGGACCGGAGATCCTGGACTTGTTCATCACGGAGCAACTCTTGTGGAACTGCCCTGAGGATCTCCGCCAGTTCATCCGAGACCAGAAGCCAAAGGGGTCCACGGCTACAGCTGCCCTTGCCGATGACTACACCAACAACCGGGCCCCTGAGGCCAGGAGAGCGGCCACCAGCAGCACCTGGAGAGGGGGTAAGATGAATTCTGCGACTGCCCCACCTGCCCCTAGACTGCAGGGGGTGTCCCCCTCAACTCCCCTCTCCAGGCCCGTGGCAGAGCCAAGACGGTGCCACCAGTGCAACCTACCTGGACACTTCAAGGCCATGTGCCCTCAGCGTCCCAAGGCCCCGGCTCCGTCCCCGTCCCAAGGGCCGCCCAAGGTGTATTGTGTGGGTGGGGGTGGTGGTAGGTCCCTGGACAGCTTCCAACCTGTCACCGTCGGCCGGTCTGTGACCATAGGACTGCGAGACAGCGCCTCGGAGGTGACTCTGGTGCGGCCTGAGATGGTGTCCCCCCAAGACTTGATCCCTGGAAAAACCCTCGCTGTCTCCGGGATTGGAGGCATTGACCCGGCGCTGCCTGTTGCTGACATTTATGTGGACTGGGGCGCAGGGCGAGGGGTGAGGGAGGTGGGGGTAACTGATCGGATCCCTGCAAACGTGCTACTTGGGACAGATTTGGGGCAGATAACCTCCCAGTTTGGGCCCCAACCAAGGGCTGAACCTTCAGCCCGTACTGACATGACTCCTAACAATGTTAATGTGTTATCTATGAATGATGTAAGGGAGGAGGGAGTGAACTCTGATATTTCTGCTTGCATAGACACCATAGACACACACTCAGCTGCAGCTGTGACAGGGGAGGGGGTCAGAGAAAGGTGTGACAATGCCTCTACAAGTAACCAGCCTGTGAGCTGGGATCTGTTGCCCTCTGCAGGGATAAGCAGAGAGCAGGGTGCTGCAGGGGGAGGACCAGTGTGTGGGGTGGGGGCTACCACAGCAAATGTGGGGTCCCCAGAGATTTCACAGCGGGGTTCTGTTGCTGCAGGAGGGGAACAGGCAGGTGAGATTGGGGCCGGTCCAGGAGCGGAAGTGCTCCCAGGTAAGATCTCGGTGCATGGTTCCCCCACAACCGGGGTGTCAGGAAGCCAGGTAGGTCTGCCTGAACCGGCGACTTGGTCAGGAACGGAGGAGGAGCAGGCACGACCCACGGTCGCAGCGGCTGTGGCCGCTGTCACCCGCAGTGGGAGTGCTGGAAGCCAAGGGACCTCCCGGAGGTCCGATAGCTCTTCCCCTTCTGACCAAGTGGCAGCCGAGTCAGGTGGAGGCCAGGACACAGGTCCCGGGGTACTGACTGAAGATGTGACAGTCTCGTCGATTCTGGCCACATCTAGTCAGGGGTTTCAGGCAGCGTTAGAAGCTGACGACAGCCTGAAAGCTCTTAAGGAGCAGGCGGCACAGCCTCCCTCGGACTCGGACCCGGAGCGAGTGGTCTGGGACCAAGGACGGCTGTACCGGGCCACGGTCCAGCAGGGTTCACCGGAGGCGTGGCCCAGGGACCGACAGTTGGTGGTACCCTATCCGTTCCGGACGGAGTTGTTGCGGATCGCACATGAGATTCCGATGGCCGGACACCTAGGGATCGCTAAGACCAAGGCCAGGTTAAACCAGCATTTCTACTGGCCAAAAATGGGGGCCGATGTGGCTGCCTACTGCCGTTCGTGTGAAACCTGTCAGAGAGTGGGGAAGGCGGGGCCACGCCCCAAAGCCCCACTGGTATCTCTGCCAATCATCGATGAGCCTTTCAGGAGGGTGGCTGTGGATCTGGTCGGCCCGCTGGCCATCCCCAGCAGCTCCGGGAAACGCTTCATACTGACGGTAGTGGACTATGCCACCCGGTACCCAGAAGCAGTGGCCTTGTCGTCCATTCGGGCTGACAAGGTGGCCACCGCATTGCTGGAGATTTTCTCCCGAGTGGGTTTTCCCCAGGAAATGCTCACTGACCGGGGGACCCAATTCATGTCCCAGCTGATGGAGGCCCTCTGTAAGCAAGTCCAGGTGCGACATCTGGTGGCCAGCCCGTACCATCCACAGACTAATGGCCTGTGCGAGCGGTTCAATGGCACCTTAAAGCAGATGCTTAAGATGTTGGTCGACTCCCATGGGCGTGACTGGGAGCGGTATCTCCCACACCTGTTATTTGCTTACCGGGAGGTTCCACAGGCCTCAACAGGATTCTCACCGTTTGAGCTCCTGTACGGGCGACGTGTGCGGGGCCCCCTGGCTCTGGTGAAAGAGGCTTGGGAAGGGGATTTGGCCACCCCTGGAGTGTCGGTTATCGAGTATGTCATGCGCTTCCGGGACAAAATGCAGGCCTTGACGCAACTGGTACACGACAATATGGCTCAAGCCCAGGCCGATCAGAAGCGTTGGTACGACCAGAACGCTTGTGAGAGGACCTACCAAGTGGGTCAAAAGGTGTGGGTACTGGTCCCCGTACCACAGGACAAGCTTCAGGCAGCCTGGGAAGGCCCATACCTCGTGTACCAGCAGCTCAACCCTGTAACGTACCTGGTCACCCTGGACCCTGCCCGTGGAAGGCGGAAGCCCTTCCATGTGAACATGATGAAGGCACATCATGAGCGGGAGGCATGTGCGCTCCCCGTGTGCAACCTGCCCGAGGAGGGAGAAGCGGAAACCCTCTTGGATATGCTAGCCCAGGTTAGGGCAGGCGGATCCATTGAGGATGTGGAGGTTGGCCACCAGCTCTTGGAAGACCAACGGTCCCAGCTGTGGGCCACCCTCCTCCCCTTCCGTGGGTTGTTTACCAACCAGCCCGGAAGGACTGACTTGGCTGTCCATCACGTGGACACTGGGGATCATCCCCCGATCCGGCGTTCAGCATATCGGGTCTCCCTGGAGGTGCAGCAACACATGCGCCAGGAGATTGACGAGATGCTGAAGCTGGGGGTGATCCAGGCATCCAACAGCGCTTGGGCCTCGCCTGTAGTCCTCGTCCCTAAGAAGGACCGAACCACTCGGTTCTGCGTGGACTACAGGGGGCTCAATGCGGTCACGGTCGCCGATGCGTACCCAATGCCACACATCGATGACCTGCTCGATCAGTTGGCCGGGGCTCAGTACCTGACCATCATGGACCTGAGCCGGGGATATTGGCAGATCCCCCTGACTCGCAAGGCCAGGGAACGCTCTGCCTTTATTACCCCATTTGGACTGTACGAGTCCACGGTGATGCCATTCGGGATGAGGAATGCCCCTGCCACTTTCCAGCGGATGGTCAACACCCTGCTCAAGGGACTTGAAGGGTACGCGGCCGCGTACCTGGATGACATTGCCGTCTTCAGTCCCACCTGGGAGGACCACCTAGAGCATCTAGCACAGGTGCTCAGGCGGATCCACCGGGCAGGTTTGACCATCAAGCCGGGAAAGTGTCAGCTGGCCATGAGCGAGGTCCAGTACCTCGGTCACCGGGTAGGTGGGAGAACACTGAAGCCCGAGCCTGAGAAAGTGGAAGCCATCGCATCCTGGCCCACCCCCAGGACCAAGAAGCAGGTGATGTCCTTCTTGGGGACCGCTGGGTACTATAGGAGGTTTGTTCCATGCTATAGTAGCCTGGCAAAGCCCTTGACGGACCTCACCAAGAAGAAGCTGCCCTCTGCAGGCGATTGGACAATGGACTGCGAGACAGCCTTCCGGGCCCTAAAGGACGCCCTGTCCAGCCCGCCCGTGCTACAGGCAGCCGACTTCACGCGGCCGTTTGTAGTACAGACCGACGCCAGTGACTTCGGCCTCGGTGCGGTGCTCAGCCAGGTGGACTCTGCGAGCCAAGAGCACCCAGTCTTGTACCTGAGCAGGAAGCTGTTACCAAGGGAAGTTGCCTATTCCACGATGGAGAAGGAGTGCCTGGCCATAGTGTGGGCCCTGCAGCGTCTGCAACCCTATCTATACGGGCGCCACTTCATCGTGGAGACGGACCACAATCCCCTCAGCTGGTTGCACACCGTCTCTGGGACGAATGGGCGATTGTTGCGATGGAGCCTTGCGCTCCAGCAATACAACTTCACCATTCGCCACAAAAGGGGCCGTGACCACGGTAACGCAGACGGGCTGTCCCGACAAGGAGAGGTCGCGGACGGGCGCACGGGGGAACACCGGAGTGTGCTGCCCCCTAGCGCCCTCAAAAGGGGGGAGGTGTGAGGCAAATCCCGGGATATGAAGATGAATTATGACTCCAGTCATAATCCCTCATCACTCCCTGGCAGTGCCCCCTCCCTTCTTGTTCTCAGTGTTCCACTTACACCTCCATGGCCATGTCCTGTGATATGGAGATGAGGTGGTGTGGGAACAATGGACACAGGATGACTCCCTGCCGTCACCCTGTAGTAGGAGCTGCTAGCTAGTTAGCAAGGCTATGGAAATAGCCAGACAGAACGACTCCAGTAAAAAATGGTTCATATCTCGCAAGCCATATTTCCGATAAATATGGCAACCATAAAAATGGTGTCTCCGCATGCGGACGATGCCGGCACACCCTTTTTATGGGAGCAGGACATTGGGAAATGCCCCAGGCGTGATATCAGCCAATGGGGAACTGGCAGACAGGTCATGAGTCCCCTCGTTCTGTAGCTAAATTCATAACTGTCACAATGAGAGCATTGGCGTCCGCCTACGACGCTCCCAGGCAAAGTTATGGCCCATATTCCATGTTGGGATATTGTCCATAACTCAAGCCAGGGGTGGAGCAGTGCTCCCTGTGAGGTCACGAAGGTAGGAGGGGACCTGGACTTGCCCAGGTTGATAACCCTACTTCGGCCATTTTCCAGTGTTCTTTCGCTGGGGGCACGTGTAGGAAACATCTGTGGGAAGGATCCTAGAAACCTGGGTACAGCGCCCCCCTGTGGCCAGACGCAACAAGGTAACTGCTGGAACTGTGTATGCCTGTTTGTAACCCATGCTTTGATTGTAACTGTACTCTGACATATGTATATTCTGTAGATTCCCTATTGTATATATTGTAGTTTCTAGTGTGCTTTAGGCTGATTAAATTATATAATTAATCTTGGGCTGTTCTGTTATCTCGATCTTGAATCCCACGTCTGTGTGTTCGGCTAATAGTTACCGTAAATCGGTTGGTGGCAGCGAATTGTGCCAAGGATTATTGTGGGGAGGCCAGTGAGATTCGGGGAGATTTTATATATTCCGCCCGCGGAGGTCGGGGGAATATATACCTTACTCTCACCGGGGACCCTTCAATAATCGGCATAAGTAGTATAGCGGCCTCCTTGCTTATGGTCGGGCAATTCCATAATTGGCCTGACTATAAGAGGGGCGCTAGAGAGCGCGTCACGTGCTCTGTCTGTCGGTCGGGAGGTATAAAGGAGGGGTGACCCCCACTTGTTACCCCCCGATTGTGACGTACTGGTAGCCAGCGCGGGGGATTTCTGAGTGACCCCCCCGGCGGTTTGTGACAACGCATATTAAAAAAACGTAGTGTGAAAGTACTCTTAGTGAGGTAGCTGTGCCCCATTTTCCCGAGGCCTGGATAATTATCTATTATTATTCTTTATCATTTTACACTATAATAATAGGCAATACTCCGCAACCTGTCCCCCACTCCTGCCAGGCATTCTGATATGTTTTGGTTGTAAAAAGAAAAAAAATCCGCTCTAAATTTTGTCTTAACAAGACAGTCACTGGGTCATGTTGGATTTTACACATGATCCAACATGCTTTGCCACCTATTAGCTTTTAAGCTCAAAGTGCCATTCATCTCAGTGATTAACACCTTCTGCCACAAGGGCAGCATGTATTGAATTATACCCAATGTCAACCTTACACTGACCTGTCATTACTGCACCTTCAGCTAGTCACGATCTGTGACCGTTTGTGCCACCTACAGTAGTCAGCCAGGATCCACATGTGATTTTATATACCTTTTGGGAAGTCAGTATTGCCGTGCCTGTGAGCGGTGTCCTGCAGGCAGTATCTACCAATGAGCTTTTGACCAAAATTTCATATCACTGAGCTGTTGTTGGACTCTACAGTGTGTCCACCCATATCCTGTCCACCGCCATTAACTTGAGAACGGCGGCAGCTATAGGAATAGAAGTGGTGTCTAGTATAGTAAAGTAGCCATGCGCTATGCAATGAAACCACCTATTGCGCCACCTGGTGGAAAACAACGGAGGTAGCATTTTTATCTCAAAAATGGAACGAGATAGAGAAAAAAAGTGAATTAAAAAATTGTAGGGCATCATCAATTCAATATGAATCGACACCTTGCATACAGAAATACTATATGAAACCCTTGACCCCCCCCCCCAAAACATTGAATACTGGTCACACATATGGTGCTCATTTAACTTTGATACTCAAAGTGGCCACCATCAGCTGCAGTGCACATCTGGACTCGGAACAGCGTACTGTATCTTGCTGCACGTTGTGCAATATGGTAGGTGGCACGTTTGCACAAGCATCTGTGATACGTCGTCGTAGGTCCTGCAATGTTGGAGGGGTCGCATACACCTGCTGTTTGATATGACCTCACAGAAAGAAGTCCAATGGGGTCAGGTCAGGTAAGCGTGGAGGCTACTCCACGCAGCCACCATACCCAATGACTTGTAGGAAGGTCTCCATGAGGTATCACTTCATGTTCGCAGCCTTGTGAGTTTTACACGTTCTTATCATAGCATTTCTGTATGCAAGGTGTCGATTCGTATTGAATTGATGATGCCCTACAATTTTTTAATTCACTTTTTTTCCTGTGTCGTTCTGTTTTCGAGATAAAAATACTAACTCCGTTGTTTTCCACCAGGTGGCGCTATAGGTGGTTTCATTGCGTAGCGCATGGCTACTTTACCTAGACACCACTTCTATTCCTATAGCTGCCGTCGTTCTCAAGTTAATGGCGGTGGACACACTGTATGTATCCTTGAGCCACTGTTGGTCCCCTGCACCACTATAACTGTGCCACACCATGTGCCAAGGAACAATAAGGTAAGCTTATGACATACTTTCAGGCACAGACAACAGCATCCAGCAATGCTAAACCAGGATATCAGAAATGTCCAGGAAGGATGGGACATTTTGAAAAATGAGATTCTCAAAGCGCAATTGTTAACAATCCCTAATAGAGGGAAGAATAACAAACATTTAAGGAAATCAGGATGGATGAACACACAACTTAAACACATGGTAAAAAGGAAGAAAGAAATGTTTATTAAATGGAAAGAGGGAGGTATATCTAAAGAAGAATATAACAGTCTGCAAAACCTGCAGGGCACACATCAGATTAGCCAAAGCTGATAATGAAATAAGGCTTGCAAGAGATGTCAAAAGCAATAAAATAGGATTTTGGAGTTATGTCAAAAAGAAAAGTCAAAGATGTTATAGGAATTTTACAGGATTAAAATGGTGAAGTTGTAAAAAATGATGTTGAGAAGGCCGAACTTTTAAATTGTTATTTTGCATCTGTTTTCTCTGAAAAAGTAAAATCAACTGATCTTCACCCTTCTATTGTAGGATTAGAAGAATCCAGGCCAGAAATAGAGATAGTGAGGGAATACTTGGCTAACATTAATGAATTCAAGTCCCCAGGTCCAGATGAATTACACCCCAGAGTACTGAAGGAGATAACAGAGAAATAATTTTTGAAAATTCTTGGAGAACAGGAGACGTTGTCCCCATCTTCAAAAAGGGGAAGAAGGTGGACCCAGGGAACTACAGGCCTGTGAGCATGACTTCCATACCAGGAAAGATCTTTGAACAAATTATTAAACAACATTTATGCAAGTACCTGGATGAGAATGAAGTGATTAACCAGAGCCAGCATGGATTTGTAACTAATAAGTCATGTCAGACTAACTTAATTTCCTTCAATGACAAAATCACTGACTGGGTGGATCAGGGAAATGCAGTAGATATAGTATATCTTGACTTCAGTAAAGCATTTGACAAAGTGTCTCATACAATCCTTATTGAAAAAATGACCAAGTGTGGAATGGACAGGGCAACTGTTAGATGGATTTGTAACTGGCTTAGTGATCGGAGTCAAAGAGTGGTCATAAATGGCTGCACATCCAGTTGGAGGACTGTTTCAATTGGGGTACCACAGGGCTCTGTCCTGGGCCCCGTGTTGTTCAACATCTTACTCAATGATTTAGATGAAGGTATTAAGGTTAACTGATTAAATTTGCTGATGACACAAAGCTAGGAGGAATAGCTAATACTAGAGAAGAGAGAGAGAGGATTCAACAAGATCTAAACAAGCTGGAGCAATGGGCAGCAACTAATAGAATGGTTTTTAACAGGGAGGAATGCAAAGTCATACTTCTTGGCAAGAATAATAAAATGAGCATATACAACATGGAAGAAATAGCGCTATCCAACAGCATGTGTGAAAAAGACAGGTATACTAATGGATCACAGACTGAACATGAGTCAACAGTGTGATGCAGCAGCAAAAAAGGCAAACGCCATTCTAGGATGTATTAACAGAAGCATACAGTCTAGATCACGTGAAGTCATTATCCCCCTTTACTCCTCTTTGGTTAGACCTCATCTGGAATATTGAGTCCAGTTCTGGGCACCACATTTTAAAAAAGACATCAACAAACTGGAGCAAGTTCAGAGAAGAGTGACCAGAATGGTGACTGGACTGCAAACCATGTCCTATGAGGAACGGTTACAGGATTTAGGATTGTTTAGCTTGCAAAAGAGAAGACTGAGAGGAGAATTAATAGCTGTCTACAAATATCTTAAAGGCTGTCATACTGTAGAGGGATCAGTTTTATTCTCATTTTCACAAGGAAAGACTAGAAGCAATGGGATGAAACTGATGGGGAGGAGACAGATTAGATATTAGAAAAAACCTTTTGACAGTTGAGGGTGATCAATGAGTGGAACAGGCTGGCACGAGAGGTGGTGAGTTCTTCAATGGAAGTCTTTAAAAAGAGGTTGGACGGACATCTGTCTGGGATGATTTAGTGAATCCTGGTTTGAGCAGGGAGATGGACTAGATGACCCAGGAGGTCCATTCCAACTCTAATATCCTATGATTCTATGATATGCTCCACCATATGCTCTAGGGTCACATTGCTCTTGTCCGGAAAGTCTATACACAGCTCCTCTGAGTCTTCCAGCATGGATGATGTAAACAAGTTAAATGTATAATGAAACGAGCAACCTGACAGCCATTGAAATGAGCATAGAAATAGCACCTCATTCTTCCCATTATATCTATATTCATTATTTCCAGCATTTTTAAAGAAACAACCTGAAAAAGTTGGAAGTTATCGCTTAATGAAAATGGATTTGTATGTGCATTGCACTAATAATACATTTAGAAGCAAATGCTACTTTTGTTTTAAAGGGAACCTGTCATCAGAAATTTGGCTTTCAGCCTAAATGTTTCCCCCTCTGCAGCTCGTGGGCTGCATTCTAGCAAGGTTTCTATACTTTTTGTGCCCCCTTTTAAACCAAAATAAATACTTTATAAAACTGTACCTTTCGGTTTGAAAATCTTGTAAATCGTCCATGGGGGCGGGCCGTGTGGCGTCTGTTGCTGTATCTTACGCCGTCCCCCATGCTCCAAATCATCCCTCAGGACGCCGCCCACTGCGCCCGAGGTCCCGTGCACGCCAGGACACCTGGTGACGTGGTCGCACGCACGAGAGTATGGGCGGCGCTGTGATTGCTTCGCAAATGCGCGCCCATACTCTCGTGGGCGCGCTCTCCCCTCTGTACGTCGCTCAGATCCTCTCCGCTTCTCTTGTAGTGGCCTGCCCCGCTCCCATCTATTTCCTGCTGCAGGGTACGATGGGAAGGAGGTGACGTCGGGCCGACGCAGAACGCTGGAGGCAGTGGGGAAAGGGCGGGCACAAGAGTATGGGCGGGCACTTGCGATGCAATCACAGCGCCGCCCATACTCTCATGCCTGCGACCACGTCACTAGGTGTCCCGGTGTGCACGAGACCTCGGGCGCAGTGGGGGGCGTCCTGAGGGATGATTTGGAGCATGGGGGACGGCGTAAGATACAGCAACAGACGCCACACGGCCCGCCCCCATGGACGATTTACAAGATTTTCAAACCGAAAGGTACAGTTTTATAAAGTATTTATTTTGGTTTAAAAGGGGGCACAAAAAGTATAGAAGCCTTGCTAGAATGCAGCCCACGAGCTGCAGAGGGGGAAACATTTAGGTTGAAAGCCAAATTTCTGATGACAGGTTCCCTTTAAAAACAATGAAACCGGTATTAAAAATGCAATGATATAACAAATAGCAGCCAGTCCTAAATGGCCTAAAATCTGACTACAAATAGCATCCAACTTTAAATGGCTATATGTAATATATTCTGGTTTCTATAAGAAAGTAGTGTTAAAAATATTTTTTTAAGTTTTGGGTAAACTGAAATTAATAAAGTTCATAAAGTAATGCTTCTGAAAATCGGTCTGTTCTCATGTTTGTTGCTGTCTAGAATTTGCACTGTGCTTGTGACATGTACCGTATTTTTTGGACTATAAGACGCACTTTTTTCCCCCCCCAAATATTGGGGGAAAGTGGGGGGGTGCATCTTATAGTCTGAATGTAGGGCTGCGGTGGAGAGGGTCATCGGCGGCACAAGCAGGCTGTAGCAGCGCCTGCCGTGACCATGTAGACCTGCTCATTTCATATGCACGCCCATCCTCCCACCCATCATCTCTCAGCGCTGAAGTCTGCGCTGACGGGTGGGCGGGAGGATGTGCGGGGGAGCCGGCCCGCGTGATCACCCCTGGCAACTACAGCCTGGAGTGATTATGTGCGGCTGTATTCACTGCACCCCGCGTATTATCATCAGCGCGGGCTGCAGTGAATCAGTTATACTCACCGGCCACGATCCCTGCAGCACCGCGATGTCCTCCTGTCTGTGCCGGCGACGGCTGTGTGGAGACTAGCGGTGCGCATAGCGATGACGTCATCGCTGTGCGCACGTGTCCACACGCAGCCGCCGCCGCCGGCACAGACAGGAGGACAAGCGATGCTGCAGGGATCGTGGCCGTCTCCACTCAGCGGCGCTGCTGCAGACACAGACTGAGGAGGAGCCATGCTGCAGAGAGTGAGGTAAGGTGAGTATGAACATTTTTTTTTTTAAGTGCCACAGGATGCGGGCCATATACCAGGACGGGGGGTATATTATGAGCAGGATGGATTATATACCAGGATGGGGTATATAGGAGGATGGTGGCCATATGTGTGTGTGTATTATATATATACCGTATTATTTTTATTTTTTTTCTTTAACCACTTCCTGACATGGCCACTTTTATTTATTTTTTTTAATTTTCATTTTTTCCTCCTTCCAAGAGCCATCTTTTTTTTTTTTTTTTCTCTCTCTCAATATAGACGCATGAGGACTTGTTTTTGTGGGACAAGTGGTACTTTTGAATTGCCACCATTAATTCAACCACAGTGTGCTGAAAAACGTGGGGTTAAATTGCAAATTGTTCCAGAAAATCAAAAACTTATTTCTCCCCAAATTTTTTGCAATTACACATTTTGTTATACACCTGTTTTTATTTCATTTGTGTGTATTTGGATAACACACAAAAAAACTAATAAAGCAAATTAGACACAAATTCACACAAAACCCGAAAAATGGGCCCAATAAAATTTTTGGCATGCTCAACTTAATATTTGTTTGGACACCCTTTGGAATAAATAACTGCAATCAATCACTTCATATGGTTATATGAAGTGGTTACCAACAAGCTTCTTGCATCTCTCAACTAGAATTTTGGACCACTCTTCTTTTACAAACTGCTCTAGGTCTCTCATATTTATAGGGTGCCTTCTCCTAACAGCAATTTTAGGATCTCTCCACAGGTGTTCAATGGGATTTAGGTGTTCAATGGGATTTAAATCCGGACCCATTGCTGGACACTTCAGAACTCTCCAGCGCTTTGTTTCCATCCATTTGTGAGTGCTTCTTGAAGTATGTTTGGAGTCATTGTCTTGCTGGAAGACCCATAACAGAGGACACAAACCCAGCTTTCGGAGACTGAGCTACTAGATTGCAACCCAAAATCCTTTTGGAAACCTTCACATTTCATGATGCCTTGCACACTTTCAAGGCACCCAGTGTCAGAGGTATCAAAACATCTGTGAACCTCCAACATATTTGACTGTAGGTACTGTTACTTTTTTGTAGGTCTAATTCCATTTTCAGTAGAATGATGTGCTATACCAAAAACCTCTGTTTGTCTCATCTGTCTTCATGCCACTTTCCCAGAAGGAATTTGGCTTACGTAAATTTTGGCAAGCTGCAGTCTAGCTTTTTTTATGTCTGTCATCCTCACCAGGATGCAGGGACTACCCCCTAGTGCCCCGGAAGACCAATGCCAGTCACACACACACTTCACAAAATACCAGTTTTTCCCCCAACAATCACCCATAGAATGGTGCATAGCTTGGGTCGGACCAATGGATGACCGCTTAGAGGTGGAGCCAGTCCACTAGTTGACCAGGTTGGAGGGGCAGACAGGGACAGTCAGTCAGCCTAAGTAGTCAGAGTGGAGGAGACAGTGAAGGTGGACAGGAGGAGACGTGCTGACTTGGAGTGAGCAGTAACCTAGTTCCCAGCAGGGTAGTTGCCGGTGGAGTACTTCCAGAATTACGCAGCGATGGGGTACAGGACCCTAGGACATTCAGAAGCTCCAGGCAGGCCTTGTTTACACCTGCACAGCGAGGGGACCATCAAGGACCTCGATGAACCTAAAAATCCGAGACTCAGTAGCAAAGTGAGAACCAGGGACAGGACCAAAGACTCCAACCCCACAGGGTTCATGCTACCGTCATACAGACTGCAGTGGAAAACCACCAGACGGGGATTCCCTGTTGCTCTTCGCCACGGGGACCCACCAACCAGAGACAGGTGCAGAGGAAGAAGGTACCAGATTACTAAACTGGCACTGATACAAAGGGGACCTGAAGGTGAAACCAGCCGGCCTCGAGTAACCAGTTACCACCAGAAAAAGTGAGTAAACAACCAGTTGCACTGAACCCCTTGTGTGAACTACTTTCTTCCGACACCAGTCACATCACCTACCCTCTGGGGTCTGGCCCTGCTTGCGGAGGGCCTACCATCCAGGCTGCCATTAACACCAGCCCCAGTAGTGGACATTGTGCAGCATCCACATAAGCGGTAACACCGCAAGTGGCGTCACGTGAACACTTTTCTTTTCCCCTGTAAATAATTCCCCTTTACAAAAAGGGCTCAGGTCACAGAACCGGGCAACGGCCTCCAAAGTGACAGTCCCCAGTCATACACTGCCTGAGACAGAGTACCCCAAACCCTGGGCGACACAATACTATCCCTGGCTGCTACTACCATCTGCCCCAGAAGACAGCGACAGCCCATTCCCTGGCCGCATACCACAGCTGACGTCACGACAAACACCTCACAACCCCAACATCTACTCCCAGCCATTTTCTGTACATATCGGGGCAACGGAGCCGAGCTAGGCCACCCTTGACAGTGAATGTCGATGGCCCGGCAACGAGTAGGTTAACCACGCCTTAACGTGGGGCGCTACATAAGCTTGCCAACGGGGCCCTCACTCTTCCTGTAACTGTTGAACTATGTGCTACTTCTGTTTTGTTTTTGTCTGTACATGTCCCCAGTTAATTGTAAATTGCTGTGGAATATGTTGGCGCTTTATAAACTGTATTAGTATTTCAGCCTATTGGTTCAGCCCTCTACAATAGTCACGGTCGCTCATGCTGCCCACCCCTGGTCCTCCCTTTCCCTGTGCCTCTCCCTCTTTCTCACTCATCTTTCTACGGTTTTTAACTGAAGTCAGTACAAGATACATATTCAGGGTAGGAGTGTACCGTCCCAACGTCAGCAGCCAGGCTGCTCGGATCCGCGGTGGCTCGAGGGGCGTCCGGACCCGGGGGTCGTGCGGCCACTCAAATGAAGGGGGGTATTTACAGGGGTATTGTGAATTTGGAGTTTGTGACACCACCCGTAGTGTGTGGTAAGGTGGAGTACCACCGCTGCCATTGGGGAGTACCCCTGGGTGATGACGGGGGCAGCCAGGTGTTGCGACCCTCCACGGTAGGGGGATGCCCTGGGACTCGGTGATGGAGTTGGGGAGTGCCGTTGGGGGGTGAGAGGGTCAGTTGCATACTTAATCAGTTCATGAAGCTGACACCGACAACTTGGTAAACCAAAGTTCTGGACACCGCTGCCGCCGAGGGGAGCTGCTTTGGGTCCCGTCCCCGGTGGTGTTGCCTGATGATCTGTGACCCTTCCCTTGGCACTTAGTCTGCTTCTTAGTTGGCCCCGGTAGCGTAAAACTAATCGGGTCCAGCTCCCCAGTGTGGCTAACTGTGAGAGCTTGCTCTCAGGGTTCACGTTTGGGATTTCCTGGACCGTTTTGTGGTAAGTCCTATCCCCCTCGTTGCACTAGTACCCCGATTTTGGAGCGGGTGAAGAGTGGATCTTGAAGGCTATGTTCTCGTTGAGTGAATTGTCAAGTTGCCTGAAGCTACTCCCTGACCTAGGGTCCACGTATCCCGTCGTGCCCTGGTCCCAGCCCGGTGATGGTACAAGACCGCCGGCTGTCCTTGACAGTTCCGTGCCCCTTGTCACGATCCCCTGCGACCGGGGGTCCAGCTCCTTCTAGGCCCAGACCACCATCTGCCACCTAGTTACAGTCATATGAAAAAGTTTGGGCACCCCCTATTAATGTTAACCTTTTTTCTTTATAACAATTTGGGTTTTTGCAACAGCTATTTCAGTTTCATATATCTAATAACTCATGGACTGAGTACTATTTCTGGATTGAAATGAGGTTTATTGTACTAACAGAAAATGTGCAATCCGCATTTAAACAAAATTTGACCGGTGCAAAAGTATGGGCACCCTTATTAATTTCTTGATTTGAACACTCCTAACTACTTTTTACTGACTTACTAAAGCACTAAATTGGTTTTGTAACCTCATGGAGCTTTGAACTTCATAGGCAGGTGTATCCAAACATGAGAATGTATTTAAGGTGACCACTTGCAAGTAGTTCTCCTATTTGAATCTCCTATGAAGAGTGGCATCATAGGCTCCTCAAAACAACTCTCAAATGATCTGAAAACAAAGATTATTCAAAATAGTTGTTCAGGGGAAGGATACAAAAAGTGTCTCAGAGATTTAAACGGTCAGTTTCCACTGTGAGGAACATAGTTAGGAAATGGAAGAACACAGGTACAGTTCTTGTTAAGCCCAGAAGTGGCAGGCCAAGAAAAATATCAGAAAGGCAGAGAAGAAGAATGGTGAGAACAGTCAAGGACAATCCACAGACCACCTCCAAAGACCTGCAGCTTCATCTTGCTGCAGATGGCGTCAATGTGCATCGGGCGACAATACAGCGCACGTTGCACAAAGAGAAGCTGTATGGGAGAGTGATGCGAAAGAAGCTGTTTCTGCAAGCACACCACAGAGTCGCCTGAGGTATGCAAAAGCACATTTGGACAAGCCAGTTACATTTTGGAAGAAGGTCGTGTGGACTGATGAAACAAAGATTGAGTTGTTTGGTCATACAAAAAGGCGTTATGCATGGAGGCAAAAAACATGGCATTCCAAGAAAAGCACTTGCTACCCACAGTAAAATTTGGTGGAGGTTCCATCATGCTTTGGGGCTGTGTGGCCAATGCCGGCACCGGGAATCTTGTTAAAGTTGAGGGTCGCATGGATTCAACTCAGTATCAGCAGATTCTTGACAATAATGTGCAAGAATCAGTGACAAAGTTGAAGTTACGCAGGGGATGGATATTTCAGCAAGACAATGATCCAAAACACCGCTCCAAATCTACTCAGGCATTCATGCAGAGGAACAATTACAATGTTCTGCAATGGCCATCCCAGTCCCCAGACCTGAATATCATTGAAAATCTGTGGGATGATTTGAAGCGTGCTGTCCATGCTCGGCGACCATCAAACTTAACTGAACTGGAATTGTGGAATTGTTTTGTAAACAGGAATGGTCAAATATACCTTCATCCAGGATCCAGGAACTCATTAAAAGCTACAGGAAGCGACTAGAGGCTGTTATTTTTGCAAAAGAAGGATCTACAAACTATTAATGTCCCTTTTATGTTGAGGTGTCCATCCTTTTGCATTGGTCAAATTTTGTTTAAATGCGGATTGCACATTTTCTGTTTAGTACAATAAACCTCATTTCAATCCAGAAATATTACTCAGTCCATCAGTTATTAGATATATGAAACTGAAATAGCTGTTGCAAAAACCCAAATTGTTATAAAGAAAAAAGGTTAACATTAATAGGGGTGCCCAAACTTTTTCATATGACTGTACTTCCAAGGAGCCCGGCTCCTGACCTCTCTCCTTCACCTCCAGCACTACACTGGCCTACTCCTGACACACCTGACCTCCCCTTACCAACCCCCCAAGTGGGCGACCCTACCCGTCCACTGGTGTGCCTGGTGGGTGTGATGCAGAGTGTTCCTAGCATTTTGATTAGCTGGTTTTGGCAACACCATAAGTTGGGGACCCGTAACCAAGGAGGAGGTGGATATTGCACAGAAGGGCAGATTGCACAATACCCTGTGACGACCTGATAGGTCAGGGCGTCACAGGAGTTGAAGAAAAATGTTACAGTTGAAACTTTGTTAGATTCATGGGGTATTTTAAATGAGTAAATAAGCATCATTAATGAGGTAAGCTGGATGAGGTTTTTAAGTATATACTTATTTTAGAGAATTTTTTTACAGACCATGCACAGCATATCTCATAGATCAAAACAATTTCCAACATTTTTACATGACAGAGTTTCATGGAACATTTTCTTTAGCCCATAATATGAAAGTAAGGTTAAAAATATAACATTTATTACAATATCTTCAGTTTTACTCAAATTAATTGATGCAAAACTAAATACACCCCACATCAAAAACTACTTGTCACAATGGTAACGTAGTAACTGGGAATAGGAGCTCCTAAACTAGCCCTTAGGCTAGGCAGCCCTAACTGTCCCTTATCCCTGAGGATACTTGTGAAGGTGAAAGGGTTTTGACCACCAGCATATCACTGACTCCTGGTCAGCCCTAGGTCTAATACCCCCAAAACATTAACCCAGGAGAGAACCAGGACTGGAGTGGTAAATCCCACACTGAAAGACATACTGGGGAAAACAAAACTCGAACTTTCAGCAGTCATTCACAACATTATAGCCACAACACACCAGAGTAGCATACAGCAGTTCACTAGACGCTAAATCACCATGCACAATGACCGGAATCTCATAAAACAATTATCGGCATGGAGGAGCAGATTAAACCATCTTTTGAATGGCAGAGCTGGCTGTGATAGGTCTCCAGAAAACCGTGACCCTAGCAGCAATTCACATGCAAGCAGAAATTAACTCCTGCCAGACCGATCACTAGTAAGCACTCATAGGTCGATGCAGGGCCGGCTCCAGGTTTTTGTGGGCCCCGGGCGGAAGAGTCCCAGTGGGCCCCATCCACACACAGACACCGATACGAACATATACATATTTAAAGACAAACTCACAAAAATACATATAAACAGACAAATATATACAGTCATATACACTTACAGACACACACACACACACACAAGTCTGCTGCATACAGACAGACACACACACACACAACTCTGCTACATACAGACAAACACATACAACTCTGCTACATACAAACACATACAGCTCTGCTACATACAAACAAACACACACACAAACTCTGCTACATACAGACAAACACATACAACTCTGCTACATACAGACAAACACATACAACTCTGCTACATACAGACAAACACATACAACTCTGCTACATACAGACAAACACATACAACTCTGCTACATACAGACAAACACATACAACTCTGCTACATACAGACAAACACATACAACTCTGCTACATACAGACAAACACATACAACTCTGCTACATACAGACAAACACAACTCTGCTACATTCAGACAAACACATACAACTCTGCTACATTCAGACAAATGCACACAACTCTGCTACATTCAGACAAACACAACTTTGCTACATACAGACAAACACATACAACTCTGCTACATTCAGACAAACACAACTTTGCTACATACAGACAAACACATACAACTCTGCTACATACAGACAAACACACACAACTCTGCTACATACAAACACATACAACTCTGCTACATACAGACAAACACATACAACTCTGCTACATACAGACAAACACATACAACTCTGCTACATTCAGACAAATGCACACAACTCTGCTGCTCTGTGGGGCCCACACCCGCGGCTTGGCGGGGACAGCACCAGCGGCAGCACCCGCGGCTCGGCGGGGCCCACACCCGCGGCTCGGCGGGGCCCACACCCGCGGCACTGGCAGCACCCGCGGCTCGGCAGGGCCCACACCCGCGGCTCGGCGGGTACAGCACCCGCGGCACTGGCAGCACCCGCGGCTCGGCAGGGCCCACACCCGCGGCTCGGCAGGGCCAGCACCCGCGGCTCGGCGGGTACAGCACCCGCGGCACTGGCAGCACCCGCGGCTCGGCAGGGCCCACACCCGCGGCTCGGCGGGGCCAGCACCCGCGGCTCGGCGGGGCCCACACCCGCGGAATCGGCGGGTGGGGGCATTGGCAGGGGCCAGGGCATACATCCAGGGGGTAGAAGCAGCTCACCGGGGCCTATAATGGGGAGGCGGGGAGGGCACTTACCCGATTAGGTCACGGTGGAGAGGGGGCCCACACAGCGCCGGACAGAAGCTCGCCTCCTTCATCTGTGGGACTGAGAAGGCGGTAGCTCCGCCCACAGGTGAAATTCAAACGAGGATGTCTGCGCGCCTTAAAGTGACGGCGCCGCAGATTGCTGCCGAGGACTGCGGTCCCCGGAACTCGGCCGGGGACCGCAGAACTGTAAAGGCGAGTGGGCCCCGGCCAAGGGACAGGAGAACTGACGAGGCCGAGTGGGCCCCCCCGGCTCTCCAGGGCCCCGGCATTTGCCCGGGTTTGCCGGGTGCTGACGCCGGCCCTGGGTCGATGCCCGGCACTAACTAAGCAACTTTAAAGCACCAGGTGGCGTGTTAGGCTCTGCAGTGTGAACAGGGTCAGAAGTAGAGTTAAGCGAACCTCAGGCTGAAAACAAAACACTTCCAGGAGGTGGATGGTGGTCTGTGTTTTTTGTTTTTTTTTATTTCTCCATGAACATTACATCATAGAATGCAGAATGTAAGTGAAATTTGAGACGCTCACACACTTCCGCAGCTTGCGCAATGCTGTGTATCACTCAGACACCAGCACAGCGCGATACTCACCAGGGAGATTGTCTTCTTATTTTCCAAGTCCGAACTCTGATCCTCGAGCCTGATGTTCACTCAACTCTAGTGAGAAGGCACTTTGACACCTGGCAAGTTTAGAGCTGAATGCCGTGTGACACTACTATATCTACAATTTTTTATGACCTTCATGATTTTTAAGGCCAGCACCAAGTCTTCTAGGCATGGAATGAACAAGTTGGCGATAGAGCTGGGCAGACTCGCAAAACTTCTCACTTTTATATAAAAAAAAAAAAGCAAAACCCGGATCCATTCCAGATTGTGGCCCCCAATTAAGTCTATGGGGATTAGAATCTAGTGATTTAAAAATGGTGGTAGAAAGGATAGAGATATGGGAGTGCATGTGGTGAACTTACCAAGGCTCCAACATGGCTGTACACTGTTCCCAGGCCTCGCATTCACTTTGTGGGCTGCTAATCACAGTCAGATGCGCAGTCAGACACACACCCTCCCTGAGTGGCAGCGTGTCAGAGCTGACTGAACGCAATCACAAAAATCGCAATCATGTGATAGGGGCATGTTGAAATGATGTCATACCTGGAAGGAGCTGGTACATTGTAGCATCTACCGTCCGTATCATGGTATAAAAATAATTAAAACAACTGGAGCAGGGTCCCCCGGTATTCTGATAACCAGCACAGATAAAGTCCATGGCTACAGCCCCAGCCCAACCACATGCGCCTTTTTTTTTTTTTTAAATTTAAATAAATAATTTAAAAAAAACATGCAGTCCCCACCAATTTTGATACCCCGCCAAGATAAAGTCAGCCGGGGGGCTGGTATTCTTAGGCTGGAGAGAATATCAGCCTCCAGCCGCCCGGAATTGCCGCATCCATTAGATGTGACTAGCCTGGAGTTTACTGGCTCTTCCCGAATGACCTGGTGCGGTGGCAGTCGGGGTAATGAGGGGTTAATAATAGTGCACAGCTTCTACTTAACCCTAGCTTAGTGATGTGATGGCACAGGCGTCTATAAGACACCCTCATCACTAACCTGTAAGTGACAGTAAATAAACACAAACACAGAAAAAATCCTTAATTTTGAATAAAAGACAAATAAAACACCCTCTTTCACCACTTTATTAACCCGCAACACACCCTGCAGTTCTGACGTAATCCACACGAGGTCCCACAGCGAATCAGCTCTGCTACATCTGAATATCACAGCGAGTGGCCATAGAGCAGCATGACCGCTCGCTGTGCGCTCCAGAGAATGAATGAGCTGCGATGAGCGATAACTGGATGCCAGCCAGTGGGCGAAGAAAGCCATGCATATCAAATGAGCGGCACAGGGAAACAGCAGGAGCACCGTACAGCAGCGTACAGCCGGCCGAAGCCTCGGTAAGTATGAAGCACTCGATTCATTCTTTTTTTTCTTTATTTTTCCTATATTCCAGATCAACACCTGGAATCCCAGGCCACTGTGAAACAGCGTGGATCCGGACTTTTACAGTCTGGGTCTGCCCAGCCCTAGTTGGCAACATATTGCAACATCAATCTTTTTCCATTCTCCAAGAATAACCTTTTGTAGAGCCTGAATGCTGCAAGGAGAGTTATGCTGAACTGCTTAAAAATTCCCCATAGGTATTCGATTGGGTTCAGATAAGGAGTTACAGTGCGAAAGTATTCGCCCCCCCCCTAGAACTTTTCAATCTTTACCCACATTTCAGGCTTCAAACATAGATAAAGATATACAAAGATTAAAAATATTAAAAATTTTTTTTTTTGGTGAAGAATCAACAAGTGGAACACAATTGTGAAGTTGAACGAAATTTATTGCTTATGTTAAACTTTTGTAAAAAATAAAAAACTGAAACGTGGGGCGTGCAATATTATTCGTCCCCTTTAAGGTAATACTTTGTAGCGCCACCTTTTGCTGCGATTACAGCTGCAGTCGCTTGGAGTATGTCTCTATCAGTTTTGCACATCGAGAGACTGAAATTCTTGCCCATTCTTCCTTTGCAAATAGCTCGAGCTGAGTGAGGTTGGATGGAGAACGTTTGTGAACAGCAGTTCAATGAGATCACCTCAGGTCAGTTCACCTGAGGTCACACATGGGATACCATGGGAACCCCAGCTCTGACCTCAGGTAAAGTCATTGAACTTAATGGTGGATTACCAGATTAGGCAATGTGCGCACATTAAATGTTTGGGTGCAGACATTCATGCATCTCCTGCCAAAAAAATGCATCAAAACCGCATGCATCTTGATGTGGTTTTGGTGCATTTGTTTGCCAATAGATACATATTTGGTGCAGAAATGTCTGCAACCAAACAATATCCGCACATTGAACTGAATGCTGGATTACCGGATTAGGCAATCACTTCACCTGAGGTGAGGTCACTGAGTTTAATGAGTTCACCTGAGATCACAGCTTAGTGATATCACCACTCACAACTGCGGCTCCATCAGTGTGTCCCTGATGCTGCAGTGCACGGTCACATTTTCTAGTGTGACCACATACTCCAACCTCAGATGTAGCAGAGCCAGGATTGTTGAGGTACCTTGTGTGGATTACGTTGGACCTGCAGGGTGTTTTGGGGGTTAATGAATTGGGGGTTAAAGAATTGGAGAAAAAGGGGTGGGGTTTTTTGTAAATGATTTTTCTCTCTTTTCTGTTTTTCTTTTGACTTACAAGGTTCGAAATGGGGGGTCTCATAGAGCGCTCTCCATTACTAACCTCGGCTTTGATGACAGCTGTGATTTTTTGACAAATTACAATGGTCATTAACCCTTTATATTACCCAGATTGCCACCACATCAGGGCAATCAGGATAAGCCAGGTAAAGCGCCAAAATTGTCGCATCTAATGAATGCGACAATTCCGAGGTGCCTGCGGGCTGCTATTTTTAGTTAAATAATTTTAAAAAACCTGCATAGGTCACTTGTGTTTGGATACACAGTAAAGATAACAAACACAGCTGGGGCCTGCAGCCTGTAACCGTCTGCTTTATCTCTGCAGGGTATCAAAATACGGGGTCTCCATACCATTTTTTTAAATTTTAATTTATTTTTACATTCCCCAACCAATCACAGACTCTAGCATGCTGCCAGCCTGACTTCAACCAATCATAGACATTGTCACAGAGGGTGAGGGGGGTACAGTGAATATGCATGATAATAAGCGGACCTGGAAGCAGTGTGACAGCTGTGTGAGGTACTTGGTAAGTATAACTGTCCTGTTTTAAGCCCCCTAGCCCTTACTAACACTATTTTACAGCACACATGTTCGGGTGCCCATAGAATTATATGAAGTTCAGCATCTGGGCTCATGTTCGGGTTCAAGTCCGGTCCCAAACCAAATTATTTTAAGTCCAGCCAGGTCCGTTAAACCTGAACATCTGCTGGTTCGCCCATCTCTAGTCATCAGAGCTTGTTACTTGACCCATAGGAGCAGGGAGGTTCTGCGTTAGGGGTCCTGTTACCTTAGTTTCTGACCCATTGCTTTGCTAGGGAAGAGGGGAGCATTGCTTTTGTGACACCCCTGGACTATCAGCTCATCACAGGGTACTGCACGCTCTTTCTCTTTAGTGCAGTATTCAAATCCCTAATGGTTCCGGGTCCGCATCTTGCAGTGCTGCCCCCAACAGCAAATCAAATCCTAGTTACACCCTGCACCACACCCAACAGACACACCAATGGGCGGCTTGAGCGGAATAGGGTCGCCTACCTAGGGGTCAGGAAGGGGAGGTGAGGAGTGTCAGAGTAGAAGGGAGAGTGAGTTTGAGTAGTGAAATGGAGGAGGCAGGGAGCAGCGGCTCCCAGGAGAAGCTAACTAGGTTGCAGACGGTGGTCTGGACCTAGAGGAGTTGGACCCCGGTTGCAGGGGATTGAGGCCAGGTGCCTGGACCTGTCAAGTAGGACGGTCAGCATACTGGTCCTCTCACCGGTCAGGGACTGAAGGCACGGCGAGGTTGACGGACCCTAGGTCGGGGAGAAGCTTCAGGCAACCCAGCAATTAACCTGCGGAGAACGGAGCCTTCATGGACTGTTCCTACTAGCTCCAGAATCAGGGCACTAGCGCAACGAGGGGGATAGGGCCTTCCATACAAGCAGCCCACTAAAATCCCAAGCGTGATCCCTGAGAGCAGGCTCCCACACTTAGCTACAGTGAGGAGCGGGGCCCGTCAAGTTCCAGACTACCGGGCCACTACGGTGAATTTAAACTTTGTGCCAGGAGGCAGTTCACGGATCACCAGGCAGCACCGCAGGGGACGGGACCCGGACTATCTCCCCTTTGAGCGGCAGCGGTACCCAGAGACTTGGTTTACCCGGTTGTCAGCGTCTGCTTACTGGCTGAGTGAGTACATGAGTGATCTCCCCGTCACGGCACCTAGTATCATCCTCCAGAGTCCCGGGACCTACCCCTACCTGTGGAGGGCAACGACACCTTGCTGCCCCATTCCATCACCCCGGGTACTCCCAACGGCATCGGCGGTACTCCCAGTTACCGCACACCACGGGTGGCGTCACGAACTATAACTCCCCTGTAAATATCCCCCCCTTTTATTTTAGTGTGGCCCCTAAGCCCCCTGGTCCAGAGGCCCTCAAGCCACGAATGGACACTATCCCCGGATCCAAGCGGTTCGATCCGCTGCTGGGGCGGCACACTTTCATTTGCTTAAGGCACCAAAAAAGCAGTTTGGTATATGAGAAGAATCCAAATGCACCGTAGACATTTTATATATTGATAGACAACTCACATATGCCAACACATTATAAAATTCACATACCAGGATTAAGTCCAATATAGGGTTACTTTGTGGAAAGTGTCCACTATTTTGGCTCCTCAAGGGCTCTGCTAATGCGACATGGAGACCGCAAATAATACAATAAAAGTCTGTGCTTCAAAACGTCACTCCTTCCTTTTGGAGCTCGGCACATTGTCCAAACAGTAGTTTTCCACGAGATTTTGGGTATCCGCATACTCGGGAGAAATTGTACAACAGATTTTGGGGCCAATTTTCTCCTGTTACCTTTGTGCAAATAAAAATCTTGGGGCTCAAACAATATTTTTGTGGCCAAAAAATTGTTGTTTTTTTTATTTTCACGACTCAACATTGTAGTAAAATTCTGTGAAGCACCTGGGGGTTCAAGGTGCTGACCACACCTTTAGATAAATTCTTTGAGGGGTGTAGTTTCCAACATGGGTCATTTGTAGGGGGTATCCACTGTTTAGGCAAATCAAGGGCTCTCCAAGTTCAACAAGTCTGCACTCCAAAATATCAATCCTTCCTTTTGGGGCTCGGCCATGTGCACAAACAGCAGTTTTCCACCACATATGGGGTATCGGCGTCCTCAGGAGCAATAATACAACAGGTTGTATGGTCCATTCTCTACTGATACCCTTATGAAAATAAAAAACTTGCGGCTAAAGCAACAGTTTTGTGAGGAAAATGTGATTTTGTTTTTCCCAGCTCAACGTTATAAAATTAGGTGAAGCACCTGGGGGTTCAAGGCACTCTCCAAACATCTAGTCAAATTCTTTTAGGGGTGTATTTTTCAAAATGAGGCCTTGTCACTTGGTTATTTACTGTCATACAGACCCTTCAAAGTCACTTCAAATGTGATGTGAGCCCTAAAAACATTGTTTTGTTTTTTTTAATTTTGTTGGAAAAAATGATAAATTATATTGGGATACTGTGTTAGCCAGAAAAATTGATGTAAATATCTTTGTGCCCAAAAATTACAAAAGTATAGTATTCTAGGAGTGATTGGTTAACCAGAAAAAAAATATGTTTGCAAGTTTTCAGAGCACAAAGGCTCCTTAATCAGGTTTACAAATGAGTTACTGAGACAACCACACGACAAATAGGAGATAATACAACAGAACAATGGTGCATGGGAAAGATGGGATGATGTTGCCTGAAGATTAGCTAGGGAAATCAAATTAAAGTTGTTATTACAAATGGAGATGTGGTGGAAGTGACGTCTTAGTGATCTGGAGTGAGTCTGGTGGAAGTGTGAAGTGTGTACATATAGTAAGTCATAAATCCAGGTGTTAAATTGAGTCCTTTTGTCCAAGACTTAATATGGATGTTCAAGTCTTTGACAAAAGGACTCAATCTAACACCTGGATTTATGACTTACTACATGGACACACTTCACACTTCCACATCACTAAGACATCACTTCCACCACATCTCCATTTGTAACAAAAACCTTAATTTGATTTCCCTAGCTAATTTTTAGGAAACATTATCCCATCTTTCCCATACACCATTGTCCTGTTGTAACATCTCTTATATGTTGTGTGTTTGTCTCAGTAATTCATTGGTAAACCTACCTGACAAAGAAGCCTTTGTGCTCTGAAAACTGCAAATATATATTTTTTCTGATTACCAATCACTCGTTGAATACTTTTGATATTTTTGAGCATAAAAGTATTAACGTTGGAAAAATAAGAAACTGAATTGCTGCTACCAAAAGAATCTTGTTCCTGCAAGACGACGTCTCTGCTCACACTGCACAAGCGATCATGGGAAAACCGGCAGAGCTGGGCTTCCATCTGGTTGACCACCCCACTTATTCACCAGATCTAGCTCCCTCCGACTATCATCTGTTTCCAAATCTAAAGAAACACCTCAAGGGTACCAAACTTCACACCATTTCTGATGCCATGGCTGCTACAGATGCCTGGTTTGAGGCGCAAACGAAATCCTTCTTTTTGCTAGGCTTATAGAACTTGTAATACCGATGTAAGAAGTATGTTGCCATCAGTGGAGAGTATGTGGAATAAATGTAAAGTTTCATCATCCTATCTCATTTCTTTCAGGGTAAAGTCAAAGACTTTTCAGCAGACCCTCATAGCAAAATCGTCAGATCAGAAAATTCACAGATAAATCCATGGGCTGGTTCCCAGATAGCAATGAAAGGGTGAATACAAAAAGTTGATGTCCAGCATTTGCAGAAATTTGAAATTCTCCTCTTGATAAAATCCAAAGATTTATTGACGCATATTAAAAATAGTATGTTAAAATGAAACACACTTAGTCTTACATGTTTCGAGTGGTTCAATGTCAAATCCTCCAGGCTGTGTGCGCACCCAAACAATTTGATCATACAGGCTGTAATTAATTCCTGTACAATTGTTTTATTATTTTTACAAGAACAAACAACGCGTTTCAACAAACAAATGTCTTCCTCAGGTATATTGTCGAAACGCGTTGTTTGTTCTTGTAAAAATCTGACATCTGGTGAGAAATTCATGTCAATAGTACCTTTAGCAATATATTTACTTAGAAAATTGGTGTCTTGTTCAATACTTACTGAAACCACTGTAGTTATAAATTGACAAAGGGATGTTAAACCAAATGTTGTCTTTCCAGCTGGTGTTTAATATGCACCCTTAAAATAAATATACATAACACTAAGGAAGATATTATTTTATGTATGAATTGCACTCATTTTTGGCTACTCCCTTAAGCATAGTTATAAATAGTTATAGCTAAGAGCATATGATGCTACATTAAAGACTAAGTTCAGAATGATGCAAGTACAGTTTTAGCTTTTAACAAATGAAGACCTTACCTAAAGGCAAAGCATGCATGTGGATAAAAATGGCCTCTGGATGTCACTATTACTCAACATAGCAGAGCTGAACGCTCTGGACGTTCTTGTGAGAAAGACACTTTGTGAATGAGATTACAACACAATTTTACAGCATCAGACGCCATTTCAATAACTGAATCTCATATTTCTGACCGGAATGAAAGATTTTATTCTCTAGTTGTTTGAGTAAAAAAAAATGCAACAACTTTAAAACCAAGTAGATTATTTGGCCCATGCATACCTTGACATTATTAAAGTAAATGCACAAGGCTATTTCACCAAAAATAGTATAGCTTTTAATGCTGAAATTATTTTTGGTTTCACTTATCTGTGTAGACACTTAAAATGATCATCCTTTATAATGGTGGCTCACATTACTTTAATAAAGCAAGGCTTCAGGTTCAGTCTGCAACAACACTGTGATATAGTTCCCATGGCCATACATACAATAGCTGATTTTTTTCTTGCCTATTGAAACGTGAATGCAGGGAGGCTTCTGGAGTCCCAGACTAGAGATATTTCTTGCATATGGCCAACTCAAAGTGGAATTATTTAATTACTTTAGCTAGACAGCATGAAAATAAGCAAGTTTGCAATTTACTTGCTTTTTAATTCTCCTGTCATTCTGCTATGAGAACTTTTATCTTACATAGGTTCAAATCCCACCAAGGACAACATCTTAGTTAGCATGGAAGGGTACCCTTAAATGATGCACTACATATAAATAGCTAGCTCTATAATAGTTATATCACAAGACAGAGTATATTGCGCTAAAATAATTTTTATTGGTAACAAAATATTAAAATATTTGCTTTTAAGAAATCATATAAAAAATACTGAACAGACAAAGCAGGATACACAAAAAAGTAAATAAATAGGTGCAGATTACAAATAGAGTATACTGCTGTAATGACAAGATTTGCTGTAAAAATGTATATATTTGTAAAAAAAAATCTATAGTGTCAAATAGAATTAATACAGCAAAAATTTACGTAATATTTGTATTCTAAGCAACATATTACTCTATTATAAGTAGTGAAACGTACTAATATTATGTATAAAGGGTATAAGAAGCTGACAAAGCCCAAAATGGGCTAACCCTGAGCACAGCTGTAAATTAGTATAAGAAAGAAAGAATGTATTACTGATTAGACAATAGTAAAATGCCACAACATAAAAAGCAATGAAAGAGCGTCCAAGGTGAACAAGGACCTCTATGCTACGTGACAACTGAATCTGTCTATCAGGATTGCAACAGAAACATGGAAAGTTGTATCGTTAGAACAGTGGATAGTTCTGCACTTACATAAACGTGGAGTGTGGTGAGTCCTGACACCTTGACGTACGTTTCTTCAGGAGGCGTGAAGGAGTCTCTGTACCACCCACCCTCTGTAACAGTGTCTGTTATTGGTTGGCCTAACACTAGTTATCTGGGTCCCTGGAATGAAGTTTAAAAATAAAATAATTGAAAAAAATGTTGTAGGGTCCCCTATTTTTTGATACCCAGTGCCGATAAAGCAGACAGCTACAGGCTGCAGGTCCCAGCTTTGTGCTTTATCTTGGCTGTGTACCAAAATTTGAGGCACCCCATGCACTTTTTTTAAAGTTTCGACTGTATCCCTAACAAAGGAACCCGCACTGTTCCTAAACATGTTGGATTGAGGTCCTCAGCGACCACCGTACTCCAGAGGTGTCGTCACACGCTCTCATTCCCTGATCTTTACCTCCTGGTTTGCCGCGTTGCTGAGGTGCCAATCGACCGAGGTGTTCCAGCCACAGCATTGCACACATTAAACGAGGATCTCATATTGTACCGGAATAGACCCGCACAATACCTTGTTTCATTATTATACTGCTGGAATCCTGCATCCACTGAGCAGGACCGATTTGGAATTAACACTGCTGAATCCTATTTTAACAACCAGAGATAATCAATCCAAGCCAATTAGTACAAATATCATAAATCAAAGACCTGAATTATAAAAACATCAATTTTATTGGTTTATCAAA
This sequence comes from Anomaloglossus baeobatrachus, assembly GCF_048569485.1. Lineage (NCBI taxonomy): Eukaryota > Metazoa > Chordata > Amphibia > Anura > Aromobatidae > Anomaloglossus > Anomaloglossus baeobatrachus. The sequence continues at coordinate 363,648,067 of NC_134353.1, forward strand.
CACAATTTAAAAACACCATATATATGCAAATGCACCAGAATAGTTAAAGGTTGCCAATAAATGGTATTGCCCCATATAACCTATATGACCATGATGATTCCCTAGGATGTCCACTGCCTAACAGAGACCTCCCTAAGGTGATTTGGGGTCCCTGCTCCACGAGGACTGTCCCTCTATTTATTCCTGATATTCCCTAATCCTCAGTTGAATTATCCATACATCCATAACAGATAAAAAGGTGATGAAGGGTGAAGAGATTAGAGGTAGTCACTCATGTCATACAGCCCGAGCAGATCTCAACTAGTGATACATGTATATAACTCCAATTGGTAAATATTGAAATAGTTCCCGGTTATACATACAAAATACAGGGGAAGTCTTTAGATCGGCTATTCCAAAATTGAATCTATAGTCCAGGTTCTTCTATTGGTACAAAATGAGAAAATGTCCTCAATAATGTAAAAATACAACAGGGAAAACCTTTATCTGGACCATCAGAGTAGAAAAGCTGGGTTTTCCGTACTATATTTCTAAACATACATGGGATAACCATACAAAAATACATATGTCGCTATAGTCCAGGCTATTGAGGCCCCTCCTATTTCATATAGGTCAATATTTATAATTTCGTCTCAGGGTACATAAAGAAAAGAAAAACACATGTCAAATGACATCACAGATAACCGGTTTTGTCCAATAGTTATTATAATGATACACTTCTCTTGGATTCATATAGCCAAATCATTAGTGCTCCTGTCTATCCAAAGGGGAAAGACTAGACAGTTTATGGAGTCACCTATCGGATAATAGCCCTTCCATATAGAGGAGTCTTATCAAGATTCAATTTTCGCCTCTGCCTTGACGCGTTTCTCCCCTTACATAGCTGGGTTCTTCAGGAGGCATTACATTCACAATGACCCCAAGCATACAGCCAAAGCTACCCAGGAGTTCATGAGTGCAAAAAAGTGGAACATTCTGCAATGGCCAAGTCAATCACCAGATCTTAACCCAATTGAGCATGCATTTCACTTGCTCAAATCCAGACTTAAGACGGAAAGACCCACAAACAAGCAAGACCTGAAGGCTGCGGCTGTAAAGGCCTGGCAAAGCATTAAGAAGGAGGAAACCCAGCGTTTGGTGATGTCCATGGGTTCCAGACTTAAGGCAGTGATTGCCTCCAAAGGATTCGCAACAAAATATTGAAAATAAAACATTTTTGTTTGGGTTTGGTTTATTTGTCCAATTACTTTTGACCTCCTAAAATGTGGAGTGTTTGTAAAGAAATGTGTACAATTCCTACAATTTCAATCAGATATTTTTGTTCAAACCTTCAAATTAAACGTTACAATCTGCACTTGAATTCTGTTGTAGAGGTTTCATTTCAAATCCAATGTGGTGGCATGCAGAGCCCAACTCGCGAAAATTGTGTCACTGTCCAAATATTTCTGGACCTAACTGTAGGTTATATGGGGCAATACTATTTATTGGCACCTTTAACTATTCTGGTGCATTTGCATATATATGGTGTTTTTAAATTGTGTTTGAGAAACCAATAAAATTGATGTTTTTATAATTCAGGTCTTTGATTTATGATATTTGCACTGCTGAATCCTACAAGACTTCTTTGGAGTCACATTCCGGCTAAAGCAGGGGTGGGGAACCTTTTTAATGCCGAGGGCCATTTGGAATTTTCTACCAACCTTCGGGGGCCGCACAAAACTATCAACTTAAAATTACCCTGCTATACTTAGTCAAACAATTAACTCATCATGGCGGCTGAAGCTTCTTGTTTTTGGTGCGGCTATATTATTCAATATTGATCTTATTGCTTCTCACAACTGTTTTTCCACGTTTGTGTCAGCTGGGACTGCTGTAAATACATCACAGGAGATGCTGAGGGCATATACATCACAGGAGATGCTGAGGGCATATACATCACAGGAGATGCTGAGGGCATATACATCACAGGAGATGCTGAGGGCATATACATCACAGGAGATGCTGAGGGCATATACATCACTGGGGAGGGCTGGAAGGAATATACATTGCTGGGAGGACTAGACATCACTGGGGAGGGCTGGGAGGACTAGACATCACTGGGGAGGGCTAGGAGGACTAGACATCACTGGGGAGGGCTGGGAGGACTAGACATCACTGTGGAGGGCTGGGAGGACTAGACATCACTGGGGAGGGCTGGGAGGACTAGACATCACTGGGGAGGGCTGGGAGGACTAGACATCACTGGGGAGGGCTGGGAGGACTAGACATCACTGTGGAGGGCTGGGAGGACTAGACATCACTGTGGAGGGCTGGGAGGACTAGACATCACTGTGGAGGGCTGGGAGGACTAGACATCACTGGGGAGGGCTGGGAGGACTAGACATCACTGGGGAGGGCTGGGAGGACTAGACATCACTGGGGAGGGCTGGGAAGACTAGACATCACTGGGGAGGGCTGGGAGGACTAGACATCACTGGGAAGGGCTGGGAGGACTAGACATCACTGGGGAGGGCTAGGAGGACTAGACATCACTGGGGAGGGCTGGGAGGACTAGACATCACTGGGGAGGGCTGGGAGGACTAGACATCACTGTGGAGGGCTGGGAGGACTAGACATCACTGGGGAGGGCTGGGAGGACTAGACATCACTGGGGAGGGCTGGGAGGACTAGACATCACTGGGGAGGGCTGGGAGGACTAGACATCACTGGGGAGGGCTGGGAGGACTAGACATCACTGGGGAGGGCTGGGAGGACTAGACATCACTGGGGAGGGCTGCGAGGACTAGACATCACTGGGGAGGGCTGCGAGGACTAGACATCACTGGGGAGGGCTGCGAGGACTAGACATCACTGGGGAGGGCTGCGAGGACTAGACATCACTGGGGAGGGCTGCGAGGACTAGACATCACTGGGGAGGGCTGGGAGGACTAGACATCACTGGGGAGGGCTGCGAGGACTAGACATCACTGGGGAGGGCTGGGAGGACTAGACATCACTGTGGAGGGCTGGGAGGACTAGACATCACTGTGGAGGGCTGGGAGGACTAGACATCACTGTGGAGGACTGGGAGGACTAGACATCACTGGGGAGGACTGGGAGGACTAGACATCACTGGGGAGGGCTGGGAGGACTAGACATCACTGGGGAGGGCTGGGAGGACTAGACATCACTGGGGAGGGCTGGGAGGACTAGACATCACTGGGGAGGGCTGGGAGGACTAGACATCACTGGGGAGGGCTGGGAGGACTAGACATCACTGTGGAGGGCTGGGAGGACTAGACATCACTGGGGAGGGCTGGGAGGACTAGACATCACTGGGGAGGGCTGGGAGGACTAGACATCACTGGGGAGGGCTGGGAGGACTAGACATCACTGGGGAGGGCTGCGAGGACTAGACATCACTGGGGAGGGCTGCGAGGACTAGACATCACTGGGGAGGGCTGCGAGGACTAGACATCACTGGGGAGGGCTGGGAGGACTAGACATCACTGTGGAGGGCTGGGAGGACTAGACATCACTGTGGAGGGCTGGGAGGACTAGACATCACTGGGGAGGGCTGCGAGGACTAGACATCACTGGGGAGGGCTGGGAGGACTAGACATCACTGTGGAGGACTGGGAGGACTAGACATCACTGGGGAGGGCTGCGAGGACTAGACATCACTGGGGAGGGCTGGGAGGACTAGACATCACTGGGGAGGGCTGGGAGGACTAGACATCACTGGGGAGGGCTGGGAGGACTAGACATCACTGGGGAGGGCTGGGAGGACTAGACATCACTGGGGAGGGCTGGGAGGACTAGACATCACTGGGGAGGGCTGGGAGGACTAGACATCACTGGGGAGGGCTGGGAGGACTAGACATCACTGGGGAGGGCTGGGAGGACTAGACATCACTGGGGAGGGCTGGGAGGACTAGACATCACTGGGGAGGGCTGCGAGGACTAGACATCACTGGGGAGGGCTGCGAGGACTAGACATCACTGGGGAGGATTATATATCACTGGGGAGGATTATATATCACTGGGGAGGATTATATATCACTGGGGAGGATTATATATCACTGGGGAGGATTATATATCACTGGGGAGGATTATATATCACTGGGGAGGGCTGGGAGAAATATAAGGACATTGCTAGGGGTTCTGACATACCAGGGGGGCACAGGCAGCAGTGTGGAGGCCGCAGGGGCATAGGCAGCAGTGTGGAGGCCACAGGGGCACAGGCTGCCGTGGGGAGGCCACAGGGGGACAGGCTGCCGTGGGGGAGAGTGAGGAGCACAGGCTGCCGTGGGGGAGAGTGAGGAGGATGAGACGCTGCACGGAGCACAGGCTGCAGTGGGAATGCACAAGGAGGACGGGACGCTGCACGGAGCACAGGCTGCAGTGGGGATGTGCAGGGGCACACACAGGCATGGGAGCACAAACACACCTGTCGGACGCTGAGGTAGTAGCTTCTCTTCTGTGGAAAAAGAGCGAGTTGAGCGCTTACTCCACCCACAAAGTACGTCCTCACGCTAGCATGAGGACGTAAGCCATACAGGGTTTAAAGGGCCAGCAGCAAGCAAGACGCTGCTGCCTCCCGAGCTCTGTGGACTGTGGAATGTGCCCGGGGGCCGCAGAAAAGGTCATGGCGGGCCGCATACGGCCCGCGGGCCGGAGGTTCCCCACCCCTGGGCTAAAGAGTCATTGATATGAATCCTTGGCATTCACCTCATTAATAGCACAACTGGGTAAGCCTGTATGTTATCTTTATTGGGGCATGAATTTGTCCTCCTGTGTTTTTATGGCTAACCAGATTAATACATTTACAGAATACACAATACAGATTAATACATTTATTTTGATGTTTTAAATTGGAATTGTTTTTTTTAGATATTTATACAGCTTCTCAATTACTAAAGCAAATCAGGTGACTTAAGAACATTTTATTTTGGGGATTGGTAATTTCACTCATTATTTAACCTATTGTGTATTCTGCACTACTGACAGGAATTTAAGCCTAAGACACACAGCATGAAAATCCGAGCGAGTGGAATGCGATAAAACATTGCATTACACTCGAACCAATATTACTCTATGTGCCATGAGCGATTATTTTCTCACCCCTAATCGGACCGAGAAAACAATCGGAGCATGCTGCGGGTGCAATGTAATCCTCTTTCTCTCACACCCATTCAAGTCTATGGGGCGAGAGAAACATCATACTGCACTCGCATTACATTGGTGTAATGTGAGTGCAGAACGAGAATGGCAATAGCCAACAATGGAGGAGAGAGGGAGATAAATCCCTCCCTCCCCTCCTCAGCACTAGTGTGACGCCCCTGGACTATCAGGTTGTCACAGGGTACTGCACAAGCTGCCTTCCCGTGCAGTATTCTGCCTCCCTCTTGGTTCTGGGTCCCTAACTAAATGGTGTTGCCTACAGCAGCAAATTAAATCCTAGGTACACCCTGCACCACACCCACTGGATACACCAGTCGGCGGCTTGAGTGGAATAGAGTTTCCCACCTGGGGGGTCAGGTAGGGCAGGTGAGGAGTGTAGTCAGTGAATAGTTAAAAAGTGAGAGGAGTTCGGGAGCGGTGGCTCCTGGAAAATCTGTCTAGGTTGTGGTCTGGGCCTAGAGGAGTCGGATCCCCGGTCACAGGGGATTGTGGCAAGGGGCTTGGATCTGTCGAGGAGGACAGCCGGCAGCCAAGCACTATCACCGGTCCGGGACCGAAGGCATGATGGGGGAGTAGCTTCAGGCAACCCGACAATTCACCTGAGGAGAACGGAGCCTTTATGATCCGTTCCCACCCGCTCTAGAATCGGATCATTAGCGCAACGAGGGGGATAGGACTTTCTAAATCCAAAACGGTCCAGAAAATCCCAAGCGTGAGCCCTGAGAGCAAGCTGCCATACTAAGCTATGGTAGGGAGCGAGGCCTGGCTAGTTCCATGCTACTGGACCCACAAGTTGAAGTCAAAATAAGTGCTAGGAGGCACGGATCACCAGGCAGCACCATTGGGGACGGGACCAAGACGAGCTACCCTCAGTGGCAGCGGTACCCAGAGACCTGGTTTACCCGGTTGTCAGTGTCTGCTTATGACCTAAGTAAGTACGAGAGTGACCCCTGCACCCCATGGAACCCCTTACCGAGTCCCGGGGCATCCGCCTACCCATGGAGGGTTACAACACCTTGCTGCCCCACTTCATCACCCCGGGTGCTCCCAACGGCAGCGGCGATACTTCCCAAATTACTGTACACCACAGGTGGCGTCACGAACTACATACCAATTCCCCTGTAAATATCCCCCTTACATTTGAGTGGCTGCACGACCCCGACCCCCGGGTCCGGAGTCCCTCGAGCCACAGTGAACTCGGATCTGAGCAGCTCGGCTGCTTACATGGGGGCGGCACACTGGCCCGTCCCTCCTTTAATGATCAGACAAGGAAGCTGTGTGACAGCTGTGAGGAACTGCGTTATTCTCCTGCTTTAATCCCCAGAATACTCTGACGATATTATTCCCAGAAACCAGCTGTGAGTCAGAAATGCATACAAGCATCTTTCCCATGCTATTCAGTCTCATTCATCTATCCATCTATTCAGTCTCTCATTCAGTTTCACTACTTTTCTATCCACTGCAGCATATTTACAGCCCTCCCAGACCTACTTCCAAGGTCCTCCAGAAAAATATTCAAGTCTCTAACTCACTTGCTTTAGGTTCATCATTCAGCACACAAAAATCTGAACCCGACGATTCGCTCATCTCTAGTAATTTTCTGATGATAGCAGCACAGAATGACTGTTCAATCCAAGTACACTCAGTGTTATGTTATACCTTGTGTCCCTGCTTCTGATGCGGGCTCGCAGGCCGAGCCCATATCTTTCCCGGCAGATGATGGCAGATTTATGGCTGTTAACATGTAAAATACCACTGGCAATCTTTTTTTTTTTATTTTTTTTTTTTAATTTGTTTTTTTGAAAACTATTACACTACAACAATACATGTATTCCAAAAGACTTCTTCAGAAGTATGAAACAAAAGTACAACAATATGCTTTATTCTTCAAAAGGTATACGTAGTGCCCCTGAACCCATCAGGGTGTTACAAGGTTCTGCATCCCCCCCAGGATGCGGGGCCTACCCCCTTAGGAACCCAGAACCCCAGTGCCGGTAACACCAAAAACCCAGGTAATCCCAGTTTCCCAAACAAATCCCCATACAATGGTACCCAGCTAGAGTGGGTCCATGGATGGCCGCCTAGAGGTAGAGCCACTCCAGTCCACTAGTTGACCAGGTGGGAGGGGCAGACTGTGGAGAGTAGTCAGTTGAGTAGTGACTGTAAAAGTGTGAGTGAGGAGATGTCCTGACTCGGATTGACAGTGAACTGGTACCCAGGAGAAGTGGTTGCTGGTGGAGTACTCCCAGAACTACGCACCGACGGGTACATGACCCTAGGACAGGAAAGAGCTTCAAGCCGACGTGTTAACACGTGCACAGCAAGGGGACCATCAAGGACCTTGATGACCCTAAAGAATCCAAAGACTCAGTAGGGAAAACTGGGGACAGGGCCAGAGACTCTAACCCCTCAGGGTTCACTCTACCGTCAGGCGGAGAGAAGTGGACAAACCACAGACCGGGGACCCCTAGTGTTCCATACCACGGTGACCCACTTACCAGAGACAGGTGCAGGGGAAGAAGGTACCAGTGAACCAGACTGGCACTGGGACGACGGCGACCTGGAGGTGAAACCAGCCGGCCTCGGGCAACCAGTTAACATATCAGCAGTGAGTAAACCAGTTGCACTGAATACCTGTCAGGACTCCTTCTTCCGATGCCCACAGCACCATACAACCGCTGGGGCAATACCCTACTTGTGGAGGGATTACCATACTAGCTGCTGATACCATCAGCCCCAGTAGAGACATTTTGCAGCAGCGGCTCCCTACATATAGCCGCAACACCGCAAGTGGCGTCACAAATAGACTTTATTCACCAATCCCCTGTAAATATCCCCATTACAAAAAGGGCCCAGGGCATGGAACCGGGTAACGGCCACCACTGTGACATTCCCGAGACGTACACTGCCCGGAACCGAGTACCTCATATCTTTGGGCACGACCTTTTTCCTGGCATCAAGAACAGGATTAAACTGGACCCGGTCAAACCGGGTGACGTGTGCATTAAACGTTGCATTATATGGACTGAACTTTATAGTTTGAAAAACCACCGCCATCTTGCTGTGAAAAATAACTGCGCAACAGCAGACCAAAAGGCGCAAAAAGAAACCCCGCCCATGATTCCTGTAAGCACGGGCGGAAGAAGGCAGTACATTGACCTGGAAGTTCCGAGAGGTGCTCGAGACCCACGAGAGAGTGGTGAGAAACACCGAGTGGAGCGTCCATCAGGGAGCCCTGAGGCCCTGCATCAGAATGCCTCCAGGACTGGTACTTGCAACATGTCTGCACCAGGGGATAGTGCCAGTGTCCCAGTTCAACCAGGAACCTGGACCGCGGAGAGGCTAGAGGCGGAGGTCCAGCGGCTGTGCTGGACTCTGCGAGCGGAGCACTTGCAGCGAGTCGAGGAGTGGAAGGCAGAGATGATGGAGGTGGTGGCAGCCATGCGGGCTCAAGAGAGTGGAGTGCCGCTTGACCAGACTGCACCGACCTGGCTACCGGGATCTGTCCTCGACCAGGCCGTGTGACCGCCAGAGCAAGAGAGACCAGAAGCGGTCGCATCACCTTCTCCTCTGGAGAACGGCATAGTGGTACCAGCTTTCCCTGCCAGACCAAAAGTGGTTGCATCACCTTCTCCACTGGAGAAGGAGCAAGCTTCGTCCCTTACTAAAGTGACGGCAGCCCAGGCGATGATGTCACCGAGAGCCGCGGAGGAGGCCGCCACCAGTGCTGACTATCTTCCCCAGGTACTGTGCCCAGTCGCTGTCGGGGCGCCAGAAGCGAGCTACCATGATTCAAGTAGAGGGAAAGCAGCGGTGGTCACCTGGGAGTGGGCCCGTGTCAAGGAGGACACCCGTGGAGGCTGCCAGACCATCATTACCCAGTTGGCCTGGGAGCAGGAGGTGCGGCTGGTGCAGGCGGAGGCCAGAGACCTCCAGGAGAAGCAGCGCCTGCGGCTCACCACCTACCGAGACTGGTGCCTGATGTACCAGGGTGTTGTTGAACGGTTCAGCACCAAAATGAGATGGGGGTTCAATGCAGAACCCGGCCTGAAGGAGGGAGTGTTCATCTCCCACCAGGATGAGAGACCCCATCTCCCCAAAGGACATCCTGATCGGGACTTGCCTGTGGGTGACAAGGTTGCCTACCCCTGGCACTATGGAGAGAGGGGCTGGTATGTCCTTGATATGGAAGTTCTTGCTGAAAAGCCAGCCCCTGCTCCCACTTCAGCACTCACTGCAGCACTGGTCCCTCAGCTACCACCAGGAGACAGTGCAGGTACACAGGACCAGTGCACACAGACTCTCTAAGTGCTGATCCCAGGAGGTCAAGTGAACCTGATGGCCCCTACCAAGCACCATGGTAGCCATGACCTGATATGCTACCAGTTTGTTACTGTTGACTGTTCCAGTTAATGTTGTGTGATGAAAAAGTTGATTTAAATATTTAAATTGCCTATTGAAAATTGCTTTGTTGTTTAAACATTGGACTGTTCCAGATTGACAAGTTACCAGTTTTCCTGTTTTTGATATAAAAATGGACTCGGGCTGCAGGACTGGCAGCAGCCAACACAAACTTGTGTTATTGTAAATAGTTGCACCAGTTGTGCCGCACAGGGTACACCCATCCAGCGGACATTGCTTTGAGCACCGCCACCAGGAGAGGCTGGGTGCAGGAAAGGTCTGCGCCAGAGGCGGCCGAGAACTGGTCACTAGTGAAACCGGTGACCTGCCTCCTGAGAAGGGTTCTGGGACCAGGATCTTTGGATGGTGGGTGCAGGGAGGGATACCCAGGATGTAACATTTAAGTGATGCACCTCCCCTGCGTAGGATGAACCTGTTATGTTTTACTGAAAAGAAAAGAAAATGTGTAATTAGTTTTACCTTGCAGACTGAGGACATGCTGGAATTAACCAAGGGGGAATGTAGCGCCCCTGAACCCATCAGGGTGCTAAAAAAGGTTCTGCATTTCAACCACAATGTGGGGCCTACCCCCTTAGGGACCCAGAATCCCAGTTTCCCCAACAAATCCCTCATACAATGGTACCCAGCTAGGGTGGGACCATGTATGGCCACCTAGAGGTGGAGCCACTCCAGTCCACTAGTTGACCAGGTGGGAGGGGCAGACTGTGGAGAGTAGTCAGTTGAGTAGTGACTGTAAAAGTGTAAAGGTGTGACTGAGGAGATGTCCGGACTCGGGTTGATGGTGACCTGGTACCCAGGAGAAGTGGTTGCTGGTGGAGTACTCCCAGAACTACGCACCGACGGGGTACAGGACCCTAGGACAGGAAAGAGCTTCAAGCCAACCTGTTAACATGTGCACAGCAAGGGGACCATCAAGGACCTTGCTGACCCTAAAGAATCCGAAGACTCAGTAGCAAAGTAAAAACCGGGGACAGGACCAGAGACTCCAACCCCACAGGCTTACTGTCAGGTGGACAGAAGTGGACAAACCACAGACCGGGGACCACTAGTGTTCCATACCACGGGGACCCACTTACCAGAGACAGGTGCAGGGGAAGAAGGTACCAGTGAACCAGACTGGCACTGGGACGACGGCGACCTGGAGGTGAAACCAGCCGGCCTCGGGCAACCAGTTAACATCTCAGCAGTGAGTAAACCAGTTACACTTAATACCTGTCAGGACTCCTTCTTCCGACGCCCACAGCACCATACACCCGCTGGGGCAATACCCTACTTGTGGAGGGATTACCATACTAGCTGCTGATACCATCAGCCCCAGTAGAGACATTTTTCAGCGGTGGCTCCCTACATATAACCGCAACACCGCAAGTGGCATCACGAATAGACTTTATTCACCAATCCTCTGTAAATATCCCCATTACAAAAAGGGCCCAGGGCATGGAACCGGGGTAACGGCCACCACTGTGACATACACCCCACACGTACACTGTCCGGAACAGAGTACCCCATATCCCTGGTTGCGAAATATATATAAAGGATCTGCACCAGTACACATATCTTTACATAGTTTCATATTTGCCATAGTGCAATAGTGATGGGCGAGCACTGAAATGCTTGAGTGCTCGTTACTCAAATTGAGCAGGTCGGATCTGCTCAACTCGAGTATTGAATATAATGGAACTGAATGTCAAACTTGAGCATTTTTCCAGCAGACCCTTCCAGGAGGTCTGGGGGTAGAGGGCAGAAAAATAGGTGAAATGGATTTAAATACAGCTCAAATAGAATAGGAACAGCATGGGGAAGACGCCTGGGCACATCTCTGACTCCCAGGTAGCTGCTGGGAACAATGTTGTCGAAGTATTTTGCAACTTCTGTGGACTGACAATAAGGCCCCTTTCACACGTCAGTGATTCTGGGACGTTTGTGCTTTTTTTTAAAACGTACCAGAATCACTGACATACGCAGACCCATTATAATGAATGGGTCTGCTCACACGTCAGTGATTTTTCACTGCACGTGTCTCCGTGCGGCGTACCCGCGTGTGCATGATTGCCGCACGGAGACATGTCCATTTTTTTCTGGCATCACTGATGTTCCACGGACCACGCAGTGGTGTGGTCCGTGAAACACGTGCCAGAAAAAAACGTGCTTTTAAAATAAAAATCATTTTTACTCACCCGGCGTCCAGCGATGTCCTCTGCAGCCCATTCTCCCTGCTGCTTCTGAGCCGGCACATTATTGTCACGCATATTCATTATGCGCGACACAGCCGACCCGGAAGCAGCTGCTGCAGGGGTCACCGCCGGCTGGATGCTGCACCGCGGGAGCGATCCGCACCATGGACAGCGGGAGCGCGCACAGGTGAGTTGTTTTCTAAGTGCAATCACGGGCCACGGAGAACGGAGCCCGGATTGCAATTAGACAACCCACGTGTGCCGTGATTCACGGCACATGCAGGGACATGTGCGTGTTTTACACGCCAGTGAAAAACGTCAGTGTTTTTCACTGACGTGTGAAACGGGCCTTAAACATAGAAAACTGAAGATAAAATGGAGTTTACAGGAAAAATGTTTGAAAAAATTCTTTCCTGTATAATGACATGTATAAAAGGGAAATTAAAAAAGTTAAACAAAAACCAGTCTCCTTCACCCCTAGGCTATGTTCACATTTTTGCTGCATTTCTGCACTTTCTCATAGCTTTCAAGGTTGAAAAATGCTGCCAAAACCCTGAAGGAATTGACATTCCGCTTTTTTTCAAAATGCTGCAGTTTTCCATTTCAGGCAGGAAAATAAAAACCAATCATGTGCATTAGATTTATGAAATCTCCTAGCTTTTGCTAGCACTCTATAGATCTGCTTTTATTTGCATAAAACTCATGAAAAAACACTGAAAAAATACCACAGCAAAAATGCAACCTGTGAACATAGCCTTAATAGCAGGTTATCTCTCACTGTATTTCACCATATTTATTTAAAAGTAAGGTGTCGCGTTTTTTTTATTTAGTGATTATGAAATCAAGTAATTTTAATTCAAAACTAAATTCACTGTTAATTTAGTTTTTATTTAATTCTAGTTTTACTGAAACACTGGGGGCTGCAAGCTTGGATTTGCAGTGAGTAACAACAGTTACTGACCTCAAATACGGCAGCGCCCTGGGCATAGAAGACAGTTGTCGGGCTCCGACCCCTATACTTAACACAGAAACGGTGTTTGCTGTGAAATGGACAAGCCCCCTACGCTGTCCAGATCACAGCAGAGGGAGGAGATCTCTGCCATTTTTGTGGAGCTCACAGCATATGCTATGTGCTGCACTTTCCCCCTGTCACCCGCCGGGATGGATGGAGTGAGTACTGGTGCCGGGCAGCAGTGATTACAGCGTAACTGATCCTGGTGTGCTGCTCACCACCCTCCCACTCTGCCACTCATCCCCCTCCGCTCACCCCCCCCACTCTGCCGCTCACCTCCCCTCCAACTCCGCTCAACCCCCAATCCACCGCTCACACCCCCTCCGCTCACTCCCCTTCTCCCCCACCGTTCACCTCCCCCTCCCCACGTGTGCTCCCCTCTGGCCTCCGATGCTCGCTGCTATGTACCGTGATTGCTGATGTGACGCCCTGGCAAAACCAGGTAGTCACACAAGAGGCCCCCGCGTAACACCATCCCTCACAGGGTTACATACAGCCGACCTGAAACCCTAGCCACCCCTCTCAGGGCAAGACAGACACACCTGTGGGCGGGATCAGATAGTTAGGAAACGCCCACCTAGGGGTCTAGACAGCCTGTGGCGGGAAAACCAGTAGTTAAGTCGAAAGTCGAGAGTAGTGAAGTCGAGAGTTCAAGTTGGGAGGCTGGGGCTAGGTGTAGCTCCAGCGGAGGTGAATCTCAAGTTGACGGGCGCCAGGGTCGGAGCCCTGGTGCCATGGCTAGGTGGCAGACGGTGGTCTCCGTCAGCAGGCGACGGGAAGACGGCAGCCAGAGATCCGAGGTGGACCGGGACAGGGTTAGAGCCCGCCGGTACCGACACCGGAGAACCGACCCGGAAACCGTGCACAGAGGGGGTACTTGGACCCTGAAGCCAGGACCGGAACCAACGGCCTAGCTAATTAACCAATTGAGGGCAGGATTTTTGGTCCTGTCCCAACCAAAGTCCCAAAAGCAGACAACCACCCACAGAGAGGGATAGGGCAACCGCCAGGGCCCGATAGATCTCACAGGTCAGCGTCAGCGGGCACGGCTTCTCAGGCACACAACAAGCCGGGAGCAATCTCCCGTGTTCCGCACCGGGAAGTCCAACACAAGCAAAAACCGTGCAGAGGGAAAAGATGGTGACCACCAGCCCGAGTGGGAGACCAGAGTACAACCGGCCGCGGTGGCTGTCCACCAGCACCTTGGTTTACCAAAAGACTCGTGTGATTTATTCAACTGTGAGTAACCAAACATTCCCTGGTACGTCCGGGCGCGCAGGCCCCTGCCATCGCCATTCCCTGCACAGAGCCACTGGGCCCTGGGGCAACCATCCCTACCCACGGAGGGGTTAACATCCAGCTGCCATTACATCTCCCCCGGGGTGTCCCACAACCGCAGCGGTTGTGCCACCTTTCACCACACACCGTGGGTGGCGTCAAGAACTGAATACGGCCAAGCCCGTACAACTACGTCCCCCTTTTCATTTGGCGTGTCCACGTGACCCCCGGGTCCAGAGGATCCCTCGAGCCACACAGCGGGTCTGGATCCGAGCAGCTCGGCTGCTACAGACGTGGGGGCAGCACACTGACAGGACAGGCGGCATAGGTCTGAGGTGAGTGCATGAGGCTGGGAGCGCGGCATGACATCTGCAGCCTGAGCGGCACTGCACCACAGATCACCCCTCCTCGCCACATGTCACCTCGGACCTCCGATCCCGGCCAGCAGCACAGTGTATGGGGGCGCGGGATACAGTGAGGCATTGGGATACAGTCAGTGGGGCATTGGGAAACAGTCAGTGGGGCATTGGGAAACAGTCAGTGGGGCATTGGAAACAGTCAGTGGGGTAATGGGATACAGTGTGGCGTGGGATACAGTGGAGCACTATGCAGCTGGCCTTAGTGACATTTTAGACATATTAGGAGCACTTTTCGGCCACCATCAAAATGGCTTCACACTGTGATCCTAAACTTCATTTTCTCTTATCCTTTTGGAAACACCCAGATTGGAGGGCAGATTCTGCCCACGTTTACTGCAGTTGTAATGTGAGCTAGTTCTACAGTAGTTCCACAGCAGGATTTCAGCAGCTGCTCCCCCTAGTGTTTAAGTGTGGAAAAAAACTTTTTTTTTTTATATTTTTCTCAATTAAAAACAAATAATATTATTTAAACATAACATTAAAACATTAACATTTTATATTTTTTCAGTTATTGAAAACATTTTTTTTTTTTTTTACACTACCTTCCCTTTAAAAGAGGGATAGCAATACACCCTTGAAGACATGTAGAGGAAGGCCTCAGAATAAATGTTTTTACAAATTTAAAAGAGTGGGACTCTTACAGGGGTAAAACCTATGCACGAAGTGCAAGTGTTTAGTGTTTGGATCTGTGGGTGGCTGCATATTTCCACTTGCGTTCCAAGGGACAGCTGCAGGCTGAACTGGAAAAAAGAACTAGACATGGTTGTTGATTGTGCATGCGAATGTGCAACAACATTTGCAGGGTGGGATATTAACAAGCCCGTAGCACACAGGAAGAGGCAGTGATGTCACCCGTAGACATTGATTGTTAACCCAGGCCTTCGGACTTCCAAGTCGGGTGGTTTGGTGATGTATCTGAGCATGCTGGTGGTGGTCAAGATAGTAGTAGTCAGGCCTCTTGTGATCTTGGTTTGGCAAAGGTTGCAAATCACCTTTTTTTTTGTTGTCCGCACTTTCTTTATAAAAACGCAAGACTGAGGAACACCTAACGCTTGGCTTGAGAACTTTCCGCGTGTGGTTGCTCTGGGGAACAGTATCACACCTGCTCTCTCTGGCCACCCTATTGCCTCTTCTTGCATGTTGCAGTGCTGCAGATCCTTCCCCCTCTGCACTGCTGTCCTTGCTCTGCATACCGCCTTCCCAGGTTGGGTCAATGACTTCATCATCCACCACCTTGAGTTCTACTTTTACACTTTAGTTCTCCTCCTGACTTGTTGACTTTGCCAACAAGTGATGTTGTTACTGTGTCTCATCATCATTCATCTCTTGATACAGTAATTACCTTTCCCCACCATAATCTTCTTCTGACCATGCATTCTCAAATATTTTGGCACCACTGCATATGATTACCTTATGTCCCTCTTGAAATGTGCAGGGCAAGAGGCCAGAACCAATGCATGCACATGTAAAGAGCTCCTCAGAGTGTCCCAGCGTAGGATCAATTGTCTCCTGGGACTAACCATGGTGGTAGGTAGGAGGAGCAGGGTGAGGATTATATGGCCCAGACCGCTGCTAGAGAGACTGGACTAAGGGGTGCTTCACACACAGCGAGATCGCTGCTGAGATCGCTGCTGAGTCACGGTTTTTGTGGCGCAGCAGTGACCTCATTAGCGATCTCGCTGTGTGTGACACTGAGCAGCGATCTGGCCCCTGCTGTGAGATCGCTGCTCGTTACACACAGCCCTGGTTCGTTTTTTTTATTGTTGCTCTCCCGCTGTGACGCACAGATCGCTGTGTGTGACAGCGAGAGAGCGACGAAATGAAGCGAGCAGAGAGCAGAAGCCGGCATCTGGCAGCTGCGGTAAGCTGTTACCAGGGTAAACATCGGGTAACCAAGGTGGTTACCTGATATTTATCTTCGTTACCAGCCTCTGCCGCCCTCACGCTGCCAGTGCCGGCTGGGAGCCAGCGCTAAGCAGTGTGCGCTGCTCTCTGCACATGTAGCTGCAGTACACATCGGGTAATTAACCCGATGTGTGCTGTAGCTAGGAGAGCAGGGAGCCAGCGCTAAGCAGTGTGCGCGGCTCCCTGCTCTCTGCACATGTAGCGACGTTATGATCGCTGCTGCTTCTGCTGTGTTTGACAGCTAAGCAGCGATCATAACAGCGACTTACTAGGTCGCTGTTACGTCACAGAAAATGGTGACGTAACAGCGACGTCGTTGTCGCTGTCGCTATGTGTGAACCCAGCTTAAGTGGAAGACAAGGTTGTGCTGGGAAACAGACTGGATGCATTATCTAACAAAAAAAGACATTTGCACTCTGAAATGCTAAAGCATGCAAACCATGAATGTAAGAATATAGATATGCATTACTACTTAGGGAAATCTAGGAAAAATAGAGATATTTAGCATACAAAAATGACCATTTCTATATCTGTCCAGTAGCCACGTCAAGGCATATATTGTATACTAGGTACCTACTCTAACGCCTCTCTCTGGGTTAAAAACAACCAATCTAGTACAATCTCAGAATTAAAACTGTTCAGATCTAACAATAACAATAAAACCATAAAACCTTCAGCTGCCGACTGTAGATTCCCACTTAGGGTACCTTCACACTTTAGCGATGCAGCAGCGATCCGACCAGCGATCTGACCTGGTCAGGATAGCTGCTGCATCGCTACATGGTCGCTGGTGAGCTGTCAAACAGGCAGATCTCACCAGCGACCAGTGAACAGCCCCCAGCCAGCAGCGACGTGCAAGCGACGCTGCGCTTGCACGGAGCCGCCGTCTGGAAGCTGCGGAGACTGGTAACTAAGGTAAACATCGGGTATGGTTACCCGATGTTTACATTAGTTACCCGCGCACACCGCTTAGCTGTGTGTGCAGGGAGCAGGGAGCCGCGCACACTGAGCGCTGGCTCCTTGCTCTCCTAGCTACAGTACACATCGGGTTAATTAACCCGATGTGTACAGCAGCTACATGTGCAGAGAGCCGGAGCCGGCAGCACAGGCAGCGTGAGAGCTGCAGAGGCTGGTAACTAAGGTAAATATCGGGTAACCACCTTGGTTACCCGATGTTTATCTTGGTTACAAGCTTACCTCAGCTGTCAGACGCCGGCTCCTGCTCCCTGCTCGCTTCATTTGTCGCTCTCTCGCTGTCACACACAGCGATCTGTGTGTCACAGCGGGAGAGCGCCTTTGAAGAAAACGAACCAGGGCTGTGTGTAACGAGCAGCGATCTCGCAGCAGGGGCCAGATCGCTGCTCATTGTCACACAGCGAGATCGCTAATGAGGTCACTGCTGCGTCACCAAAAGCGTGACTCAGCAGCGATCTCGGCAGTGAGCTCGCTGTGTGTGAAGCACCCCTTACATCTCCAAACTATATGTAATCTTTAACTGGTGGTAGTACAAATGATACCTTAATTATGAAAGATTGTGCCAATGAGTTTCATATCTTTCATACCTTATCAAAGTTCTAAGGGCATCCTCTAATATTGTGTTTCCCCGACCTACCACAAAAATAAGCCCTAACATAATCTTACAGTATTTTTGGAGTTTGCTTTAAATATATGTCCTACTCCAAAAATAAGCCCTAGTTATAGTCAGGGCTCGCATTTGGGGAAGTCAAACAGTGCAGTTTTTCAGGTCCCCCACTCTTTTAGGAACCAGAGCGCTTGGTATGATACACTGGTTTCTCATATGTCATAACTGTGTTTACGGCATCAACCCTATCCCTTAATGTTGGAGAACTCTACACATCCACCTTGAAGTTATCATTTTCCTGGCAAGAAATCAAGTATGTCTAAGAATAATTTTGGTAGGATGTATCCATATTTCCTCCTCCAGTAGCTCAAATAAACATATTTTAGGATATAGTGGAACAGGAATAGATATCAGAGAGGATAGGAAGGTGGCTATACTTTACCAGAAGGAGAAAATAATTGGAAAAGACAAAACAATGTGCAAGAAATCTGCGTGTTACACTGCAAGCATTCCAAAGAGGGTAATCTACTCATTCAATGCAACCTTGATAGGATTAGGTAGGCTTGGTGAATAATGTATAATTGAGTCTTTTATTAAATCAAAAAAGACTGACCAACACATTCAAGAAGCATGAACAGGTGCCAAGTGAAAACATAATATAACTACAAAAATACATACAGATGCACTCTAGAATGTTAACAATGAGTAAGGGAACTCTGGTATTGCATTACTGCTATAGGAATATGTATTGACCAATGCATATGAGCCCGATTACCATAACAAGGTGATTTCTTATATATTGGGACCCTAACTTGAAATGTCACTATCTGGGTTAAAAACCTACATGTGTGGGCAGAAAGCATCCAGCTATAAAGAAGGATGGACACACCCTAGTTATAGGGTGGAGTGCTCAGTCAGAAAAAAATGAACTACAAATATATAAAAAAATTACTGACCACACATCTAATAGATGTTAACAGATACCAGCTGGAAACACAATCTAACTACAAAATGACATACAGCTGCACTCTACAATGCTAACAATGAATAAGGGAACTAATAGTGGGAATAAGCAGCTCCCACTTGTCTTTCACCTTCAGAGAAGTAGAACCAATACCTATTGTTAGCATGAACAGTTAAAATTAGAAACATCTGCATGTTTTTCTCACGATCTGACATAAAATCAGAATAAACCTTTCCCGTTTTAGGTCAATTAGGATTACCAAAATCATTTATATTTGCCAAACGCCAAAATAATGAGTGAGAATGTTTTAACCTTTAACGACGGCCGTACGACTTAAAGCGGTGGCAAAACAGGGTACTTATTCTGTTCCGAAAAAACCCTGTAGCGCCCCCCAGCGACCGAAAATCTCGGGGGTTTCAGCTACTGGGGGTAGCTGAGACCCCCCAGATTATGAATCGGGGTGTTTTTTTTTTACCCCGATAATGTGATTGCCGGTATACACCGTATACCGACGAACACATGAAAAAAAAAAGAAATGACCGGTAAAACTGATTTCTTTTTCATCTGACGTGATCAAACATGTCAGATGAGAAAGAAATATAAACCCCTAGTGCCCCCAAAGCCCCCGATACCGGAGAGTCTCCCCCCTCCCCTACCCCCCCTCCGGAACAGTCAAAATGGCGCCGAAGCGCACAGAAAACTGCCGCCTCCGCCGGCTCTCCATTCATTTCCCTCCGATCTGAAATGATCAAACATTTCAGATCGGAGGGAAATGTCCTCCCCCTGACCCCTCCTCTGGTCCACCGGAGCCCCCTCCGGTTCTCTAGAGCGCTCCCCCTTCCCCCCCCCCTCCGGAGCATGCAAGATGGCGGCGCGCAGCGCACAGTAGCGCGCGGCCGCATTCATCCTGCTCTTTCTGCCACATGTGACACATCACATGCGACAGAAAAGTCGTCCCCCGGTCAGCCCTCGGTCAGCCCCGTTACCTGGCTTCTGCTACGTCCCCGCGATCACTCCGCCTCCTTCTAGAAAGCTGGCGGCGCATGTGCAGACAGCGGCTGTCAGCTGGATCCTTGCAAGCAGGGACGCTGACCTCGCTGCTGCACTGTGGACCGGGGGAGAGTGAGTGCAGTAATCTGCAGCCACACTCCTCACATGGAGAGCCTGCTGTTCTAGAAAATGGGGGGTACGTTCTGTGAGCGTGCCCCTCATATTCTGGAATGAGGTTACTGCAGGTCACTCTGCCCTAGGTTGGACCGGGGCAGTGTGAGTGCAGTATTCTCAGATTACTGCACCCACACTGCTCATGGAGAGCTTGATCTTCCAGAAAATGGGGGATACATTCCCTGAACGTGCCCCCCATATTCTAGAAGGTCCAGAGTCGCCGAGGGACCTCCAAAATGGATTACAGCGACCGGAATTTATTTATTTTCAATAAATTGGTGAAAGAGGAATGTTTTGGGGAGTTTTTTTTCAAATAATTTTTTTTTTGTCTTTATTTTTTTCTATTACTGACTGGGTTAGTGATGTCGGGTATCTGTTTAGATGCCGTGACATCACTAACCCCAGGGCTTGATGCCAGGTGACAATACAGCTGGTATCAACCCCATATATTACCCCGTTTGCCACCGCACCAGGGCGCAGGATGAGCTGGGGTGAAGCGCCAAGATTGGCGCATCTAATGGATGCGCCACTTCTGGGGTGGCTGCGGCCTGCTATTTTTAGGCTGGGAAGAGTCCAATAACCATGGCTCTTCCCACCCTGAGAATACCAGACCCCAGCTGTCCGCTTCACCTTGGCTGGTGATCTAATTTGGGGGGGACCCCACGTTTGTTTGTTTGTTTGTTTTTAAAAAAAAACGCCTGGGGAGCCCTCAAAATTGATCACCAGCCAACATGAAGCTGTCAGCTGTGGTTTGCAGGCTACAGATGTCTGCTTTACTCTAGCTGGCTATCAAAAATAGGGGGGACCCCACGTCGTTTATTTTAATTATTAATTTTTTGGGGGGCTAAATACAAGGATAGGCACCCTTTAGTGCCACATGAAAGGCACTAAAGGGCGCCAGCTTAGAATATGCAGGGGGGTGGGACGTTATATATGTTTGACATCTATCCATTCATCCATTGTAGCATTTTAGGCTGTGTGCCCACGATCAGGGTTTGCAGCGTTTTGGGCGCAGAGTGTTTTCCCTGCGTCCATAACGCTGCATTATGCAGTAGAAGCACAGTGGAAGGATTTTTAGAAATCCTATGCCCAATGTGCTTCTTTTCTCCGCAGCATAAACCGACATGTGGTGCAGCTTCCCGAGCCTCAGCATGTCATGTCATGTCATGTTATGTTGCGGACACAAGAGTGTTCTCTGCAGGTAGCATAGAGCTCCACAGCAGCCTGAACCCAAATCGTGGGCATGGGCAGCTGCGTTCTCCCGTGGACAACACTCACATCTCTGCAGGAAGGCTGACACTGTGTACTAGACGTCGTGTCGCTGGATAGCCTAAAAAAGAGAAATTTGTTGCTACAGCAACATTTTTCTGAAGTACCTGTGGATTCAAAATGCTTACTATACTCCTGAATAAAATCCAGTTTCCAAAATGGGGTCACTTGTGGGGGGTTTCTGCTGTATAGGTACCCAAGGGGCCCTGCAAATGTGACATGGTGCCGCAACTTATTTCAACTTTTCCAGAATTCAAATGGTGCTCCTTCCATTCCAAGCCCTCCCATTTATCCAAACAGAGGTTTTTGGCCACATGTGGGGTATCCCTGTGCTCATAAGACATTGGATAACAACCTGTGGGGTCCACGGTTTGTTGTTGCCTCTTGAAAAAGTAAGAAATATGATGCTAAAGCAACATTTTTGTGAAAAAAATGAAAATTTTCAATATGGCAACCTAAGCTTATCAAATTCTGTGAAGTACTCTTGGATTCAAACTGCTCAATATACACCTAGATAAAAGCCTTGAGGTGTCTTGTTTCCAGAATGGGGTCACTTGTGGGGGAACTTTACTGTTTAGGCACCTTAGGCTTTCCAAATGCAACATAGCGTCCGCTAATGATTCCAGCCAATTGTGCAGTCAAATGGCGCTCCTTCCCTTCCGAGCCCTGCTGTGCACCCAAAGAGTTGATTTCCACCACACATAAGGTATCAGCATACTCAGGAGAAATTGCACAATAAATCTTATGCTGAATTTTTTCCTTTTACACTTGTAAAAAAAAAAGCTACCTGGTTGAAGTAACAATTTTGTGGTAAAAATGTATTTTTTTATTTTCACAGCTCAACATTATAAACTTCTGTGAAGCACCTGAGGGTTCAGGGTACTCACCAAACATCTAGATAAATTCCTTCAGGGGTCTATTTTCCAAAATGGAGCCACATGTTGGGGAGCTTCACTGTATAGACACCTCAGGGGCTCTCCTAATGCAACATGGCGTCCACTATTGATTCCAGCCAATTTTGCAGTCAAATTGAACTCCTTCCCTTCCGAGCCCTGTCATGCGCCCAAACAGTTGATTTCCACCACATATAAGGTATCGCCAAACTCAGGAGAAATTGCACAATAAATTTCATGGTGATTTTTTTCCTGTTACCCTTGTGAAAAAAAAGCTACCTGGTTGAAATAACAATTTTGTGGTAAAATTTTATTTTTTTATTTTCATGGCTCAACGTTATAAAATTCTGTGAAGCACCTGGGGGTTCAGGGTACTCACCAAACATCTAGATAAATTCCTTGAGAGGCCTAGTTTCCAAAATGGGGTCACTTGTGTGGGGTTTCTGCTGTTTAGGTACCTTAGGGGACCTCCAAATGCGACATGGTGCCCGCAATCTTTTTCAGCCAAATTTCCTTTCCAAAATTCAAATATTGCTCCTTTCGTTCCAAGCCCTCCCATTTGTCCAAACAAAGGTTTCAGACCACATGTGAGGTATCACCACGCTCATAAAAAAGTGGGTAACAAACATTGAGGTCAAATTTTTGGAATTACCTCTTGAAAAAGTGAGAAAATTGATGCTAAAGCAACATTTTTGAGAAAATTATTAAAATTTTCAATATGACAACGTAACGTTAACAAAATCTGTGAAGTACCTGTGGATCCAAAATGCTCACTATACCCCTAGATAGAAGCCTTGAGGGGTCTAGTTTCCAAAATGGTGTCACATGTGAGGGGTTTCTTCTGTTTAGATACCTTAGCGGACCTGTAAATGCAACATGGTGCCCGCAATCTATTTCAGCCAAATTTGCTTTCCAAAATTAAAATATTGCTCCTTCTGTTCCGAGCCCTCCCATTTGTCCAAGCAGAGGTTTCTGACCACATGTGGGGTATCGGCGCGTTCATAAGAAAGTGGGGAACAAGTTTTGGGGTCCATTTTGTTGTGTTATTTCTTCTAAAAGTGAAAAAAATTTGGGTTAGAGCAACATTTTTAGGTTAAATTTAATTTTTGCTTTTTTTCATTCCACATTGCTTTTGTTCATGTGAAGCACCTAAAGGGTTAATAAACTTCTTGAATGTGGTTTTGAGTACTTTGGGGGGTGCAGTTTTTAGAATGGTGTCACTTTTGGGTATTTTCTGTCATCTAGGCCTAT
Source organism: Anomaloglossus baeobatrachus (assembly GCF_048569485.1). Taxonomy (NCBI): domain Eukaryota; kingdom Metazoa; phylum Chordata; class Amphibia; order Anura; family Aromobatidae; genus Anomaloglossus; species Anomaloglossus baeobatrachus. The sequence continues at coordinate 363,671,563 of NC_134353.1, forward strand.
CGAAGTCACTTCAAAAGTGATGTGGTCCCTAAAAAAAATGGTTTTGTAAATTTTGATGTAAAAATGAGAAATCGCTGATAAACTTTGAACCCCTCTAACTTCCTAACAAAAAAAAATTTTGTTTCCAAAATTGTGCTGATGTAAAGTAGACAAGTGGGAAATGTTATTTATTAACTATTTTGTGTCACAGAAATCTCTGGTTTAATGGTATAAAAGTTCAAAAGTTGAAAATTGCTAAATTTTCAAAATTTTTGCCAAAATTCATTTTTTTTCATAAATGAACGCAAAAAATATTGACCTAAATTTGGTACTAACATGAAGTCCAATATGTGATGAAAAAATAGTCTCAGAATCACCGGGATCCGTTGAAGCGTTCCAGAGTTATAACCTCATGAAGTGACACTGGTCAGAATTGCAAAATTTGGTCTGGTCATTAAGGTGAAAATTAGCTCCGTCACTAAGGGGTTAAGGCATTTTTATTACTTTTTGCAAAGACAAAAGTTTACATACACTAAAAGTACTATCCATTAAAACAATATGAGACAGCCCATGTCATGTCTTTGGAAGCTTCTGGTTTATTGGCAACATCTGAGCTAATTAGAGACACACTTGTGGATGTACTTTAAAGCACACCTGAAACATACTGCTTCTTTGTGTAGCATCATGGGAAAGTCAAAAGAAATCAGCCAAGATCTCAGGTAAAGAATTGTGGACTTGCACAAGTCTGGTTCATCCTTGGGTGCCATTTCCAGATATCTGAAGGTGCCTCGTTCATCTTTACAAACAATCATATGCAATTACAAACAAGATGGGAATGTCCACCCATCATACCACTCAGGAAGCAGATGTGTTCTGTGTACCAGAGAGGAATGTGCTTTGGTCAGACATGTGCATATCAACTCAAGAACTAAAGCAAAAGACCGTTGTGAAGATGCTGGTGGAAGCTGGTAAGATTGTGTCATTATCCACAGTGAAACGAGTACTGTATCAACATCGGCTGAAAGGCTACTCTGCAGGAAAAAAGCCATTACTCCAAAAGAAACGTTAAAAAGCCAGATTAATGTTTGCAAATGCACACAGCAACAAAGACCTTAACTTTTGGAGACATGTACTGTTGTCTGAGGAAACTAAAACTGAACTGTTTGGCCATAATGACCATTGTTACGTTTGGAGGAAAAATGGAGACGCTTTAAAGCCGAAGAATACCATCCCAATTGTAAACACGGGGTTGGCAGTATCATGTTGTGGAGTTGTTTTGCTGCAGAAGGGACTCGTGCACTTCACAAAATAGATGGCATCATGAGGAAAGAAGATTATGTGACAATACTGAAGCAACATCTCAAGACATCAGCCAGGAACTTAAAGCTTGGGCGGAAATGGGTCTTCCAAATGGACAATGACCTGAAGCATACTGTCAAACTGGTTACAAAGTGACTTAAGGATAGCAAAGTCAATGTTTCAGAGTGGCCAACACAGTGGCCCTGATGCCAATCCTATTGAATATTTATGGGCAAAGTTGAAAAGTCAGGTGCAAGCAAGGTGACCTACAAACATGGCTCAGTTACACCAGTTCTGTCAGGAGGAATGGGCCCAAATTCCTACCAACTATTATGAGAAGCTTGTGGAAGGATATCCAAAACGTTTCACCTGTCATACAGTTTAAGGCAATGGTACCAAATACTAATGAAATGTATGTAAACTTTTGACTTTGCAGAAAGTAATAAAAATGCCTTAAAACATTCTCTCTCTCTCTCATTATTCTGGCATTTGGCAAATATAAATAATTTTGGTAAACCTAATTGACCTAAAACGAGAGGCTTATTCTGATTTCATGTCAGAGAGTGAGAAAAACATACATATGTGTCTTTTTAGATAGTGCGTGTAAACGTCTTAGTTCAACTGTGTGTGTGGAGGGCTGATATTAGTGATGGGCGGACCTGGACTGTAAAAGTCCAGACCCGAGCAGGTTCAAAAGAGCCCGGGTGCCGGCCCCTCGCCCAAAGATCTCAGGGAACTCTGGGTAGTGATCCAGATCCGCCCACTCGGGAAATAAAAAAAAATAAGAATAAAGCAAGCACTTACTGGTTCCTATGCGGTTGTAACTCTACTTCCGGGTCTGCTCACTCTACTTCCGAGTCACTCAAGAGCTTCTTGCATATGCTCTGCTTTCCCCGCCCATCATTAGTCCCAGCGTGACTGATTGTTTGCTGTCAAACAGCGCTCCCAGCGTGTGACAGCGTGTCTGACTGCAACCAATCACAGGCATTGTCTGTGTTTAGATTTGTGTAAAAATAAATACATAAACAAAAAAGTGGCATATGGTCCCCCCATATTATAATACCCAGCACAGATAGATAAACCATACGGCTACAGGCTGCACTCCCCAGCCTCTTGTCTTATCTTGGCTGTGCATCAAAATAAGAGGAACCACATGCAGCTTTTTTTTTAAAATATTTAAATAAATCATTTTAAAAAACGGTGTCCAGCTCCCCACCCCCTCCCCCCCCCCAATTTTGATACCCATGAATGACAAAGCCGACAGCTGGGAACTGGATTTTCTCAGGCTGGGGAGACTCATGCTTATTGGGCTACTCCAGCCTAAAAGAAGCAGCCTGCATCCAACCAGGATTGTCGCATCCATTAGATCTGACAATCCAGAACTTTACCCGACTCTTCCCGATTACCCTGGTGCGGTGGCAATCGCGTCCCACGATGATTCCAGCTCTGCTACATCTGAAGTGACAGCACTCAGCCATAGCACATGCTGGGTATAGATTTTTGGTATGCACTCAGCTAGGTTTTTAAAGGTGCCAGTGAGGGGACTGTGGTCCGGAAACCATATACTAGAAAAAACACTGCACACTTTTTTTTAAAGAAAAATGCGTAAGACAAAAACGTTTTGCTTTGCAAAATTAGGTGAGTTTTATTTCATATGGCGACAGAAAAAAATATTTTTGTGGTGTGACGTTTCGGCCACTTGTGGCCTTTCTCAAACACAGTCGCTCCACAAAAGAGTCTTTTTCAGTATCGACAGAGAAGTAAAGAAAGGAATGGAGTCCCACGAAGTAAGTAGTATATAGAAATGCTGATAATGGAGTCTGTTAGTTCCAAGTTATGGCTGTGAAGGGTTAATCTAAGTTTTGTACAGCTGAGCAGAGTGTCAACATCTGAATGGTCAGACAGCCACAACCTGGGAAGGTGGCATCAAGATAGAGATACCCCACTCCACCAATATTTACTAACCTCACGTGACTACCTTTCAGATGGAGACACTCTGCTCGGCTGTACAAAACATAGATTAACCCTTCACAGCCATAACCTGGAACTAACAGACTCCATTATCAGCATTTCTATATACTACTTACTTGGTCGGACTCCATTCCTTTCTTTACTTCTCTGTCGATACTGAAAAAGACTCTTTTGTGGAGCGACTGTGTTTGAGAAAGGCCACAAGTGGCCGAAATGTCACACCACAAAAATATTTTTTTCTGTCGCCATACAAAATAAAACGCACCTAATTTTGCAAAGCAAAACTTTTTGTCTTACGCATTTTTCTTTAAAAAAAGTGTGCAGTGTTTTTTTCTAGTATACAGCCATAGAACATGACCGCACATTGTGAGTTTCAGGCAGAGACTGGGCTGCATGACGAGCGGTGACGTCATTCATGTTATTTGCGGTCACAGCTGGAGGTTCACACGGTCCTCCACCTGTGATCGCAGGTAACATGACCTCAGGTGACCTCATTGAACTGAGTTACCTCAGATCAGGTTACCTGCGATCACAGGTGGAAGACCGTGGGAACTTCCAGCTGTGACTTCAAATAACCTGAGTGACATCACTGTTCATCAGACAGCTCATTCTCTGTCTGAAGCTCATGAGTGGTCATGTTCTATTCCCCGTGTGCTGTCACTTCAGATGTAGCAAAGCTGGAATTGTTGTAGGAACTAGTGTAGATTATGTCGGACCTGCATGTTTTGGGGGTTAAAAAAGGGGTGAAAGGGTGTTTTTTTGTATTTTATTTCAAATATAGGATTTTTTTGGTAATTGTGTTTATTTCTTTTCACATACAGATTAGTAATAGGGGGTCTCATAGAAGCCTCCCATTACTACTCTAGGACTTAGTGACAGCTGTGAGCTGTTATTAACCCCTTATTACCCCGATTGCCACTGCATCAGGGCAATCACGATGAGCCGGGTAAAGTTCTAGGATTGTCGCATCTAATGAATGCCAATAAGCATGGGCCTCCCCAGCCTGAGAATACCAGTTCCTAGCTGTCAGCTTTATCATGGCTGGGTATCAAAATTGGCGGGGGATTGGATGCCATTTTTTTAAATTATTTATTTAAATATTTTTTAAAGAAGCCGCATGCGGTTCCTCTTACTTTGATACACAGCCAAGATAAGTACACGGCTGGGGGCTGCAGCCTGTAGCCATATTCTTTATCTGTGCTGTGTATCATAATATGGGAGGACCCTATGCCAATTTTTTATTAATTTATTTTTACAGCAATAGAGACACAAACACAGTGCCTCTGATTGGTTGCAGTCAGACACGCTGTCACACAGGTTGGGGGGTGCATCTGACTGCAACCAATCAGAGAGGTGGGGACTGCTGGTGGGATGGGAAACAGTGAATATATATATATAAAGGATAATGAGCGGTCCTTGCAGTAGCATTAGAGTGGTGGAGACTCAGTAAGTATAACGGGCCTGATCCAATTCCCCTATCCCTTCTACCACCATTTTAGAGCACCAGATTCTAGTCTCCATAGATTTATATGGGGACCAGCGTCCAGCCAGAGATCAGTGATCAATTCCGGGCCCGAACTGGTTTGTTTTTTTTAACCTGCTTGGACCTGCCAATCCCGGTTATCTGCGAGTCCACCCATCACTAATGTTGATCCCTAAATATTTAAAATATGTGACTGGTAAAAGTGACAAAGAATCTAATTCAGACCCACATAAAAGAGGCAATTTGTTCCAGTTTATAGAAAGGCAAGAAAATATGCCAAATTATTTGATAGTAGAGAAAACATGAGGTAAAGTGTCTCCAACCTGGTCCATAAAAACGATCGTGTCATCGGGGTATAACCCAATAGTATCCATCTGATCAGCTATAGATATGCTTTTAATTAGTGGTGTGGAGTGTAGTTTGATAGCTAATGCTTCAATAGCCAGAGCAAATAAAGCTAGAAGGATTCAGAAGGAAGACCATTCACCACTACCTTATCTTTATGGGCCACATTTATTATACATGTCTACTAAAAGAATTTGGAGCAAAATCCAAAGTTTTTAAAACATGCCACCAAAAATGGCAATTTTACTGAATCAAATACCTTCATGACATCAAGGGAAGCCAATGCCCAGCTGTTCTCAAGCTGTAATGAATTATATTGGGTTACACTTCAGATATTTATGGAAGTGCTCTTGCCTGGAATGAACCGCATTTGTTCTAGATGTATTGAATCTAGAATCACTTTATTGAGTCTCATAGCTAGGATCTTAGTGAAGATTTTATAATCAATGTTTACTAAAGAAATAGCCGATAAGATCCATATTCCATAGGATCCTTCCCTTCATTTCGTAATATAGTAATGTTAGCTTCATAAAAGGAAGTGGCAAAAACTCACCCTGGAAAACTTGCAAAAAACCTCTAGAATTTGGGGAATTAAAATATTTTGATATTAAACATACAATTTCAGAGGTAGCCCATCTGGGCCCAATGCTTTTCCTGTGGCCATGTCACTCAAGACTGTGTTAATTTCCTCTAAAGTGATATCAACATCTAAAAAGGTTTGCTGACTCTCACTAAGAGTAAAGGGGGCTTTACATGCAACGACATCGCTAACGAGATGTCGTTGGGGTCACGGAATTCGTGACGCACATCCGGCCTTGTTAGCGACGTCGTTGCGTGTGAAACGCACGAACGACCGTTAACTATCAAAATTACTCACCTAATCGTTGATCGTTAACACGTCATTCTAATCTCAAATGTCGTTGCTGTTGCAGGATGCAGGTTGTTTGTTGTTCCTGCGGCAGCACACATCGCTACGTGACACCACAGGAACGAGGAACATCACCGTACCTGCGGCCGCCCGCAATGAGGAAGGAAGGAGTATGTGTGTCCTAGCGATGTTGTGCGCCACGCGATTTGCCCGTGACGCACAACCGACGGGGGCGGGTGCTTTCACCAGTGACATCGCTAGCGATGTCGCTGTGTGTAAAGCCCGCTTTAGGCAATTATCTATATTAATAGTGCACTTAGATTTATATAAGTATCATAGTATTTTGGTAAACAATGAGTAAATGCCCTGTGCAGACGTTACTATCAAGCCATCCATACTGCTGACCTTGAGAATAGCATTAGACATATTATGTTGACGAACCACCATAAAAGCCAATGGTTTGCTAGATTGATTCCACACTTTAAAATAAGACTGACGAGTAAAAAACAACTTACGCTTAGACTTAGTATCAGTATGTTGTGCATATATATGTTGAAACTACAACTACTTCCCTTTATTTGCCTTTATTGGGTTAGATATACAGTATATCTACGTTCTTTCTCCACTAAATTAGACTCATCATCCATGTACTCTCTGGAAGTCATTTTCTTTATATATGAAATAGTAGAGGACAGGCAAATTTAAGCTATGCCTTCAGTGTATGTCAAAATAAATGAATGTCTTGGGGAGTTTCATGTACAGCTACAAAACATTCCAGTTGATCAGGAATTCTATCATTGGTTCCTATGAGCGTCAGTCAATAGGGATTAAGTTTCCAGGGAGCCATATGCTCTATTTGATCCATTAGGAATGTAAGTATTACCAGGCTATGGTGTGCAATCCCTCTGTGACCATGCACCACCTTCACCCCCTAGATAGCCACACCAATAGAACCAAAACAATCTATCCGAGATAAAGTATGCCTAGATAAGGAGTGACAAGTGAATTATAGAGTATCAAGGTGGGAATGTCGCCATAAATCTAGCTATCCATTACCCTCCATATATGAATAGCTAAAATAGCTTGTGTGGAAATAGTGTGCCTACCATTGTACCCAGTGTTTCTTCAACCACCTAGCTTAGTTTATAGCGAGATGTGTCTGTACCAAACCTATTATATGTGGCTAGTACTTCTTAACCAGTGAAAATACCTTCATCCTCTTACCAGGGGAGCTGAGGTCCCTCAAGTTCCAAGACATATATCTTAATTGGGAAGCCATATATTTGTAGAAAATCTAAATAAAAGAAAAAGAAAGTACCATTGCGCAAATCATGAAAACATTATCATAAAGGAAATAGCAGAGCTAACCTGGTTACTGGGATTTGTAAATGGACAGTCTTCCACAAAAAGTAACTTATCCAATCTGAGTTATTAAAGAGAACCTTTCATCAGGATCAGGCATGATAAACTAGAGGTATGGGCATAAAGGTGCTGTTCTGCCAATTTAATAGATACCTTCACAGTAGATATCGGTAGCCTGGTTCTTTATTCACCATTTGAAGTTTTGGTGCAATGAGTTGTTCGTGCATTGGGGCGAGACTGTGGGGTGGGACTGTGGGTAGAGTCTTCATCTCTGCCTCGGCTCCTCAGCTGCCTCTGGAGTACATAATATAAAAAAAATAAAAAACAATTGTAGAATTGCACTTTTAAAATTTCAACGCGCTTGGAATTTTTTTTCCATTTTCCAGTACACTATGTAGTACAATGAATGATGTCATTCAAAAGTACAACTAGGCCCTCAAAAAAACAAGCGCTCACATAGCTATGTGCATGGAAAAATAAAAAGTTATGGTTCTTGGAAGAAGGGACGAAAAACTTAAAAAAAAAATGGAAAATTGCTTGATATTGATATAGCGTCATGGAACTTTCCAATCGCTAGAGCAACTGTCAGGGGGTGGGCACCATTAGAGGTAGAGGTAGGCCCAACACACTCATACAGAGAGACAAATTGGGACCATAGTTCTGACAAGACACTTCTGGAACTCTTTGATCTTCACTAGGCCCGGGGCTTGGAGCAGGAGCTCTGCACGGGTTCCTAACTGCTGAGGAGGACATCTTAGGAAAAAGGACATTTTCTCTCTCTTTGTCCAAACACCAGTGGAGGCCTCTTACTTGCTTGGGATTGACCGGAGCCCACGATGGCAGAGACCAGCACCTGGGTGCAGCTTTAAATCAGTGAGTAAAAGAATCTGGAACCGCAGTTGCTGACTCAGACTCTGTGTAGCGACATTGTAGCCCCACACTCCGGTGATTCCAAGGGACTGCCAACCCTCGTCATCCCATCCGGGGCCTGCTCCCCCTGTGGGGAGTGACACCATCCCGGCTGCCATAACACCTGCCCCGGCAAGGAATTCTGCAACGGCGGCTACTCCCTGGCCGCATACCACAGGTGGCGTCACGGCAAACTCTCCCAATCAGCCCGCTTTCCCTTCCTTTTACTGTACGCCTCAGGGCAATGGAACCGGGCAAAGCCACGCATGTCATAGTGTGACCCGACCCTCAATGGTCCGTAAACGAGTAGGTTAACCACCTGTCCCGTGGGGCGCTGCACAATGAATCGTGGAAAGATTTCATACTTATAGTATAATGAGCTGTGACTGTTATACCTCCCCAATGACTGCAAGCTAGTTGCTACAAGGAGAATACAATTTCATTTTCTTCCTGCCGCTGGGCTTCCAGCAATCCTGGCATGATTTAAACACCATTTACCTGCAGATTAACCCTATATCTGCAGGTACAAAGCACTTCTGGACCTGACAGGTTCCCTTTAAATATCTCTACATTGTCACCGCCATAAGCCATTCATGACCTCTAATATTGATCTTGGGAAATTACATTTTCAGACAATGAAATCTGATGCATGTGAATGTTGTATATAACCCCTTCTTCTCACGTCTCAGTGGCCACATGACACGATAAAAGCTTGCTTGTCATACTGCAGCAGAGCATTTGTCATCAGCTTGATCCCAGTTATGAAATAGCCCTGATTCTTTCTTATTTGAGTTACATAATTCCACATCTGCTGGCTCCGGTTAAGCACTACTAGCATAGTGTGTTACAAGAGGGAGGAGGCTGAAGCAAGCAGATCATCCAGGCTTACACAAGAAATATCCCTCACATTGCCCACAATCACTTGTCTTGCTCTAAAGCAACCCTTTATCTACAATGGCTTCAAGTATATTATATATTATAAGTCTTTATAAGCATATCAATTCCAAAATAAAGGGATACAATTTCTGATCTCAATTTGTTTTCCATATCATAATATTTATTTCTAAAAATACATTAGTAATGTTGCAATTTTCAAACTGGACATTGGGGCTTTTTTAGACTCATACTTCATGTTCTTTCGGAAATAATTTGTTGCAGGATTACAATGACAGGTAACATCTCTATACACAGCTGATAACACAGGATCCACCAATCACAATAGGTGATGTCACAGCTCACCCTTCCTTCACATTGAGCTTTGCAGATGCTGATTAGACACTTCAATACAAAAGATAGGGTCTGAGTGTGTTCATCACTACTACCATGTTTCCCTTGAAATAAGACAGTCTAAAGGCCCCGTCACACTAAGCAACATCGCTAGCAACATCGCTGCTAATGAACAACTTTTGTGACGTAGCAGCGATGTTGCTAGTGATGTCGCTGTGTGTGACATCCAGCAACAACCTGGCCCCTGCTGTGAGGTCGTTGGTTGTTGCTGAATGTTCTGGGCCATTTTTTAGTTGTTGCTGTCCCGCTGTGAAGCACAGATCGCTGTGTGTGACAGCGAGACAGCAACAACTAAATGTGCAGGCAGCAGGAGCCGGCTTCTGCGGAGGCTGGTAACCACAGTAAACATCGGGTAACCAAGAAGCCCTGTCCTTGGTTACCCGATATTTACCTTTGTTACCAGCCTCCACCGCTCTCACTGTCAGTGCCAGCTCCTGCTCTGTGCACATGTAGCTGCAGGACACATCAAGTTAATTAACCCGATGTGTGCTGTAGCTAGGAGAGCAGGGAGCCAGCGCTAAGCATTGTGCGCTGCTCCCTGCTCTGTGCACATTTAGCTGCAGCACACATTGGGTAATTAACCCGATGTGTGCTGTAAGTAGGAGAGCAGGGAGCCATCGCTCAGTGTGCGCTGCTCCCTGCTCTCTGCACGTGTAGCTGCGTGCGCTGGTAACCAAGGTAAATATCGGGTTGGTTACCCGATATTTACCTTAGTTACCAAGCGCAGCATCTTCCACGCGGCGCTGGGGGCTGGTTACTGGTTGCTGGTGAGCTCACCAACAATTCGTGTAGCGACGCTCCAGCGATCCCTGCCAGGTCAGGTTGCTGGTGGGATCGCTGGAGCGTCGCTGTGTGACATCTCACCAGCAACCTCCTAGCAACTTACCAGCGATCCCTATCGTTCTTGGGATCGCTGGTATGTTGTTTAGTGTGACTGGACCTTAAGGCTAAGTTCACACAATGCGTTTTTTTGACGCTGCGTTTTTGTGCGTTTTTGGCCGCTAAAAATGCACAAAACGCACCCGCGTCAAAAAAACGCAGCAAAAAAGCATGCGTTTTTACCGCGATTTGGTGCGTTTTTGGCTGCATTTTGCTGCGTTTTTGATCTCTGCGGTTTTCTGCGGTTTTCCAATGCATTGCATGGGGGGAAAATGCAAAAAAACGCAGGAAAGAATTGACATGTCCATTTTTTTTTTTAAGCTCAAAAGCGCAGCTTAAAAAAACAGTTGTGTGCGGACAGCAAAATTGAAAACTCCTAGACTTTGCTGGGGAAGCAAAGTCATGCAGTTTTGAGGCCAAAAACGCACCCGAAAAACGTGCAAAAACGCCGCGAAAAACGCACTGTGCGCACATAGCCTTATATTATTTTTTGCCTCAATAAAATGCACTAGGACTTATTTTTGGGGGAGGGCTTATTCATGGGGAAACATGGTTGGGGGTAAGTTTACCCCCAAAAAAGCAGACCCCACTTCGCAGGAGAATCATACTTACCATACCCCGGATGTCTGCGTCATTCCCAGGTTCCCCTGCAATCATTGGCAGGTGCTCCCAGCAGGTATGCTCCCCGCAGTCCACCCCTGCTTCTGGACGATACTCTCATACATCAGATCGCACACACACGCACACACGCACACGCACACACACACACTCACCACAGCTGGTGATACTGATTGCTTCTGGCCAGCAGGGGAACCTGGGATGCAGTGCAGTGGAAAGCGAGTACCCACAGTAGAATGCATAGAGAACATCCATGCGTTCCCCCTCAGGTCATTCATGCATTCTACCACAGGTCCTCGCACTCCGCTGCACTGCGTTCCAGGTTCCCCTGCTAGCCAGAAGCAATTGGTATTGCTGGATGTGGTGGGTGTGTGCGTGATCTTATGTGTATGGGTGTGCGTTCCACCGCAAGTTCTTGATACGTTCCACAGCAGATCCTCCTGTTCGGCGTCTGGGGAGTATGAATGGAGCTCTTCTGTCTTCTTTCTTCTCACTTTTGGGGGTGCCTCCTTTCTATAATGAAGTGTCCTGCAGTATTCTTTAAATTTTTAGCTGCATGGTCTCTTCATTATTGAACCGCGACTAGTGCATATTTTCGGGGTAGGTCTTAAATTTAAGCCTTATGCCGAAAATGCTGGAAATTCCTGCTAGGGCTTATTTTTGTGGAAACATGGTAATAATAATGTACATGTTTACTTCCTGAAACAAGAAGTTAGTCTAAAAAGCCCCAGTTGCCTGTGTGAAAATTGCAAGATTTCTAATTTTTCAAAAAGATTTTGATATGTGATAAACAATTTACCCAAAAACCCTAATTATACAGTAGTTCCCTTCTCATGACTAATTCCCTTTAAATGCATACACATTTTTATGTGCATTTGACTGTGTAAACAATCAAAATCCATAAACTTCATTCTTAAGTTATGAAAGTTACGTCCCATAGATGTACTAAGAAGAAAGTAAGATAAAAAAAGTTTAAAAAAAATTGTACAAATATTTGGAAAAAATCACAAAGAAAAAAAATTGAAAAAGAAATTACACCACTAAATATGTTTATTTATGTAAAAGCAAAAATAAACAAAAAAAAGTGTACACATATTTGGTATCGATGCATCCAGAACAACCAGATCTATAAAACTGTCACACTATTTAACCCCTTCAGTGAACATTAAAAGAATCCAGAAATGTGGCATTTTCATAAAACCGCCAAACAAAAAGGGGAATAAAATGTGATAAAAAAAAAAACAAATGTAAATAAAAATGGTATAGATGAAATTGTCATCTTGTCTCACAAAAAAAAATCCATGAAAAAGCTCCATCAGCAGAAAAATAAAAAGCTAAAGCTCTCAGAATATAGAGATGCAAAAACAATTCTTTTTTTCTACAAACTTTTGTATAGTGGAAAACCAGCAAGATATAAATATGGTATCGCTGCAATCGTACTTACCAAAGACTAAAGCTTTATTATCATAATTACCCCATGCAGAGCGGCATAAAACCGGCCCCAAAAAACAATTCCTGATTTGCTTGCTTTTGTTCATTGTACCTATTAAAAATCAGAATATAAAGCGACCAAAAAATGTTATGTGCCCCAAAATGGTACCAATAATCCTAACCCTAAGGCCCGTTTCACACGTCAGTGAAAAACACTGACGTTTTTCACTGGTGTGTAAAACACGCACATGTCCCTGCGTGTGCCGTGAATCGCGGCACACGTGGGTTGTCTAAGTGCAATCCGGGCTCCGTTCTCCGTGGCCCGTGATTGCACTTAGTAATCAACTCACCTGCACCCGCTCCCGCTCTCGATGGTGCTGATCGCTCCCGCGGTGCAGCATCCGGCCGGCGCTGACCCCCGCAGCAGATGCTTCCGGGTCGGCTGTGTCGCGCATCATGAATATGCGCGACAATAATGAGCCAGCTCAGAAGCAGCAGGCTGCACGGGCTGCAGAGGACATCGCTGGACGCCGGGTTGGTTAAAATGTTTATTATGTTAAAAGCACGTTTTTTTCTGGCACGTGTTTCACGGACCACACCACTGCGTGGACCGTGGGACATCAGTGATGCCAGAATAAAATGGACATGTCTCCGTGCGGCAATCACGCACACGCGGGTACGCCGCACGGAGACACGTGCAGTGAAAAATCACTGATGTGTGAGCAGACCCATTCATTATAATGGATCTGCGTATGTCAGTGATTCTGGTACGTTTAAAAAAAAGCACAAACGTACCTGAATCACTGACGTGTGAAAGAGGCCTAACACTGAGCTGAGCGCTTGCGTCGGGATTTCTGTGTGAATCATTGATATACGTGATTCAGATGGAACTACAGACGGGAGATTCCCTATAATGAGGCAGATGGAGATAGGCTAGACTGTGTCCACACTATAATCCACCGGTATCCCTCTTTTTAGGCGTGTACCTCTGAAAAGCCAGACACCAATAAACAGAGACCAAATGAGTCCAGACTGACTCTGCATGCCTCATTATTGAATGGATCCATTGGGGTTTTGAATAAGGTCTTTCAGCTATTTAGATGGAAACCCTAATGTAAGCGCTCAGCATAGAGCACCGGATACATGTGAACTAATCTGAAATGTTATCTACCCCAAAATGCCACCAATAAAAGCTTCAAATCAACCCACAAAAAACAAGTCTCCACTCGGATCTGTCACATGTTATCAGAAATATAACGGGTGTCCAAGTTATTGGTAGCACAAAGGCTCAGGAAAAAGGGCATGACTCCAACCAAAAGAAATCTAGCAAAATCTGTGCTCCTCAATCCAAATGCCCCCTCCCTTCTGAGCCCCACAATGTGCTTAAACCGCATTTAGAGGAAAAGTAGGAGAGCGATGTTGTGGTGGACCGTGCTTCTGTGAAAGATTAGTTCCACGTGTTGTAATACTTCAAATAGCTTTTATTTACATTTTTCAGGTTTGTAACGATCCTTCTCTCAACACTAAACTACATATGAAGATCAATACAACAATGGAGGATTGAAATACACAAAGTAGTGTAAATTTTCAAAGAAACATCCACCTTGGTGTGAATGAAATGTGGTTCATAAAAAAGCCAGTAATAATATGAAATAACACAATAGACTTGAAAATATATGGACATTATGCTGTTCTTAAGACATCATAGAAAATGAAATACCTTTCAAATTAATTAAAAACTGATAAAACATATAATAAATGCCTAATTGTTAAATACTGTCAGGGAGAAAAAGAATGAGTACTAGAACTCTGTGGTTGAAGGTGTAAATTCTAAAGACTGCATTAAACCACAAAGCTAGTGGAAGGATTGTTTGTTATAATTGTGTTTTGATAACAAATGTGAGGATTTATTAATTAAAAAAAAATAAATAGGGATATGTTAAATTAGATGTTAAATACCGCGGGATGAGGAATTGGTGGTAGAACATAGTAGAATGGTGGCGCTCACTTTAAAGATACTGCATTAGTCACTAAGACAGCAGAGGAATTATGTTTGGATGCATCCTCATGTTTGACATTAATGTAGTGAGGAGAACCCACTTAATTTATAGTTGCGAGGTTCCAGAAGCACAAGCTGGACACAATGTATTGGGCACTACAATGGCAGATTTGGAATTTTTGCTCTGCCACCTCCACTGTGTGTTTTGTTTCTGGAAAGTGCCCATAGTGTAAATATAGTCACTACACCCATATATGAACTCCCAGAGGAGTGCAATTTCTAATAACTAGTCACGAGTGGGGTTTCCTTTGTTTAGGCACATCAGGGGCTCTTGAAATGGAGTCTGCAAACAATTCTAAAAAAAATCTGGACCAGAAAAGTCAAATGGCGAGGTCTGTCATGTGGCCAAATAGTCCTGTATAGCAATCACAGTTGGAGGACCGTGGGAACCTCCAGTTGTGACCACAAATAACCTGAGTAATGTCACTGCTGATCGCATGGCTCATTCTCCACCTGAAGATCCCAGCGGTTGGTCATGTTCTGTGCCTGCACGCTATCACTTCAGATGTAAGAGACACAAAAACATTGAACCAAAGCACATCTCGCGTCAGAATCAACGCCACTCCATAAGGCACATAGAAGAAACAAGAACTGGAGCTTACAAAAGGCTGTTCGTGTAAAACATCAAAAAGCTTTATTACATATAAATTTTTAAAATTGGGTTTCAATCATTACAAATAATATAAAGGTGCTAATGGCGGACAAGGTGAAATACCACATAGAAGTGGGGAGCAAAGGTGACAAACACCCCAAGTGGGGAAGTAATCTTAGCAGGGACAAAAAGTAATGAATAGTCATTGATGGCTGGCTAACAAATATGGCGCCTCTGTCCTGACAAGGTATATAGAGACGTATAGCCGAGTCGGCATCAGACCGTTAGACAGGGCAGAGGCACCAGAGAACAGACCAATCACATGAAAAAGATCCAGTAACAGTCCCATAACTTACACATGGCCAAGGGGGTGATCACCAGAGCGTCCCACACCAGTGAGAGGAGCCTTCCTACGCGCGTTTCGCACGGGTTACATCTGGCTTCATCAGGGAAGGTGTACGGAAAATGCCGTTCAAGGACCTTAAATGAGAGGTCACATGACCTCATTGGGCAGACCAGGACCTAGAGAATGTGTCCCGACCAATCGGATCCCCACTGACACGCACGCGCGCCGCGCGCCCGGCATCACACGCCCCACAGCTGTCCAATGGGAGAAGAGGCCCGGAGCACAGTAACTCTGTGCTCCAAGGCCACCCCCACCCATCAGAAGGACGGCCAAGGGGCGGGCAAGGCCAGCGAGCGGCGCGCATGGGGCACGGGGATCAGAGGGCGGGACACAGCTCCCAGCCAGAGCCCGTCAATCAGCCGGTCGGGTTGCCATGACGGCGCGCAAACAACGCGCGGCAAAAATCCACACCAAGTCCCCGGCAGTCCAGCGAGGAGGGACGCAGCGGGCCCCCGGGCCCAGGGGTCCACAGCATCCCCCCCCACCAACAAGGACGCCGGGCAGACAGTGGGGACAAATCACCGCGCGGTGGAAGCGCGCACAGCAACCAGAGGGCGGGACGGGCAGATGGCTGGGAAAATGTAAAAGAGCCGAAGCGGGCATTAAATAAATACCCATGCCATCCCATAAAAAATACTACGATGGCATGGATAACAATGACATCAACAGGCAAACAATGCACAAAACGAAAAAACAGGGGAATTATTATGAAGAAGTCTTCTTAAAGTGACAGTGCATCCATATCATAGGAGAATCATATTTGAACAATTTTCCAAAACCGATGTCAGGTCCAAGTCCAACATGCAAACCACAATGGATTATCAATGTAACAAGGTCCTATGAAGGCAAAAGGAATGAATTTAGAACACTGGAAATAAGTGATGGGGACAAAAGAAACCAATTAAAAAGTTGTTATTAAAAAATACCCTAAATTAAAAAAGAAAGGAATGGTGCAGTACATAGAGAAAAGTTCCTCATAAGAAAGTGGCAAAGTTTAGAGCCTCATTAAGGCCCTTTGGTGTTACTGTGTCCAAAATGGTAATCCATTTTAGTTCACGTTGGGCCAAAAGTTTTTTAACATTCCCCCCCCTTATCCCACAGTGAATCACGTCTATACCCCTGACCATGAAAGATCTAGGGTTGCATCCATGGACCAACTTAAAGTGGCGCGGGATAGTTTTTAATTCTGCCACATTGGTCACTGTGATTGCCGCCCGAATATCCCTCACGTGCTCCCTTACTCTTACTCTTAATTCCCTTGACGTCATACCAATATAGATCTTATTACAATCGCATGTTGCATGATAGATGACGTTGATGGTAGTACAGGAAATGTGTTCTTTTATAGAGAAGTTTTTCATTCCATCACTGGCATGGAAGGAGGAGCAGCGAGAGATGTTCGGGCAGGAAACACAACGGCCACAAGGGAAGCAACCTTTAATGGGTCCAGACGAGCCAAATGGACTACTGGTCACAGGTGGTATATAATGACTTTTGACCAAGTAGTCCTTGAGGCTTCTACACCGTCTGGCGGTCATCAGAGGTACAGGGGGTAGACGTGACTTCAAGGTGGGATCCGATTGAAGGATCGGCCAAAATTTGGTTAGAATTTCCCTCATCTCCTGCCATTTGGCATTAAATGTGGAGATGAACCTTATATTTTCCACAGGCTTGGTTTCACCTCTCCTCCCGTGTAACAGATCATCCCTAGACACCGATCTTGCTCTCTGGTAAGCTTGTTTCAAAGTACGGTTACCATAACCTCTGTTTTTAAACCTCATCCTCAAATCATCTGCCTGCTGTTTAAAAACGTTGTCCTGAGAGCAGAGTCGTCTCACCCTGAGGTATTGACCAATTGGGATGGCGCGTACAGTGGAGTTGGTATGGGCAGAGGTGGCATGGAGTAAGGCGTTCACAGACGTCGGTTTTCTGTACACATCCGTCTGTAAAGCCCCAAACTCATCTGCAGTAATCTTGATGTCCAAAAACTCAACTCCACTGTCGCTAAAGCTATATGTCAATTTGATGTTATAATTGTTTGTGTTGAGCTGGTCCATGAAAAGCCTGAGTTGAGAGATGGTACCCTGCCAGATGATCAGTAGATCATCAATGTATCTCACCCACATAGACACCATGGGGGCGGCCCATGCACCTCCGTCAACAAACAAACCCCTCTCCCAAAAACCGAGAAAGAGGTTTGCGTACGAAGGTGCACAGGCCGCGCCCATAGCGGTCCCCCGCCTCTGCAGATAGAATCTATCCTTGAAGACGAAGAAGTTGTGGGTGAGTACATAGTCAAGAAGTTCAAGGACCAGTTCACAAATTCGTCCATCCCAATTGCTCATGCTCAAAAAGAAACGAGCTGCTCTCAGGCCATCGTCATGGCTGATACATGTATATAAAGACTCTATATCAGCCACCACCAAGAGGGTCGCTGGGTCCACATGAACCCCATCAAGTCTGTTAAGAACATCGGTCGTGTCCCTAACGTAGGATGGAAGGGTCTCCACCAAAGGTTTTAAGTAATAGTCAATAAATTGACAGATGGGACTACATAACCCCTCCATCCCTGAAACGATGGGCCGACCGGGTGGATTGATGGGGTCCTTGTGGACCTTGGGCAACAAGTAAAAAGTTGGAATTTTAGGATACTTCACAAATAACCCATCAAAGACCCTCTTGGTAATAATTCCTTGGTCTAGGGCATCATTGAGGATGAGGTATAGTTGGGCAGAGAACGAAATCAAAGGGGAGGAATCTAATCTACTATACGTCTCTCTATCTCTCAGCTGCCTGTGGGCCTCCCTCTCATAAAGGTCCACCGGCCAAACCACGACATTGCCCCCCTTGTCTGCGGCCTTGAATATAACATCACTCATATTGCCCAGTTCTCTCAAGGCTTTCCTCTGGACTACAGTTAAATTGTCCTGTGATCGGCGGGTGGAGATACCCCGCAAGTTCTCAGTGACGAGGCGAGTAAAGATCTCCACCGCCAGGCACAGAGACAAGGGGGGGAAAGTCGTGGATCTTGGCCCCATCGAGGTGGGAAACTCACCTGGCAGCTGAGATGAGGGTTCTTCTGAGAGGTCCTCCAAAATCTATGTCGCACTCTGCCCCATAGCAAGATCGATGTCTCCTGTTGGCGATTTGGAATGTAGCTTATGAAGGATCAGCTTCCGGGAGAAAAGGTGAAGATCCTTCAAGGCTGTGAACAAATCGAAGGTGTTAGTGGGGGAGAATGTTAAGCCCTTGCTTAAAACTTGCAATTGCGCCGTTGACAGAATGTGCTTAGACAGGTTTATTACCTGGGGGCCTTCACCTAAACCAGTATCTTTAGGTCTGCCGGCACCCCTCTTTTTGGGTTGACGCAGTCGGTTATCCCAGGACATTTGGCCCTGATTAGCCCTTCCAGGTATAGTAGTACTGCCGGATGGACCACTTTCTTCACCTGACATACAAGATGAGATGGAGCCAGATCTTGAGCCCCCAAAACGTGAGCGTTGATAGGGTTTAAATCTATCTCCACCGCCCCTCCATTTATACATCTTATTCTGACGTCTATCATCCAGATCTCTTTGTAATTTACGGATTTTAGTATCTTGAACCTCTTTACTTAATTTCTCAATTTCCAGATCAAGACCTTCATTGAACTTATTAATCGCCACTGTTGTCATATTTTTTTCTATGTCGGCCTGTAGTGAGTTAATATCAACTTCCAGGGTAGTGAGGGTCTCCTTATTCAGCCCAATTAGGAGTTGAAGAAATTGCCTGGAACAATCGGAGGCAGCATTCTCCCATTTACCTTTAAACTCATCACTCTGAATAGGGAAAGAGGGAAAGACTTGAACTCGTAGTCCCCTCGGAATTAAACCGAGTTCCACATATCGCTCCAAAAACGTACAATTTAACCATATCCTAGTCCGTTTCTTGAGTAACTCTGTCATCTTATTGCACAAATCCCTAGTACATGCACCATTACTTTCCAAAACCCCTGTGGGTTCACCTTTTAGCACTTCGTTAATTTTACTAAGCCACGCCTCCTCGCGGGCTTTGAAATTCATCATTGTCCGAGACTGTGCTGTGAATAACACGATTTTAAACAGCAGGCAGATGATTTGAGGATGAGGTTTAAAAACAGAGGTTATGGTAACCGTACTTTGAAACAAGCTTACCAGAGAGCAAGATCGGTGTCTAGGGATGATCTGTTACACGGGAGGAGAGGTGAAACCAAGCCTGTGGAAAATATAAGGTTCATCTCCACATTTAATGCCAAATGGCAGGAGATGAGGGAAATTCTAACCAAATTTTGGCCGATCCTTCAATCGGATCCCACCTTGAAGTCACGTCTACCCCCTGTACCTCTGATGACCGCCAGACGGTGTAGAAGCCTCAAGGACTACTTGGTCAAAAGTCATTATATACCACCTGTGACCAGTAGTCCATTTGGCTCGTCTGGACCCATTAAAGGTTGCTTCCCTTGTGGCCGTTGTGTTTCCTGCCCGAACATCTCTCGCTGCTCCTCCTTCCATGCCAGTGATGGAATGAAAAACTTCTCTATAAAAGAACACATTTCCTGTACTACCATCAACGTCATCTATCATGCAACATGCGATTGTAATAAGATCTATATTGGTATGACGTCAAGGGAATTAAGAGTAAGAGTAAGGGAGCACGTGAGGGATATTCGGGCGGCAATCACAGTGACCAATGTGGCAGAATTAAAAACTATCCCGCGCCACTTTAAGTTGGTCCATGGATGCAACCCTAGATCTTTCATGGTCAGGGGTATAGACGTGATTCACTGTGGGATAAGGGGGGGGAATGTTAAAAAACGTTTGGCCCAACGTGAACTAAAATGGATTACCATTTTGGACACAGTAACACCAAAGGGCCTTAATGAGGCTCTAAACTTTGCCCCTTTCTTATGAGGAACTTTTCTCTATGTACTGCACCATTCCTTTCTTTTTTAATTTAGGGTATTTTTTAATAACAATTTTTTAATTGGTTTCTTTTGTCCCCATCACTTATTTCCAGTGTTCTAAATTCATTCCTTTTGCCTTCATAGGACCTTGTTACATTGATAATCCATTGTGGTTTGCACGTTGGACTTGGACCTGACATCGGTTTTGGAAAATTGTTCAAATATGATTCTCCTATGATATGGATGCACTGTCACTTTAAGAAGACTTCTTCATAATAATTCCCCTGTTTTTTCGTTTTGTGCATTGTTTGCCTGTTGATGTCATTGTTATCCATGCCATCGTAGTATTTTTTATGGGATGGCATGGGTATTTATTTAATGCCCGCTTCGGCTCTTTTACATTTTCCCAGCCATCTGCCCGTCCCGCCCTCTGGTTGCTGTGCGCGCTTCCACCGCGCGGTGATTTGTCCCCACTGTCTGCCCGGCGTCCTTGTTGGTGGGGGGGATGCTGTGGACCCCTGGGCTCGGGGGCCCGCTGCGTCCCTCCTCGCTGGACTGCCGGGGACTTGGTGTGGATTTTCGCCGTGCGTTGTTTGCGCGCCGTCATGGCAACCCGACCGGCTGATTGATGGGCTCTGGCTGGGAGCTGTGTCCCGCCCTCTGATCCCCGTGCCCCATGCGCGCCGCTCGCTGGCCTTGCCCGCCCCTTGGCCATCCTTCTGATGGGTGGGGATTTACTGTGCTCCGGGCCTCCTCTCCCATTGGACGGCTGTGGGGCGTGTGATGCCGGGCGCGCGGCGCGCGTGCGTGTCAGCGGGGATCCGATTGGTCGGGACACATTCTCTAGGTCCTGGTCTACCCAATGAGGTCATGTGACCTCTCATTTAAGGTCCTTGAACGGCATTTTCCGTACACCTTCCCTGATGAAGCCAGATGTAACCCGTGCGAAACGCGCGTAGGAAGGCTCCTCTCACTGGTGTGGGACGCTCTGGTGATCACCCCCTTGGCCATGTGTAAGTTATGGGACTGTTACTGGATCTTTTTCATGTGATTGGTCTGTTCTCTGGTGCCTCTGCCCTGTCTAACGGTCTGATGCCGACTCGGCTATACGTCTCTATATACCTTGTCAGGACAGAGGCGCCATATTTGTTAGCCAGCCATCAATGACTATTCATTACTTTTTGTCCCTGCTAAGATTACTTCCCCACTTGGGGTGTTTGTCACCTTTGCTCCCCACTTCTATGTGGTATTTCACCTTGTCCGCCATTAGCACCTTTATATTATTTGTAATGATTGAAACCCAATTTTAAAAATTTATATGTAATAAAGCTTTTTGATGTTTTACACGAACAGCCTTTTGTAAGCTCCAGTTCTTGTTTCTTCTATACACTTCAGATGTAGAAGAGCTGGAATTGTCATGGGACCTCATGTGGATTACATCAGACCTGGGTGTTTTGTGGGTTAAGAAATGGGCGAAAGAGGTTTTTCATATTTTATTTCAAATATAGGATATTTTTGGTGCTAGTGCTTATTTTTTTTCACTTATAGATTAATAATGAGTGGGTGTCTCACAGACACTTCCCATTACTAATCTAGGGCTTAGTGGCAGCTATGGGTTGCTATTAACCTCTTATTACCCCAATTGCGACCACACCAGAGCAATCGAGATGAGCTGGGTAAAGTTCCGGGATTGTTGCATCTAATGGATGTGACAATCCTGGGATACCGCAGGCTGCTATTTTTAGGCTGGGGGCCCCAATAATCATGGATCTCCCCAGCCTGAGAATACCAGCTCCCAGCTGTTGGCTTTATCATGGCTGGGTATCAAAATTGGGAGGGACTGCAGTTAGGTTTTTTAAATTATGTATTTACATTTAAAAAAAAACGCATGCGATTCATCTTATTTTGATATACATCCAAGATAAGCACACGGCTGTTGGGGGCTGCAGCCTGTAGCTGTATGCTTTATTTGTGCTAAGTATCATAATATTGGGGATCCTACGCCAATTTTTTTATTACAGCAAGCGTGCTATACTTTCTGAGTCTCCGGCGCGGCTGTAACTGCTTCTGGGCCGCTCATTAGCCTCAAACATATTCAGTACTTCCTCCGCCCATCAGCAGCCCTGGCGTCTGTGATTTGTTGCAGTCAGACGCACTCCCAGCCTGTGTGACAAAGTGTGTGGCTGCTTGCAATCACAGACCCTGTTTGCAGGTCTATTATGGTGTAAAAATAAATAAAAAAATTGTTGTAGGGTTCACCCCATATTATGATATTCAGCACAGATAAAGCATACGGCTTCAAGCTGCAGGGGTCTCCCCAGCCTGAGAATACCAGCTCCCAGCTGTCAGCGTTATCATGGCTGGGTATAAAAATTGGGGGGGACCGCACGTAGGTTTTTTAAAATTATTTATTTACATTTAAAAAAAATGCATGCGGTTCATGTTATTTTGATATACATCCAAGATAAGCACACGGCTGGGGGCTGCAGGCTGTGCTTTTACAGTCCGGGTCCGCCCATCACTACACACAATGCCTTTTTCAAACAGATTTTGCTTGGAACTTGCTTGAAAAAATGCTGCAAACCCATCGCAAAAGATAAACATATGCACAGCAATGTAAAAATGATATAGCTGTGCATATCTTCAGTGCTTCAGGGTTCAGAAATCTTAAAGTAGTTAAAAGAAGTAGCATGTGACAGCTTTGGGAAAGCCGCTTACTAGTTATATTTTAAATCCTAAAATAAAATACTCCAACGGCAGTGCCATCGCAAAAACGTCAGCAAAACCGCCAGCAAAGACACTCGGCTTCACCTAAGAAAATCTTGGCGGCCCATTTTTTGGATCCATTCTGATTTTTGGGAAAGGGAAAAAAAGCTAATTGCCCAATTAAATTCTGTAACAGTCTTGTTAAATTGTGAGTCATCAATGAATTAGAAGTCTTCCATGAAAGGTGGAATGTGTCCCAGAGTTTGACAATGTCACATGGATCTTCTCCATTCTACACTGAGCACATACATGAGACCTTGACATTTATACTGTTGAAAATTCATGGTTTTGCAGAAAACAGCTCATATGTTGGCACAAAAGAAGACAAATACAGGAGCAATAATCCATTTGCAGAGCACAGTTAATGTGAAACCTTTGAGCTACAATTTGATATTTGAGTTTATGTTAAAAGCTATCTTTATAAGGGCAGAAATAAAACTGTGATGTATGGTAGATGTAAATAAGTGAAGGCTCTGTAAGTTTAACTTGAAAAATTGCACTCAGAGAGAACCTGTTATGATTTTACACGTTAAAGTACCGGCATGGCCATAATGACGCTGTTATACAGATTAAATAGATTCCTTTAGTGAAGAAATCTGCATTATAGTTGTTTCTTAATCCTCATCTGAAGTTTGGCTGTAATAAGATTTCGATGCATAGGGGCAGGACTGTGGGTTGGGATTATGGATAGGGTCTTTTGCTCCTGGCCTGGCTTCTCCACCTACCTCTGGTGTCTGCATCTGTTTCCTGTTTTAAGGTTTGCGCCAGCGCTATCCTCACTGCAGGCAGAGCTTGCCCAGATTGATCTCCAAGTGGTCTTCAGTAAAATGGCGCCGGTGTCAGCGCATGCCAGATTGCCCTACCGGCTGTCTTCAGTAAAATAGAGCTGGTGGTGGTGAAGCGATGGCCGAGAGGACCACCGCAGTGCAGAGTAGGTTACAGTACACAAGACGAGGTGCGAACAACAAGGGTGTATTTATTAACAGGCGGGGAAAGATGTGGAGAAGGCAGGTTTCCGGCACGGGGTATACAGTGGCAAAACATGATTTAACAACACTTGTGTATTCTCTAGCTGGTCCGCTGAATAGCACGGTGCTCCAACTATTACAGGTTCAAGAAACACAAAAACAGTCAGGTACAATGCTACTCTACACGTAACCTCTCTGGCCTCTGCTAAACGGGCCACACGGATGCCGTGTTTTACCTACTGAAGCCTTCTTTAGCCCCTAGTATGTGCACAATATTCAACTCACAGTGATGCTGGGGACGTGGATCCAGTCCTGGGGGCCCCCCAACAGCAGTCTCATCTGAAGGTGCGCACTTCTCCTGGGCCGGGTTAAGGAGATCAAAATCTTCTTCTTGCTTCAGATTCCTCGCTGGTTCCCTATTATCTGCAAGTCTCTCTCTCGATTCAGAAGAAAATTCCAATCCTCCGAGACACACCGGCTGTGTGTTCCTTCACATGCATCGAAAAGCAAAACAGAAACTCACTTCTCTTCTTACACTCGAGCTGTCCATTAGCACACTTTCTGCAGGGGGAGCAGAACATTCCATTACCCCCAGACACGGGGAGGTTTCTGTCTCTTAAAGTGGCAGCGTGATTCTTATTGTCCATAGCAGTAGCACCCCCCAATAGTGGTGCATGAGCAGATTGAGATCTTAGCTTGTCTGAGCATGCGCAGCCACTTAACTCTAGACTGCAAGGAGCAGGGCCGTATTTGGGGTTTTTGCTGCCCTAGGCACTGTCAGTGGTGGCGCCCCCTTCTGATCAGTCAGATTAAGGGTATGTGCACACAACATTTTTTTTTTCAGACAGATCCGCCCTGTAACCCGCCCAAAAAACCCAAACTCTAAATATTAAAGAAATGAACTCATACACTGCAATGTAAAACGACTTGCTGTCCATATGTTCAGTCTTTGGAGTTTTTTTAAGTGCGTCAGGTTTCCTCAGACATGAAGCGGCTGACAGTGACCGGTCCATTATATGGCGGCTGCTGCTTGGATGCCGCTTACTACTTCATTTAAAAAATATAAGTAAAATCCAGTACCTAAAAGATGTTGGAAAAACAACCAAGAAGCAAGAGCAAAAAAAAAAATAAATAAATAAAAATATTTGCTTCCAGATAAAATGATGACTGTCCTGAAGCATATTCTGTCTGAATAATTCCGGGGGTTCACAGACATCTACAAGACGTGTGCACATTCCCTGATAGAGCCTAGAGCCTTCAGATAGTAGTTAAGACCTCCATACACATTAACCTAAAGTGGTCTAAACCCACCAATATCGACAGGTTCTGCTGACAGTCCAATGTGAATGGGGGCTCTAACTTCTGATTGTTGGGGGGAATAAGGCTCCGGCATGTCTGATTACGGAGTGTAGATCCTATTATCCTCTAAATGATAAGCTGCTGCCGGAGATGTCCAGCAGCGGCTCTAATAAAGAACACAGAAACACTTGGCAGAATGAGTGCTCCTGTATATGGGAGAGCTGAGCAAGATAGCTGTCGGATGAAAGATCAGACTATACTGTATGGGGGCTTTAGTCTATTACTTATTCAGCTTACAGACATGCAGATAGCTGTATTTTTAGTCCAGCATGCTATGTTTTAGGATCAAGACTGATAAGGTAAAGATTACAACAGCCATATGACTATCACCAGAACCACCATCAGTACAGTAATACATAACTAAAACCCCACTAAATACAAGAATACATAACCAAAACCACAGTTAGTACAGTAATACATCAACAGAACTACTGTCAATACAGTAATATCACCAAAACCACCCTAAATACAATAATACATCACCAAACCCACCCTGAAGACAATAATACATTGCCAAACCCACCCTAAAGACAATAATACATCACCAAAACCACCATCAGTACATGAATACATTGCCAACTTCGTACAGCAATCAAGTGCAGTGTCAGGTTAGACCCATATACATATATGTATTGCATTAACGTACAACTCCCAGTATGTCCTTAACAATGGTAAGGAGATGCTGGTAGTTGTTACCAGCCATCATTAGACTGTAGACCATATAAGACCCACAATACTGATTAGTCCCAGGCAGTAGACTTAACTTTTGGAGGAGATCTTATATGTTTAGGTTCATTAATTCTGAGGAGATTAGTAGGGCAGAGGTGGGCTCAGTAGGGAGAAGGGGCATCATGGGGTGGGATTTGAGACCTCCACCAATTGCTCAAAAGACCTCTTAAGTGCACAGCTCAGGAGACAGGACTATGAAATTTTACTCCCGGAATCCATTCTGTCTGCATGTTCTGGTTCTCGGAAACACTCGGGGCCACGGTAGTCGGACCCCCAGCGATTGGAAAGTTATTCCCCATCCCAAGGATAGGGGATAAGTTCCCAATGTGAGAAAACCCCTTTAAAGCAGTATTAACACTGCAGCCAAAGATGGGAAACTGATTTATCTACACAGTGTCCATCACCCGATGCACGACCAAAACGTTCATTCGTCAGGTGAGATGATTTTTAAGCTGACTGAAAGGGAATCTGTCATCCCAAAATGACACCTAGACTGCAGAAATATTTATATGGGGGACATGATCTGTGGAGAAATAATCCCACCTATATAGTTCAGCTTAAAAGGAACTGGTCACGACCTTTAATATTAAACTGCTCCATTGTCTTGTTAGTCAGAAAATGTGCATCACTTACGTTGCTTCACTAACAAGAGGGGGGGGGCAGTTTAAAATTGAAAAAGGGTGTAACAGGTTCAGTTTAATATTCACTGAAAAAGCCACATTTATTTGATATGAAAATGAGGACATTTCTGTGTGGCCTAAGCCTGGGTGCACGATACCACCTAATATAGGAAAATACTAGCCAGGCCTTTGTCTTGATTAATAGTGATCCATTGGTGAGAGTGAGCACCATAACACCAAATCTCCTGACTGCACCGCACCCAACACTGCGGCACACTCCAAGCGTCAGTGCGGGTGTGCACACAATACAGGAGGAGCACAGCGGCACACTCCAAGCGTCAGTGCGGGTGTGCACACAACACAGGAGGAGCACAGCGGCACACTCCAAGCGTCAGTGCGGGTGTGCACACAACACAGGAGGAGCACAGCGGCACACTCCAAGCGTCAGTGCATGTGTGCATCCAACACAGGAGGAGCACAGTGAGGAGGGGGACACGGCGCTGTGATCTGCTGTCTGCTCACTTCAACAACCTTCCTCATTGAATCTGCAGTCAAATACAGGCAGCAACCAGGTGTCAGAACATACCTGCATCACATTGCATGCGCACCCACGCGGACACTGCAGTCACATTGCATGCGCACCCACGCGGACACTGCAGTCACATTGCAGGCGCACCCACGCGGACACTGCAGTCACATTGCAGGCGCACCCACGCGGACACTGCAGTCACATTGCAGGCGCACCCACGCGGACACTGCAGTCACATTGCAGGCGTACCCACGCGGCACTGCAGTCACATTGCGTGCGCACCCACACTGACACTTGGAGTGCTACTCTGCTCCTCCAGTGTCAGGACACGTGCAGAAATGCTAAGTGATTTTAGACAGCACTGACTCTCACCTAAGGGCGAGGGACTGTCTTTAATATGCAAATAGGAGGGTGCACATGTGCACCAAGACATCGGCCGCACCAGGGGGGCAGAACAGTCCGCATATATATAATAAAATATTAAGTTAAAACTGTACATGCCAGAGCGACGTCCCCTATATAAATGTGTATGCAGATTAATTGGCATTTTGGGAGTAAAAGTAAAATGTCATCGCTCTTAGCAACACATTGTCCTGCGTCTCCTAAGACTTCCCTCTTGTTTGGTCTACTGCAGCACATACTGCAATGGTGCCGTACAGGGAATCTGTCACCAGGTTATTTTTTTCCCCTCTGAGAGTAGCATAATGTAGAGACAGAGACCCTGATTCTAGCAATGTGTCACTTACTGAGCTGTTTGCTGTCATTTTCTCTGCTGCAGATCTCGCAGTTATACAGAGCTCATGAATATGCTGGACCACCTGCAGCACACCAAGATTAAGGAAAACAGAGCAGTGTATATGGGCTTCATTAGGAGTGAAAGGCAGCAACTTCAATAGGTATGCACAAATAAGAAGAAACAGAAGTCTTTAAATTTGCCTAAGTATCTGTATATCCTATGGTCAATAATTAGCGATAATAAACGCTATAGTGCACATAAAAAGTTTTATTAGACACAAGGTCCATGGGGTATAGAATATAATAAAACACAGGACAGGATTTGACAATGACAGGCGAATAATCCCCATGTGGGGGCCACATGCGATCTCCCCCTGTTGGTAAGCTCCTGTACTGCTATCCAGTGCTGTTGTGGTTCTCTATGGCTCCCTGTACTGCTAGCCAGTGCTGGTGTCGTTCTCTATGGCCCCCTGTACTGCTAGCCAGTGCTGGTGTGGTTCTCTATGGCTCCCTGTACTGCTAGCCAGTGCTGTTGTGGTTCTCTATGGCTCCCTGTACTGCTAGCCAGTGCTGTTGTGGTTCTCTATGGCTCCATGTACTGCTAGCCAGTGCTGTTGTGGTTCTCTATGGCTCCCTGTACTGCTAGCCAGTGCTGTTGTGGTTCTCTATGGATCCCTGTACTGCTAGCCAGTGCTGTTGTGGTTCTCTATGGCTCCCTGTACTGCTAGCCAGTGCTGGTATGGTTCTCTATGGCTCCCTGTACTGCTAGCCAGTGCTGGTGTGGTTTTCTATGGCTCCCTGTACTGCTAGCCAGTGCTGTTGTGGTTCTCTATGGCTCCCTGTACTGCTAGCCAGTGCTGTTGTGGTTCTCTATGGCTCCCTGTACTGCTAGCCAGTGCTGGTGTGGTTCTCTATGGCTCCCTGTACTGCTAGCCAGTGCTGGTGTGGGTTTCTATGGCTCCCTGTACTGCTAGCCAGTGCTGTTGTGGTTCTCTATGGCTCATTGTACTGCTAGCCAGTGCTGTTGTGGTTCTCTATGGCTCCTTGTACTGCTAGCCAGTGCTGTTATGGTTCTCTATGGCTCCCTGTACTGCTAGCCAGTGCTGGTGTGGTTCTCTATGGCTCCCTGTGCTGCTAGCCAGTGCTGTTGTGGTTCTCCATGGCTCCCTGTACTGCTAGCCAGTGCTGTTGTGGTTCTCTATGGCTCCCTGTACTGCTAGCCAGTGCTGGTGTTGTTCTCTATGGCTCCCTGTGCTGCTAGCCAGTGCTGTTGTGGTTCTCTATGGCTCCCTGTACTGCTAGCCAGTGCTGTTGTGGTTCTCCATGGCTCCCTGTGCTGCTAGCCATTGCTGTTGTGGTTCTCCATGGCTCCCTGTACTGCTAGCCAGTGCTGTTGTGGTTCTCCATGGCTCCCTGTACTGCTAGCCAGTGCTGTTGTGGTTCTCCATGGCTCCCTGTACTGCTAGCCAGTGCTGTTGTGGTTCTCCATGGCTCCCTGTACTGCTAGCCAGTGCTGTTGTGGTTCTCTATGGCTCCCTGTACTACTAGCCAGTGCTGTTGTGGTTCTCCATGGCTCACTGTTTTTTCTAGCCTGTGATTATCTGACTCTGTTCAGTACACTGCTGTAAGTAAAGGCTGGTAGGTGTTTCATGTATAAGCTTGATAACTACTGCTGATTAAACAGTGATTTTATCAAAACTACACTAAGCAGACCAGTAAGTGACAACACTGGAATTAGGATCTCTGCCCCTACATTATGCTGCTCTCAAATTAGGTGGCAAAAACCTGGTGAGACTCATAATTCTCACTAAAGAGTAACCACCCTAAGTAAGCCCAAGGCTGTGCCCAAGAATAAATAACTGCCCATCACTGAGCTCACTGCACAAAAAATGACCTCACACCGTGTCACTTATAGTATACAGCCTCCACATTCTCACCTATAACATTTCCACTACACTGTCCCCTCAAATGAAAACCCCCACTGTCCTCCCCACTGAATTATACCCTCCAGACCTTCCTAACTTATGAACTATGACCTCTACTGCCCCCTTCTCTCCATGCAGCCCCCACTTCACTGCCCCCCTCATGATGTCCCCTCTCTATAATGAACCTTCTGCTTCACATTCTGTATACCGAGCCCTCCCAGGCTCCTAACTGAGCGCTCCCCATGCTGCCCCTTCTCCATATCAAGCCCCCTCGATACCAAGCCCACCATGGTTCCCCTTCCATACCGAGCACCCCCCATGCTTTCCCATTCTCCATACCATGCCTCCCGCCATGCTACCCCATTCTCCATACCATGCCTCCCCCCCCCATGCTACCCCAATTTCCATACCATGCCTCCCCCCATGCTACCCCATTCTCCTTACCATGCCTCCCCCCATGCTACCCCATTCTCCATACCATGCCTCCCATTCTCCATACTGCAACTCCCATTCCCTATACTGTCCACCACCCTCATTTTCCCTCCCCCCCCATTTTCCCATTCTGCTCCATCCCCCATGCTGCGCACCCACATCATGCTCTATCCTCCATGTTGCGCCCCCACATCATGCTTCATCTTCCATGTTGTGCCCCCATATCATGTTCCATCCCCCCCATCCTCCATGTTGCGCCCCCACATCACGCTGCATCCCCCCCATCCTCCATGTTGCGCCCCCACATCACGCTGCATCCCCCCCATCCTCCATGTTGCGCCCCATATCATGTTCCATCCCCCTCATCCTCCATGTTGCGCGCCCCACATCATGCTGCACCCCCCCCGTCCTCCATGTTGCGCCCCCATATCATGTTCCATCCCCCTCATCCTCCATGTTGCGCGCCCCCCCCCCCCCCGGGTTGCTTGTTCGGCGCGGTCTTCGGCTGTAAAGCGCTTACCTGCTCCAGGCAGCATCTCCGGCGGCTGCACCTCCCGTTCTCCGCGGTGGTGGTGGCGGTGGCAGGATCATCATCTCACATCTTCCTCGGCGGCGGCTCCATGTTCCGTCCTCCTCTGCGCGGCGCTGCTGTGACCTCTGCACAGTGAGCGCACGGCAGCACGTCGGGGCGGGGAGCTGATTACAGCTCCTCTGACCCCGGAAGTGCCGGCACGCTCACAGTTTCATTTATATTCGCGTGTTATAGACGCGACTATAAATGACTGCGGCGCCCCCTCCCTCCTCCAAAAAGGCGCCGGATTTAATAAAGAGTTTGGAGGAGGGAGGAAGATTTAAAATTTTTTTTTTTTTTTTTTTAAGTTTTGGTTTGGGCGCCGCCCCCCTAGAAGGCGCCGCCCCGGGCACGTGCCCTCAAGTACCTAATGGCAAATACGGCCCTGGCTAGGAGATTAATCTGTGCAAGTGTCGGCTGAGGTGAGAATGGAGCCAACTTTACAACAGGAGGCAGAAGCAGATACAAGAGGCCAGCGGAGGGGCCGGGGAGGAGCCAAAGTCTATACCCACAATCCCGCCCCAATACATTATTCCCGAACTTCAAATGCGGCTTAAACAACAACCACCATGCAGATTTCTTTACTAAGGCCAAAACGAGCAGTTAAAAATACAAAAGTGGTGCACATGTTTCTATTATACTTTTTCTCGCATTGTTCCACTCTTGGTTTTGGCTTACAAATAACTCACTAAATACTCAACATGTGCACATGGTATAAGACTATGTTCCCATGATGAGGTTTTGTTGAGTTTTTGATGTTGAGAATCTCTGCACCATTTCAGCACGTATTTGGTAAGTTAGGTTACTTGCATTTTTGTGTGCATTTTTTATTACAAGCGTTTTATTCTGTTTTTTTTGTCTCTGGTTAGGATGTCATGTTTTAAACACGTTTGCATTTTTTACCTACATTTTTCTGCATCTTATGCAAGTGTATGGGGATAATCTGCACATAAAACTTAGCGTAGCTGAAAAACAAATTGACATGTGGTAGATTTATAGCACGCACAGCAGGTCAGTATACGCTGAGTAAAAAAGAAGCACAGTGGGCAGGAGATTTCTATAAATCCCATCCACTTTGCTGCAACTGTAAAGCCAGGGTCAGATGAGCATATGACTTTGGATGCGAGATGCTAATGACACGGCTCAAACTCTGCTGCGAGCGTGAGCCAAGTGTCATTATATTGTGATCTGATTCCCTCGCACATGAGAATTGGATCACAGGGGCAAAGAAGATGGAGAGATTGGCCAGTTCCACATTTTCTGTCTGAGCGGACTGTACTGATGTCATCCGAGTGCAGTCCGATGTGTCAAACGCACCTATAGAACTATATGGGTGTGAGTGATCCAAAATACGCTGCAATTTTTCTCTCATGACTAGGGCTGAGCGGATTCGGACTGTAAAAGTCCGGATCCGCGCGGTTTCAATGATATCTAGGTGCCAGACCCGGGCGCGGGATTTCGGGTGCACGATTCGGATTCGGCAAATAAAGTAAAAATAAACAAAACAACAAATAAGTGTCAGTTTCATACTTACCGAGACTCGGTGTCATGGTGGCACACTGCTTCCGGGTCGCGCTTTCACTTCCTGTACTGTGCACGCAATCACACAGCTGTCCGTGTTTTCCCCGCCCAACAGCCTTCCTCTCATCTGTGATTGGCTACTGGCTGATGCGCCCCCCAGCCTGTGACAGTCTCTGCTGCAGTCATCGCTTATCGCGGCTCAGGCTACACTCAGAGTTGGCAGTCTTCTCTATGGCTGTTCACTCTGAGATATAGCAGTGCTGGTTGTGTCGTCGTGGGACGTCGTGTGGATTACGCCGGAGCTGGAGGGCTGTGTTGGGGGTTAATAAAGTGGTGAAGGAGGGCGTGTTTTGTATTTTATTTCAAATAAAGAATTTTTCTCTGTGTCTTGTTTATTTACTGTTACTTACAGGTTTGTGTGATGCAGGTATCTGATAGACGCCTGTGCCATCACAAACCTAGGGTTTAGTAGCAGCTGTGCGCCGCTCTTAACCCCTGCTATTGCCCTGATTGGCACTGCATCAGGCCATCGGGAAGACCTGGTAATGCAGTGGGATTTTCACATCTAATAGATGCGGCAATACTGGGCGCCTGCGGGCTAAGAATATACCAGCCCCCAGCCGGTATTATCATGGCTGGGGATGAAAACTGTTTTTTTTTAAATTATTTATTTAAATAAAAATAAGCTGCATGCGAGGGACTCCTGCGAGTCTGACATCGCAGCACAGCCGCACACTTCTGACATCAGCATGCATGTGTTTCTAGGTACATGCACGCTCATGTTCAGAGAATGGCAGGCTGCAAAAAAAAAATTCCCTGCCAGCAGGTGGAAATTTGATGCTGAAATCTAGTGCAGACTATTTCAGCATCAAATGTGCACCTCCTGGCAAAACAACGCTGCAAAAATTGCAGAAAAATAACCACGGCAAAAAAACGCTGCAAAAATGCGTCAAAACACTGCAGTTTTTTGCCAGGAGGTGTAGATTGGATGCAGAAATATGGTGTAAAAATTTCAGCACCAAATTTGTATCCCTTGGCCCAGAAAAAAAATAAAAAAATTCTGCCAGCAGGTGGAAATTTGGTGCTGAAATCTGGTGCAGACAATTTCAGCACCAAATGTGCACTTGCTGGCAAAAAAACACGGCAAAAATTGCGGAAAAATAACCACGGCAAAAACTGCTACAAAAACCGTGGCAAACAAAATGCGTTAAAGCACCACAGTTTTTTGCCAGGAGGTGTAGATTGGATGCAGGAATATGGTGTAAAAATTTCAGCACAAAATCTGCATCTCTTGGCCAAACAAAACTGCGATTTTTCTGCTAGGAGATGCAGGTCTGTGAACTCAGTGACCTCCACCTGAGGTCAGGTTACCTGCGATCACAGGTGAAGGACCGTGGGAACCTCCAGCTGTGACCGCAAATGACCTGAGTGACGTCACCACTCATTGCACAGCTCATTCATTTGTCTGGAGCTCACAGAGAGCGGTCGTGCTCCATGGCCTCTCTCTGTGATATTCAAATGTAGCAGAGCTGAAGCGGCGTGGGACCACCTGTGGATTACGTCAGACCTGGAGGGCTGTGTTGGGGGTTAATAAAGTAGTGAAGGAGGGGGTGTTTGTATTTTATTCCAAATAAAGAATTTTTCTCCGTGTCTTGTTTATTTACATTCACTTACAGGTTTGTGATGCAGGTATCTGATAGACACCTGTGCCATCACAAACCTAGGGTTTAGTAGCAGCTCTCATTACCCCGATTGGCATCACATCAGGCCACCGGGAAGAGCCGGTATCACACCGGGATTGTCACATCTAATAGATGCGGCAATACAAGCCACATGCGGTTTCACCAGAATCACACAGGCGAGGGACTCGCGCGAGTCTGCCATGGCATCACTCTGCAAAGCCTCGCACATGTGACTGGATACACAGCACAGACACAGCCCGACAGCTGGGGCTGCAGCCGCGAGCTATATCTGTGCTGCCGATTGTTAATTTTTTACCTCCATGCTGACCGGCAGACACTTGCACTGCATTCCCCACCCACCGGCCATCCTGGCGCCTGTAATTGGTTGCAGTCAGCTGACACGCTGCTGTGGCGCCCATGACCTGGTCAGGCACCACTGAGTACTGCACCCATGCTGGGGGCAGTACAACACAGGTAATCCAGAAGGCTGACTGGGGTGTGGACACACAGGCGCATAGTAACAAGGTCTCCCACATTGACCTTTGCAGGGACCCCTGGGGAATCCAGGATGGGGCGTGGCCTCCATCTCCACTCAAGGGGTGTGGTAGAGAGTCTGGTTGCTAAGTTGTGGAGGCAGGCACAGAGGGGAGGGAGTAGTAAGCCGAGTCAGTCACTGAAGCTGAGGGAGAGAGAGCAGTTGCAAGGAGGCTCCCTGCAGCTGTCACTAGTCAGACACCGCAGGTGCAGTGGTTACTGGCGGGAGGGAACGGTCACTTGGAAGTGCCGCCCGAAAACTATCCGAGGCCGGAGCGCACAGGGGTGGCTGAGTACGGGGACTGCCAGGTGAACCAGGCCCGCACGGGGTTACAGGTCCCCAGAGCAGGGGCCCATTCAGTTGGCCTGCTCAACCTGCAGGTGAGGGCACTTCATGCCCTTTGTCAACCAAAACACAGAGTCCGCAGCCACATAGCAACGAGAGGGCCCATAGGTGACAAGAGGCAAGCAGCCGGAGTTTCCTGGTCCAGGCTACAAGCAAACGGGCCGAAAAGGGGAGAACAGGCGGAAGCAACTTCCCTGGGTGACCCCGTAGGACTACAAGTCTGGGTCACCACAAAAACAAGAGGGCTAGGAAGGTGAGTTAGTAGCCACCCCCTAAGTCAGCCTGAAGGAGCCTGGTTCCCTACTTGGAGCATCACAGCATCACCCGGGTTAACTCACCACTGCCACCAGAAGTGAGTAAAAAACCCTGAAAGACATTCCTGCTGTGCGTGTGAGTTCTTCTGCGACCTGTGGTTCCACCCACCTACATCGGGCCCTGGAGCCAGCCTCACTCTCGTGAGGCCATCACATCTAACTGCACCTACCATCAGCCCTAGGCGTCCCTTAAACTGCAGTGGCGGTTGCCCTGACCGCAATATCGAGAGTGGCGTCACGAATCCATAGAAGTCAACCTACCTGTGACCAGAAGGACCAAGGACGCGCCGTCCCTGAAGACCCTGAGACGACCTGAAGGTAACGGGGCCAGGGGGCGGCACACTGCCACTCAGGGTGGGGGCGCGTCTAGCTGCAACCAATTACACGCGCCGGTGGGCGGGCACAACAATGAATTGAATTGTCGACTCCGGAAGGTAAAAGTGTGAGCCAGAAGGAGTGTGCCGCCATGACAGCGCCTCGGTAAGTATACCGCGCTCACTCCTACCCGCCCTATCCCCTTCACAAACGTTTTTAATCTTCGGATTCCGGTCCCCATTGACTTATATGGGCACCGGATTCCGGAGCGGATCAGACTCTTTTTAACATCTGACAGTGATCCACCGGTCTCGGATTTTTGGGCGTTCGATCAGCTCTACTCATGCGATTTGTCACGGGAAAAAAATCGTAGATTTGCTCTGCTTTATTGAATAACATTGGAGCAAGTGCAATGCGAGTTTTTCTTGCGTTGGACACATCCAACTCATACGGTTGTCTGACCTGTTCTAAGACGATGTAGTTTGGACACAGTGAAAATATGTAGCATCAAAAATTCACCGTGGGCACACAGTCTAAGGGTGGCTTTACACGCTGCGACATCGCTAGCCGATGCTAGCGATGGCGAGCGTGATAGCACCCGCCCCTATCGTTATGCCGATATTTGGTGATCGCTGCCGCAGCGAACATTATCGCTACGGCAGCGTCACACGCACTTACCTGGTCGTCGTCGTCGCTGTGACTGCCGAACAATCCCTCCCTCAAGGGGGAGGGACGTTCAGCATCACAGCGACGTCACCGCGACGTCCCTAAGCGGCCGGCCAATCAAAGCGGAGGGGCGGAGAAAAGCGGGACGAACATCCCGCCCACCTTCTTCCTTCCTCATTGCTGGCGTGTGGCAGGTAAGGAGAGGTTCCTCGTTCCTGCGGCGTCACACGTAGCAATGTGTTCTCCCGCAGGGACGAGGAACAACTTCGCACACACGACAGCAGCGATAATTGGGAGCGGACCCCCATGTCAACGAGGAGCGATTTTGGACGTTTTTGCAACGATCCAAAATCGCTCCTAGAAGTCACACACAACGAGATCGCTACAGCGACCGGATGTGCGTCAAAAAATTCGTGACCCCCAACGAGATCGCTGTAGCGAAATCGTAGCGTGTAAAGCCCGCTTAAGGCTATGTTCCCATGATGAGGTCTCAGTGAGTTTTTGATGTTGTAAATTTACTGCACTTATTAAGTAAATTAGGTTACTTGCATATGTAGAGCCCCTTAGGTCATCAGAGAGCTACAAGGTACTGCATCCCTACCAGGATGCAGGGCCTACCCCCTAGGGACCCAGAAGACCAGTGCCGGTAACAACCAAACACTCCAGATAATCCCTGTTTTTCCCTAAATACGCCCATAGAATGGTACCAGGCTGGGGTTGGACAAATGGATGGCCGCCTAGAGGTGGAGCCAATTCAATCCACTAGACGACCAGGTGGGAGGGGCAGATAGTGGACAGACAGTGTGAAAGACAGTAGTTAGTAGGTGACACTGAAGGAGAAAGGAAGGACTGTCAAGAGTGTAACAGTAACCTGAGGGCCCAGGTGGTTAGTTTCTGGTGGAGTACAGTGGGGTACTCCCGAAACTACGAACCAATGTGGTACAGAATCCTATGTCAGGCAAATGCTCCAGGCAGACCTAATAAAATCTGCACAGTGAGGGACCATCAAGGACCTCACTGACCTTGAAGTTCTGGACACAGTAGCAACGGGAGAACCGGGGACAGGACCAGAGACTCCAACCCCACAGGGTTCATGCTACCGTCA
This sequence comes from Anomaloglossus baeobatrachus, assembly GCF_048569485.1. Taxonomy (NCBI): domain Eukaryota; kingdom Metazoa; phylum Chordata; class Amphibia; order Anura; family Aromobatidae; genus Anomaloglossus; species Anomaloglossus baeobatrachus. The sequence continues at coordinate 363,709,089 of NC_134353.1, forward strand.
TACGAACTGCTGTAGAAGACAACCAGGATGGGACCCCCAGCCGCTCCAAGCCACGGGGACCCACCAACCAAAGAGAGGTGCAAGGGAGAGAAGCCACCAGGTCACTAAACCGGCACGACCAGTTACCAGCTTACTGTGAGTAAAGGAACCAGTTGCACTGCAACCCCTTGTGTGGCCTACCTTCTTTCAACACCCTTCTACGTCACCTATCCTCTGGGGCCTGGCCCTGCTTGCGGAGGGCCTAACATCCAGGCTCCATCCCTATAGCCGCAAAGCCGCAAGTGGCGTCACATGTGAACTTTATTCAAACATCCCCTGTACATACAGTCATGGCCAAAAGTTTTGAGAATGACACCACAATTATATTTTCACATGATCTGTTGCCCTCTGGTTTTTAATTGTGTTTGTCTGATGTTTACATCACATACAGAAATATAATTGCAATCATATTATGAGTACCAAAAGGTTATATTGACAGTTAGAATGAGTTAATGCAGCAAGTCAATATTTGCAGTGTTGACCCTTCTTCTTCAGGACCTCTGCAATTCTCCCTGGCATGCTCTCAATCAACTTCTGGACCAAATCCTGACTGATAGCTGTCCATTCTTGCATAAGCAATGCTTGCATTTTGCCAGAATTTGTTGGTTATTGTTTGTCCACCCGTCTCTTGACCCAGGGCACGGAACCGGGCAACGGCCACCAAAGTGACATTCTTCCCAGTTACACCACCCAGAACCGAGTACCTTATAATCCTGGGCTACACAGCTTTCTCCTGCAGTCACAAAGAGGACTGAACTTGACCCGGTCAAACGGGTGACGTGTGCCTTAAAGACTGTATTTTATGGACTGGGTTTTACTGCTTGAAATCCGCCGCCATTTTGGTAGAAAAAGTAACTGCTCCACATCAGTGAGAAAGGCCTGAAAAGGAAGCCCTGCCCCCTGGGAGTGTCAAGTATGTAAAACAAAACTGGAAGCAGGGAGTCCAGAGGCCCTGCCACAGAATGCCTCCAGGACTGTATCAAGAAGCACTATGTCCACCCCAGGGGATTGTGCCAGTGAACCGGGTCACCCAGGGACCTGGACCGCCGAGAGGCTAGAGGTGGAGGTCCAGCAGCTGAGCTGGACTCTGCATGCGCAGCAACTCCAGCGCATCAAGGAATGGTGAGCAGAGATGATGGGAGTGGTGGCGAATATCCGGGCCCAAGAGAAAGGAGCGCCGCTTGTCCAGGATGCACCAACCAGGCTGCAGGAGTCCAACCTCCACCAGGCTGTATCAACGCCTGACCCCGTGAGACCAGAAACGGTCACATCACCTTCTCCGCTGGAGAAGGACCAAGCTGCACCACCGTCCGACTCAGTGATGACAGCCCATATTACAGCGTCATCACGAGCCACGGAGGAGGCTACCGCCATCGCTGATGACTACTCCCAGGTACTGTGCCCAGTCGCTGTCGGGGACTCCGGCAGCAAGCTACCCTGAACCAGGTAGCGGGAGAGCAGCAGTCGTCACCTGGGAGTGGGCGTGAGTTGAGGAGGACACCCATGGGGTATGCCAGGCCATCATTACAAAGCAGGCTGGGGAGCAGGAGCAGCAGGAAGCCCGGCGGGTGCAGACGTAGGCCAGAGAGCTCCAGGAGAAGCAGCTCCTGCGGCTTGCCAGCTACCGAGCACGGGGCCTGCTGTACCAGGGAGTGGTGAAGCACTTCAGCATCAAATGGGGATGGGGTTTCATTGCAGAGCCCGGCCTGAAGGAGTGAGTCTTCATCTCCCGCCAGGATGTGAGACCCCATCTCCCCAGAGGACACCCTGACTGGGATCTGCATATAGTCGACAAAGTCACCTACACCCGGCACTATGGAAAGCGGGGCTGGTACGCCCTAGATGTGGAGGTCGTTGCAGAGAAACCAGCCCCCGCTCCCACTTCAGCACCACTCCCTCAGCTACCACCAGGAGGCAGTACAGGTGCATGGGACCAGTGTACCCAGACTGTGAGTGCTGATCCCAGGAGGCCAAGTGAACCAGATGGCCCCTTTCCAACACCCTGGAAGCTATGACTTGTTGTGCTACCAGCTGTTTGTTTGATAGTTCAAGTTAATGATGTTTGCTGAAAATGTTGACTTTTGCATTTACCAGTTTTCAAATTTTATATAAAAATGGACCCAGGCTGCATTACTGGCAGTAGCCAAAAACTCTAACATGTAAATAATTGCACCAGTTGTGCATCACCAGAGTACAACCAGTAGACACTGTTTAACACCAGTTGAAATGTTAAAGTCTGAATCTTTCCTGCGTGGGAAGACTGTTTCTGTTATGTTATGTGTGCACAATAAAAAGTGTTAACCTGTATCACTATGCAGCCCAAGGACGTGCTGGAATTTACCAAGGGGGAATGTAGTGCTCCTGAGGCCATCAGAGAGCTACAAGGTACTGCATTCCCACCAGGATGCAGGCCTGCCACCTAGGGATGCAGAAGACCAGTGACAGTAACAACCAAACACTCCAGATAATCCCTGTTTTTCCCCAAATACCCCCCATAAAATGGTACCAGGCTAGGGTTGGATTAATGGATGGCTGCCTAGAGGTGGAGCCAATGCAGTCCACTAGACGACCAGGTGGGAGGGTCAGACAGTGTGAGAGACAGTAGTTAGTAGGTGACAGTGAAGGAGAAAGGAAGGACTGTCAAGAGTGTAAAAGTGACCTGACGGCCCTAGTGGTTAGTTGCTGGTAGAGTATGGTGGGGTACTCCTGGAACTACACACCAAAAGGGTACAAAATCCTAGGTCAGGCAAACACTCCAGGCAGACCTGATAAAATCTGCACAGTGAGGGGACCATCAAGGACCTCACTGACCTTGAAGTTCGGGACACAGTAGCAACGGGAGAACCGGGGACAGGACCAGAGACTCCAACCCCACAGGGTTCATGCTACTGTTATACAGACTTCTGTAGAAGACAACCAGGAGGGGACCCCCAGCTGCTCCAAGCCTCGGGGACCCACCAACCCACCAACCAAAGAGAGGTGCAGGAGAAAGAAGCCACCAGGTCACTAAACCGGCACTGGAACTATGAGGACCTGTGGTTAAGACCAGCCAACCTTGGGTGACCAGTTACCAGTTTACTGTGAGTAAAGGAACCAGTTACACTGCAACCCCTTGTGTGGCCTACATTTTCAACACCCGTCTACCTCACCTATCCTCTGGGCCTGGCCCCGCTTGCGGAGAGCCTAACATCCAGGCTGCCACTAACACCAGCCCCAATAGTGAACATTGTGCAGCAGCGGCTCCATCCCTATAGCCGCAAACCACAAGTGGCGTCACGTATAATCTTTCTTCAACAATCCCCTGTACATATTCCCCTTTTCAAAAAGCACCCAGGGCACGGAACTGGACAACGGCCACCAACGGGACATTCTCCCCAGTTACACCGCCCGGGACAGAGTACTTCATAACCGTGGGCGACACACATTTTTTTATTACATGTTTGAATGCTTTAGTTTCTGATATTGGACTGACAAACCTTATTTTGCATATCACATGCAGTTTTTACCTGCAGATTTACCGAATTTAATGTGATTCTATAGGGAAAATTCGCACTTAAACCTCCGTGTACTCTCAAGAGAAATTGACATGTTGTGGATTTAAAACACGCCCGCAAGTCAGTTTACACAGCGTAAAAAAGAAGCACAGTGGGCAGGGGATTCCTATAAATTCTATCGCCTTTGCTGGTACGTTCCCATTATCAGGATCAGTTGAGTTTTTGACACTGCAGAATTTCTGCACCATCTTCGCACCTTATGCTCGCTTTACACGCTGCAATATATCTTACAATGTGTCGGCGGGGTCACGTCGTAAGTGACGCACATTCGGCATTGTAACTTACATTGTAGTGTGTGACAGGTACGTGCGATTGCGATTGAACGGTAAAATGTTCATCGCACGCACGTCGTTCATTCCTCATGGATTGAACGTCAGGTTGTTCATCGTACCCGGGGTAGCGCACATCGCAGTGTGTGACGCCCTGGGAACGATGAACAGCTCTTACCAGCGTCCTGCGGCTCCGGGCCCACAATGCGGAAGGAAGGAGGTGGGCGGGATGTTTACGTCCCGCTCAGCTCTGCCCCTCCGCTTCTATTGGCCGGCTGCCGCATGACGTCGATGTGACCCCGAACGTCCCTCCCACTCCAGGAAGTGGACGTTCGCCGCCCACATCGAGGTCGTATGGACGGGTAAGTACGTGTGATGGGGGTTAATCGTATGTGCGGCATGTTCAACAAATTGAACGTGCCGCACATGCGATGGGGGCGTTGCAAATTGTATACGATATTGTATGCAAAATTGCAACGTGTAAAGCACGTTTTAGTCTACTTGTGTTTTTGTCATTGCATTTTTTAAGCTGCTTTTTTTCTTCTTTGATGCGAAGTTTTTTCTGTTTGGTGTGTCATCCTTTAAATAAAGCTATTTTGTTTTGAAACTTACTGGTATTGTGCGTTCCCACCACATAAATGCACCAAAAATATGTGTGCTGTTTACCTGTGTTTTTTCTGCATCTAATGCAAGTCTAGGGGGAAAATTGGCACAGAAAATTGAGAGTACCGCAAGAGATATGGACATCTTGCGGATTTTATAAACGCACTTCAGGTCACTTGCCACAGCGTAAAAAAGAAGCACAGTGAAAATGAGATTTCTATTAATCCCATCCATTTTGCTTCTACTGTGTTTTGGATGCAGCGAAAATACGCAGCGTCAAAAACACAAGCAATGCTGATCATGGGCACGTACCCTTAGATGCTGCGCTTTTGATGCAGCAAAAACTCATTATGGGCACACTGCCTAAAGGTATCAATTTAATCAGTATAACAGTGACATTATAGCCATGGCTTTATTACATGCAAAATCGTGATGACGAGTTCTCTTTAAAAGGAACCTGTCACCAGGTTTTTCCCTTATGAGCTGCGGCCACCACCAGTAAGCTCTTATATACAGCTTTCTAGAATGCTGTACATAAGTGCCCAGGCCGCGCTGTATAACATAAAAAAACACCTTTATAATACTCACTTAGGGGGCGGTCCAGACTGATGGTTGTTGCTGGTCGTGAGTCTGGCATCTCCTCCATCTTGTGCGATCACCATCCTCCTTCTCTTCAGCTCAGCGTGGATGATGTGTCCAACGTCATCCACACTGGCCAACATTGCGCTCCTGTGCATGCGCACTTCGATCTGCCCGCTGAGCTCTTTAACCTTTCCGTGTATCTGCACATTACAGTACTTTGATTTGCACTCAGCAGGGCAGATCAAAGTGTGCTTGCGCGGGACCGCAAGGCTGGTCTGTGTGGATGACATAGGACATGTCATCGACACTAAGCTGGGAAGGAGGATGGCGGTAGCAGCAGAGAGGAGGCCCTGTACCTGCGACCCCCATCGGACTGGACCACCGCCTAGGTGAGTATTATAAAAGTGTTTCTTAGTTTATGCAGAGTGGCACGGACTCTTATATACAGTATTCTAGAATGCTGTATATAAGGGCTTACTAGTGGTGACCGCAGCTCATAAAGGAAAAACTGGTGACAGATTCTTTTTAAAGAAAACCTACTAATACAATGTTAAAAGATAAAGAGGCAATAAGATGGTGCTACAATATAGATTAAATTTATACTACTTGATGGTTCTTCTTTAATCAGCATTTAAAGTTTTCTAGTAATTGGACTTTGTTGCATAGCTTCGGGACTCTGCATTTTAATGACCTGTCTCAAGTTTTAAATTTTGCTGATTTTCCAACTGCTCTTCAATAAAAATGGAATTGTAAAGCAATTGTAACGTGTCAACTTTATTTGAGTGATGTGACTACAGTTTAGTACACTTTCACAGATAGGTGACCGTATGGTGCATTCAGAGGCTGAATTAAATGTCCATGTGCTGTTCATATGTAAAACAGGTAGCATATGGACAGGACAAGGACGAACTGAAGTCAATGTGGTAGTTCACACTAATGTTTTTACACACGAATAGTGATGAGTAACCCCGAACTGTAAAGTTCAGAGTTTGTACTGAACATTGGGTGTTCGGGTCTTGGACTAGAACACAGGTGTAAAAAAATAAAATAAATCCGTATCCGAGATTGACATTTGGGTGCTGCTCCATTTTACAGCACACAAGTGATTTATATAGCTTTCAAAGTCCAGGTCCAACTTCGGGTCCCGAACCGAACTTTTTTTTTTTTTCTAAAAAGTCCCGTGAAGCCGAATATCTACGGGTCCACTAATCACTACATGTTCTGTATGTAAAAAAAAAAAAAAAAATAAATAAAATTGATGCATGCACTGATTTGATCCTTGCTCCTGATCAGATTCAACTACAACCCCTGGCAAAAATTAAGGACTCACCTGGCTCTGAGGTTGTTCATTCAGTTGTTTACTTTTGTTTAAAAAAAAAGCAGATCACAGACATGGCACAAAACTAAAGTCATTTCAAATATCAACTTTCTGGCTTTAAGAAACACTAAAAAAATCATGAAAACATAATGTGCTAACCAGTAACGGTTACTTTTCAAAACCAAACAAGGGGAAAAAATTATGGAATCACTCAATTCTGAGGTAAAAATAATGTAATCACCCTGTAAAATTTTATTCCCAAAACTAACACCCTGCATCAAATAAGATTTGCTCGTTAGTCTGCGTCTAAAAAGGAGTGATCACACCTTGGAGAGCTGTTGCACCAAGTGGACTGACATGAATCATGGCTCCAACACAAGAGATGTCAATTGAAACAAAGGACAGGATTATCAAACTCTTAAAGAGGGTAAATCATCATGCAATGTTGCAAAAGATGTTGGTTTTTCACAGTCAGCTGTCTAAAAACTGGACCAAATACAAACAACATGGGAAGGTTGTTAAAGGGAAAAATACTGGTAGACCAAGGAAGACATCAAAGGGTCAAGACAGGAAACTTAAAGCAATATGTCTCCAAAACAGGAAATACACAACAAAGCAAATGAGGAACGAATGGGAGGAAACCGGAGTGAATGTCTGTGACCGAACTGTAAGAAATCGTCTAAAGGAAATGGGATTTACATACAGAAAAGCTAAACAAAAGCCATCATTAATACCTAAACAGAAAAAAAAGGTTACAATTGGCTAAGGAAAAGCAATCGTGGACTGTGGATGACTGGATGATAGTCATATTCAGTGATGAATCGCGAATCTGCATTAGGCAAGGTGATGATGCTGGAACTTTTGTTTGGTGTAGTTCCAATGAGATTTATAAAGATGACTGCCTGAAGAGAAGATGTAAATTTCCACAGTCATTGATTATATGGGGCTGCATGTCAGGTAAAGGCACTGGGGAGATGGCTGTCATTACATCTTCAATAAATGCCCAAATTTACATTGAAATTTTGGACACTTTTCTTATCCCATCAATTGAAAGGATGTTTGGGGATGATTAAATCATTTATCAAGATGATAATGCATCCTGCCATAGAGCAAAAACTGTGAAAACATTCCTTGAAAGAAGACACATAAGGTCAATGTCATGGCCTGCAAATAGTCCGGATCTCAATCCAATTGAAAATCTTTGGTGGAAGTTGAAGAAAATGGTCCATAACAAGGCTCCAACCTGCAAAGCTGATCTGGCAACAGCAATCAGAGAAAGTTGGAGCCAGATTGATGATGAGTACGGATTGTCACTCATTAAAGGGGGCTTTACACGCTACGAACTCGTTGGGGTCACGGAATTGGTGACGCACATCCGGCCGCATTAGCGATGCCGTTGCGTGTGACACCGATGAGCGATTTTGCATCGTTGCAAAAACGTGCAAAATCGCTCATCGGTGACATGGGGGTCCATTCTCAAAAATCGTTACTACAGCAGTAACGAGGTTGTTCCTCGTTCCTGTGGCAGCACACATCGCTCCGTGTGGCACCGCAGGAACGAGGAAGCTCTCCTTACCTGCCTCCCGGCCGCTATGCGGTAGGAAGGAGGTGGGCGGGATGTTACAGCGGGACGCTCAGCCCTGCCCCTCCGCTGCTATTGGGCGGCCGCTCAGTGACGTCGCTGTGACGCCGCACGGACCGCCCCCTTAGAAAGGAGACGGTTCACCGGTCAGAGCGACGTCGCTGGGCAGGTAAGTATGTGTGACGGGTCTGGGTGATGTTGTGCGGCACGGGCAGCGATTTGCCCGTGTCGCGCAACAGATGGGGCGGGTACCCACACTAGCGATATCGGGATAGATATCGCAGTGTGTAAAGCCGGCTTAAGTCCATGCCTCAGAGACTGCAAGCTGTTATAAAAGCCAGAGCTGGTGCAACAAAATACTAGTGATGTATTGGAGTGTTTTGTTTGTTTGTTTTTCATGATTCCAGAATTTTTACCTCAGAATTGAGTGATTCCATAATTTTTCACCCTATTTGGTCTTGAAAAGTAACAGTTACTGGCTAGCACATTATCTTTTCATGATTTTGTTTTTTGTGTTTCTTAAAGCCAGAAAGTTGACATTTGATATGACTTTAGTTTTGTGCCATATCTGTGATCTGCTTTTTTTAAACAAAAGTAAACAACTGAATGAACATCCTCAGAGCCAGGTGAGTCCATAATTTTTGCCAGGGGTTGTATTATAAGTAAAGGGTGCAACACCCCCCCCCCCCCCCCAAAAAAAGAAAACCAAATAAAACATGTGTAACCATTTCTATGTCATGAAATTTTCACAAATCCGTTACACTTAAGATAGGAAACAATTATTAATCAAAGTGTTAATGTAAAACCTTGATGCCAGATATGAATGGGGCACAGACATGAAAACAGACGTATGGATGCAATACGGATGAGAAAAACATATATACAGAAGTGGGGAAAAACAAAAATGTTTGGGGTATTTTTTTTTTCAGGACAAACCCCCCCCCAAAACCAGACTATTTTGCAAACGCTTGTCTAACTCTGCCGTAAGACTTGTGTGCGCTTTCACGTTCTAAACAGATTCTCTGGAAAAAAAAACGCCTGCAGCCAAAAATGGCAAATTGGAACATTGGGGCCACTGGTCTTTGTTGTGCAGCCTTTGCCATGTTACTTGGGCACAAGTGAGATCCTGTTAGTCTCTGACCTTTGCCGCCAGATACCTTCTGGTTCGGTTTGCAGATGGAAATACACCTTTATCCTTTTGCTACTGGTAGTCTGTCTTCTTTTTAGCAGCTTCTGAGGCATCAATATGAGGATGTTTTGTGTGTGAATATAATAGCAGGTCTGCTAAGCAGAAGATGTAATGCCCAATAGTCCAAAGATTAATAGAAATACAGCAGGGACTAAAACTTAACTTTTACTGATGGCTAGATAAAATCAATAATAATAACAATAATAGTAAAGTGCTAGTGCATAAAGTGTTCAAACAACAAAATGCCACATGGCAACGCATAGGCTTGATCTCACCCAAGCTTCATCCATGAGCTGGACTGCACATCGGTCCCAAAATGAGAGGTCACAGGCCGGAAGGATAAGGTGGAAGGGTATACTACAAACCCTGTCGTGCCCCGTGAATAAACTTCCGCCCTGACAAGGGCAGCACCCAAATAGAATGTCTGCCCCACAACCAAAAAACAAACAAATAGTTCCTCCCGACGCGTTTGCCTCTCAGTAGTGAGAGTTCCTCAGGGGAGACGGAGGAAAAAATTGGGAAAGATCGACCTGCAGTGGCAGGGATCAGCACAGGCCAAAAAGGTGATGGACCTATGTGTGCTGGGCAAATTGTGTGTGACCTTCTTCACTCGTTACGTCAATGCTGGGGGTTTTTTTCTGCTGCTTTTTAGCTGCACCATTATATGTAATAACAATTTTATCTTTTTTTCTTGCTGTTTTCCTTTTTTTTCTTACCACTGAAAAGCTTTTATTCTACATTTCAAAACGCACAGTTCAACAATGTCTTTGGAAGCACTTTGTTCATGAGCTTTCAAGAAAATATATCCACTTTGGTTGGACACCTAAATACAAAAACACATTTTATATTACATGGGAACATGGGCCTAAAGAAACCTCATCTCCAAGAACTCCTCATGTTGGCCATCAACTCTCTCATACCACTGTTTTCCCCTCACCCATGACAGCACCACGTGAGAGAGGGATCCGCCCAGCAAGGACAGGAAACCATTCTGAATAAAAGGGCGGTACCTCTCCCCTTCGTCAGTTGGTTTCCTGTCCTTGATGGGAGACCCCTGTTCTGAGAACCGGCGGTAAAGAAGAAGAAAAGAAAAGAAAAGTCGCATACTTACCCAGCCCCGTCCGGTGTCTGGAAGAGCAGGGTGAGTCCTTTAGCACCGTTCTTCGGGGCTGGAAGCGCCGTCCACCTGCCCGGGGGGGTCCTGGTGTCCGTGCGGGAGCGGGCGGCAGGAACCGCTGGGGGGCTCCCGGTCCGCCGCTCCTTTCCCCCCGCCCTGCGCTCCATGCTGCTGGGAACTTCCGGGTGCGTGCACACACGACGGGCACGCTGGGAGATGGAGGCGGGCCTTCCGATGACGTCACCGGATGAAGATGGCGGCGCCCATGCAACGCTGCGGTGCATGCGGCCTGCCATTCCGGTTTACAGGCACTCCTGGCCGTGCACCGTGGGGAGCGGGGAGGAGCCTCACCTGGGACCGGAAGGCAGAGGATTTGGTGTAAAAACGACTCTCCTGGCGCTGTCAGAGGCTGGTACCTGGGCTCTGCAATGGACACGGATGAGCAGCAGCGCTCTCCCGTGCGTCGTCAGCAGGGCAGGAAAACGGATGACCGGAGCGACACTGGTCAGACGGGCCGTGGCAGCCATGACAGCAGATCCTCCCATGACTCTACAGCTCCTGTGAGGCTTGTGGATGTTCCGAAACAGCCTTCAAAACCGGTATCCTTCATTCCATTTAACGGCTTGGAATTTGAAAGGTCGCTGTTGAGGAGCAAAGGTTTTTCCCCTGACCTTATTTCTACTTTGTTGAAAAGCCGAAAGCCTGTTACCACCAAAATATATGGGAGAGTGTGGCAAAAATTCCTGCAGTTCTCTGATGGTCTCTTGGGTCCGGAGGCTCCTGTTGAGTGCATTTTAGAATTCCTTCAGAAGGGGTTTGATCTGGGGTTAGAGGTGAACACTCTCAAGGTTCAGGTCTCTGCCTTGGGGGCCCTGTACAATTGTAACCTGGCGGCCAACAAGTGGATTAAACGATTTATTATGGCTAGTGGTAGGACTAGGCCAGTGGTCATACCAAAGGTTCCTCCCTGGGACCTGAACTTGGTCTTGGATGCCCTCACGGGACCCCCCTTTGAACCCCTGACTAAGCTTTCCCTGAAATTGCTTACCCTGAAAACCGTATTGCTAGTCACATTAACCTCGGCACGGCGGATCAGTGATTTGCAGGCCCTGTCAGTTGTGCAGCCTTACACTCAGGTCCTTGAGGATAGAGTCATCTTGCGACCGGACCCAGCGTATCTCCCGAAGGTCGCTTCTCATTTTCATAGAACGCAAGAAATAGTCCTGTCTCATTCTGCAGCCGTCCCACTAATGAGGGGGAACGTAGATTTCACACCCTAGATGTACGCAGGGCCCACCCTACACTATCTTTCGGTCACACAGGCAGTGAGGAAGACACAGTCGTTATTCATCTCCTTTCAGGGTAGTACCAAGGGTCAGGGGGTGTCCAAGAGTACTATCGCTAGGTGGATTAGGGAGGCCATTACTTTAGCCTACTCCTCCAGTGGAGCGCCTGTTCCGGAGAACATCTGGGCCCATTCCACCAGAGCGGTGTCTACCTCCTGGGCTGAACGTGCACAGGTATCTATTGAACAAATTTGAAGGGCCGCTACCTGGTCCTCACAATCTACTTTTTTCCGGCACTATCGGTTGGACCTATCCTCCTCGGCTGCGCTTTCGTTTGGTAGACGGGTGCTTGAGGCGGTGGTCCCTCCCTAAATGGGTTTCTCTGGAAATCTCTCACGTGGTGCTGTCATGGGTGAGGGGAAAACACAATGGTTACTTACCAGTAGCCGATTTTTCCAGAACCCATGACAGCACCCTTATATTCCCTCCCTTTCTCATCCTTGGTGTGCACTTTTTCGGTGTGCTTGTGGGTGTTTAGTGGTGGTGGAGTAAGTTCTAACGATTGTTGGAGGTCCTCTCATTCTCGGTAATCAACTGACAAAGGGGAGAAGTACCGCCCTTTTATTCAGAATGGTTTCCTGTCCTTGCTGGGTGGATCCCTCTCTCACGTGGTGCTGTCATGGGTTCTGGAAAAACCGGCTACCGGTAAGTAACCGTTGTGTTTTTCACTCACAGCCATTAGGAGTAGGTGAATTGCAGAGGTGAAAAAAAAGAAAGCACTGAAAAATGCTTGTGAAATATACAGTATGTCACAAAAGTGAGTACGCCCCACACATTTTTTTGTAAATATTTGAGTATCTTTTCATGGGACAAAACTTAAGATATGACACTTTGATCCAATGTAAAGTAGTCAGTGTACAGCTTGTATAACAGTGTAAATTTGGTGCCCTCTAAACAGCACACAGGCATAAATGTCTAAACTGTTGGCAACAAAAGTGCGTACACCCTTAAGTGAAAATGGCCAAATTGTGCCCAATTAGCTGTTTTTTTTTTTCCCTGGCGTCATGCAACTAATGAGTCTTAGAGTCTCAGGTGTGAATGAAGAGCGGGTGTGTTAAATTTGGTGCTATTGCTCACACACTCTCATACTGGTCACTGGAAGTCCAACATCGCACCTCATAACAAAGAATTCTCTGAGGATCTTTAAAAAAAAAAAAAAAAAAAAATTATGAATTGTTGCTCTACATAAAGATGGTCTAGGAAATAAGAAGATTGCCAACACCCTGGAACCTGCAGCAAGGTGGCGAAGACCATACAGTGGTTTAACAAGACCGGTTACACTCAGAACAGGCTTCGCCATTGTCGAACAAAAGTTAAGTGCACGTGCTCAGCATCATATCCAGAGGTTGTCTTGTCAAAATAAATGTATGAATGCTGTCTGCATTGCTGAAGAGGTTAAAGGGGTGAGGGGTCCACCAATGCTCAGATCATATGCGGCACACCAATTTGTCTGAATGGTTGTCGCCCCAGAATGAAGCCTCTTCTAAAAGATGGTTCACAAGACAGCCCGCAAACAGTTTGCTGAAGACAAGCAAACTAAGGACATAGATTACTGGAACTATGTCCTGTATTCTGATGAGACAAAGAGAAAACCTTTTTTTGGTTCAGATGGTGTCAAGCATGGGGTCTGCAACCAGGTGATGAGTACAAAGACAAGTATGTCTTACCTACAGTCAAGCATGGTGATGGGAGTGTCATGGTTTGGTGCTGCTGGCTGTGGAGACCTACAGTTAAGTGAGGGAACCATGAATGGCACTGTGACATATTGAAGCAGAGCATGATACCCTTCCTTTAGAAACTGGGCTGCAGGGCAGTATTCCAACAGGATAACGACCCCAAACATCTCCAAGATGACCACTGCCTTGCTAAAGATCCTGAGGGTAAAGGTGCTGGAGTGTACAAGCATGTCTCCAAACCTAAACCATATTGAGTATCTGTGGGGCATCCTCATATGGGAGGTGGAGGAGTGCAAGGTCTCCAAGATCCACCAACTCCGTGATGGCTTCATGGAAAGTGGAAGAGGATTCCAGTGGCTCCTGTGAACTACATGCCCAAAAGAGTTATGGCAGTGGTTGAAAATAATTGTGGCCACAAAATTTGGGCACAATTTGGCCATTTCAGTAAGGGGTGTACTCACTATTATTGCCAGCGATTTTGACATTAATAGCTGTATGTTGAATTATTTAGATGGCACACCAGACGTTTTCACTGTTATACAAGCTGTACACTGACTAGGACTACTCTACATTCTATCAACGTGGTATATATATTCAGTGTCTTCTAAGAAAAGAGAAAAAAACTTTTTTACAAAAAATGTGAGTCGTGTACTCGCTTTTGTGATATACCGTATATATATCATACACAACCTATATAACGCTCAATAAGTCTTGAAAAAAAAACCCCAAAACTTTTTGGGGTGAGATTCTGATTATTGAACTGTATTAAGCTAGGAATAGATTGTAGTTTATTAGTAACATTTTATTACACACTTAATTTGCCATCTATTGTATATTTACAGAGGAAACTGTGGTAAAAAAAAAAAAAAAAAAAATATATAAATAATTCCGGCAGCCCCAGGTCTAACCACTTAGGCCGGTTTCACATTTGCGTCGTTTTGACAGAAACGGAATCCAGCACAGATGCAGTACAGTTCATGTACAGTGGAAGCGCAACACCATGTAGACACATGCGGTTGTGTATGAAGAACACAACCGCATGGTGTCGCGCTTCCACTGTAAATAAATGAGCTGTACTGCATCTGTGCTGGATTCTGTTTTCCGTCAAAATGCAGCAAATGTGAAACCGGCCTTAGAAGTTAGGTCCCCAGTTGCATCTTACCAATTAAACTACATCTTATGGAGCCAGCTTCAAATCGCTGCAAACCAAGGCATGTATAACAGCTATCGCCCACCTTATGCGGGTCATTCTACGCTCCTGAGCCTACGCCATATATCGAGATGCAACATGTGATACTTTCCAGTTGTGACGTACATGTGCACTAATAAGATACATCATCGAAAAGGGTTATCCAGGATTAGAAAGGAAAAAAAAAAAAAACACCTTTCTTCCAGAAATTGTGCCACACCTGTTCACATGTTGTGGTATGATATATAAACAAGCCCCTGAAGAGAATGGGACAGAGTGGCAGTAAAACCATAGACATACACTGAGGAAAGCTTGAGTACAAAGTCAAAAAGCGTTGCCATTTGTGACTGCTGAATTTGAAAAAAGTAAAAATAAATTCTGATAGACGATAAAGAAAATGAGTGCCGATCTTCTATTGTTGCTATCCCGTGAATAGGCGACATCTCATTTTCACTAAGCAGATTGGTTTGGTTTTCCACAGAAGCCAGTATTTCATTTGGCCCCTACAGAAGTTAATTGCCCACCCATGGTAAAGTTTTATCTAATGGTTTTTATCTATTGCTGGAAAGGTTACAAAGTAAAATCAGATTCATATGTTTTTCATTGTTTTATTCTTCAATCAACCCCTCAGGCAATAAATTAAACATTTTAAATATCAGAAAACATATATACAATATACAGCTGCCCTCATACAGAATAAAATAATCCACTTTAAAATGATGACAGGATATTTACAATAAAAATTATAGAAATACAATATTGCATTGATTTTAGAATTCACCCTTCCAGTGGAAAAGACTATCCTCCCCCTCCCTCCCACACGAACGCCAGCCAACATGTTATGATGCATATTAGATTCCTCTACTTTAAGGTTGTGGGAAAACAAAACAAAGACCACAAGTAGAAGATTACATTGTCTAAAACTAAACTCTCTCTATGATACTTCTTGGTAATAAATGGACAATTCATATAAACAATGCTACTTCATGGATGGTACAGGTGAGAAATTCAGAAGTTGTATTTGCTAAATAATGTATTATTGGGGTTATCCACTAGTGAAAAACCTGTTCTAATAGCTAAAGTGCCCCACATAAAATATAAAAGTCTATACCTACATAGACTGGGACCGCTTCCCTTATGTTGGTGCTGTCTCTCCTGACTATAAAATCACATTGTTATGCCAGATGACCAATCACTTGTCACTGATTAGCTGCAGCCGTCACTCTTCAATCAGACTGGATTTCCATTCTGACAATCTTGAAAGGCTGCAGCTGATCAGCAAATGCCGATTGGCTGTTGCTGACACATGACCATTAGGATACACAGAACCAACAGAGGAGTTGAGGCACTGGTCCAGGAGGTAGGTGTATAGATAGATTCTATATGTGGATCTCTTTAGCTGTGAAACTGCTGAGCAGTAGGAGACAAGCCCTTTAATGATTAGACAGGGAGCCCTTTTTCATTTTTATATACAACCATGCAAGTGTTGCATTCAGATTTTTTTTTGGGTGGGAGGGGGAATGGGTGAGACATTTTGTCTATGAATTTTGTGAAACTTGCATGTAGTTCAGATGCTCAGTCCCCTTGAAGTAATACATAGGCTTAGAAGTAACTACACTCATTTTTGAAAGAAAGTGTAAACTTTTAGAATTTGAAACAAAACCTTATATATATATATATATATATATATTATAATTGTGGTCTGCTAAAATGAAATGTGTGACTCACGGGTAACCTATGCCATCATACTTTGAGAATCATTTGGATAACTAACTCCACAGGAACTTGATAATTTCAAAAACTAGCACGTCTTTATATATGGAAGGCAGTGCCTAAGCCACCTAGTCTCATCTCTCGTTCACTGAGGGGACTGCTAGAGTAATGGAAACCCATGAGCAGATTAGTGTATTTACTTGCGACTGTTGTTCTTTGAGAAGAAAATATACATGCTAGATGTTTCCAGTTGGATTAGTTAGGCAATTGTTTCAGAATATGGGGGGGTGACCACCAAAATATTTATTACAATGATACATCCGCCCATTATGAGGACTTTATATTGCTGCTACCTAGCTGTTCAGTATAGTTGTAACTGCAGAAACTGTCACCACAGTGGAAGTAGAGCTGTAATGGCTTCTCAATTATAAAGGCTTTCATTAGAACTGGAATGAATGATTAATGACTTGTTAATTGTACAATTTAGACGCTTCCTCTGGCATTTCCGAGATGAATTCGGAGTTATATTTATCAGCTTACTGAAAACAATGCTGTCAAAATGAAAGCAATATTCATAGTGAAATAAGAAGACAAAATTTTGTGAAACGTCACGGAAATGTTCCCCACTAAGTTACAGGCGCTAGCCACAACAGAAAGAAGTTTCTGGCTTTCTGACTCAACATAAACCATTAGATTTCAAACATACAAATCTTAGGAGGTGATAAAAGAGAAATATTACTTCTAATAGTGAAGGTGACAACTTTGACCTTAGGTCTTGAAATTTTAGTGTGAGGTTTACATCAGTTATTAAGTGCCGTGTAAAACCTGCTCCAAAACAAAAGTAATAAAATGTGTTTTTTTTTGTTCTTTTTTAAAAACAATACTGCTTGAAGAAAAATGCAACTAATTAAACACGAAATGCAAGGTTAGGAACTGTTTATAACAGGCAAAAACGTTACAGAAATAGTTGATTAAAATAGAAAAAAAGCGCCAATTGATTAAAAATAGAAAAAAAAACAAAACATTGAAATCTATTTTGTGCAGAATTACCCACTGAAATGAGAAAATGGTCCTGTATAAGTCACCATGTATGAATTACACATGCCACAGCATGATGATCAAGGAGTTAACATATGTGTATGAGTGCGTAAAATTGTGCAATTTGTTATTTATTTTTTTTAGACTATAATCTTCAGTTAGTTTTTAGAATTATACATTTGCTGGCCCTATAAATAATATACAAAAGGTGGAGACTAATAGGGCATCCAAAAAGATGCCCAATTAATATAGGCCAAAACGAATGAGACAGTTGGTTTAAAATGTGACTATACCGAATAGATAATTACAGGTCTGACAATGTCGGACACATGCCAATACTGAACCTGGTAGAAACTATGGGGACATCATTTTTGTACATGGTCAACCTGCTTGCCCTTGCCAAGATAGGTATCAGAAGGGTCATGAATACCGAGATCACTCCTACATTATCGTAACCAAGAATGTTTAATCTGCCATATACAGTGTAAAGTAGGAAGGGGTCATACCTAACACTATGTTGTACAGCTTGCTATAAGTTTCAATGCAACACAACCAGTATACTGCAAACTTATGTCATGAGACTATTAAATATAGTGCCATATTTAAATCCCAACAAATACCTTGGGTATCTGGGTAAAACACTCAAAACATTAACATTTATCTTCTTCAGTAAGAAATTCTATAATGGTGCCTAAATAACGCCATTCTACACAACAGTGAATTGCTGCCATCTCACGTCCAGGGATGAAGGATAATGCCAAGAGTTCAATCTAACCTTTTCTTGTGCTCTTGATTAGATTATGTAGTTAAAAAAAAAAAGTTGCTTTTTTTTCCCTTTTATTGCATTTTGATACCTTGGAGGACAAAGTTTTCAAATACAAAACATTTAAAAATTGTAGTTGGAGGGGAGGAAAAAAAAAAAAAAAAAAAAAATTTAAATAAAAAAATAGGCACTTTGGGAAAACTCAAAATTTCCCAAACTTTCTTACTTAAAACGTAAAGCTGCCCTGAAGCCACTTTGTAATAAAAAAAAGTAATAAATACAAAGTTGAACATGAAATATCAATGTTTATATATATAAATATTTATAAAAGCAAAAATAAGAGAAGGGGAACAAATAAAATCTACAAATAAAAAGCAAAAACACTACAAGCTCAAATGGCTTTGGAGATGGAAAACTTAAATTATTATTGCTTATTGGGTTTTACCCTTTGATTATTTCAGAATTTACATTTTCTTTGATGAAAGTTCAGCTTTTTATAGAAAAGATGTTTTGGCTTAAAATAGCCAACATTATTGGGTAAAGTCAGTTGCTTTACTTTCCACACTTAGCAACTGGGCGAAGTTGTGATGGGACTATGAAGATAAGGAAGGTTGCTGGTAGCCGCTACTGATACTGGAAAGCTGAAGACAAAAGGAGATGTGGGCGAAGAGGAATTTTTACTGCGTTCTAATAGAGTAGCCGAAGGGCTAGCAGCTTCTGTAGCGCACGTAGTGGTCAAGACCTGAGATTCAAACTGTAACAACTGTCCCATGAAACTGAAGTTCGGAGAGATTATGCTCCTGCGCTGTTTCACAAACTCAAAGGCTTCTTCCAGCTTTACTCTTTTCTTCATCATTAAGTAGGCCAAACAAATTGTGGCAGAACGAGAAATGCCAGCTTGGCAATGCACAAGTACACGTCCATGATTCGTTTTCACTGAATCTGAAAAACAAAATAAAAAAAAAAATTAAATCATTGGCAAAAACAACCGGCAATGAGCTGACCTTTTCCAATAAACTTTTCTATGAATTTTCTTTGTAGACATTCATTAAAATATTAAGAAATGTTTAGCAGCATTGGTGTAGCAACCATATTAAACATTAACAGTGAAAGGAATTTTGTTATTTTGAAGGGACTTTTACTAATCAATCTCCTGCACTTTACTATACACTTACAGCAAATTCCTTTATGAACTTGTAATCTATCATATTTAGATAGCAGTTTGCAATAAGAGATTAAGTATATACACTATTTACATTTTCTACATATGTTACACAATTGTATTTTTAATTTACAAAATAGAAAAATCTTTTCGTAGATGGTACTTCAAATAAACACATTCTATGAAACTGAGGGAATTGCTCCCATTTCTGTCTATAATTGATGACTTAATAAATTTAAAACAGAAAAAAAAAAAAAAATCTTATTGTAGCAAATTGAAAACAATTTTTATAAAAAACACTTACCAATATATTTTATTGCTTCCATGAACCAAGAGCTAATATCCGCTTTATGATTATCCTCTACCGGTATGCATTTATACTGAAAGTGACCTTCAAAATGGTTTGGACAATCGGAAGATACATTCAGTAAGGCCGTGATACCTAAGGCATCCAACATGTCTCTTCGAGCAGCGTGATATGCACTGCCAAGGTAAAGGAAGGGCAAGATCTCCACTGGACCACCCTGTTCCAAAACAGATAAAAAAAAAATAGAATATTAATGAGATCTCAGTCAACCATGTTGCCTATAAAAGTCATTAAGGTTTCCTTAAATTGTTCCTGACATGCTAAGCAACATGAAACCTAAACGAGAATAATTCAAGCAAATAGTCTTCTACCCTACAGAAAATACAGGAGTACTACTGGCTATACACATTAAATAGCAGTTGGCTATTCGGCGGATAACGCTCTTCCAAATTCCTCAAAACACAGGAATACTTGGCTGAGCGCCAATAAAAAGGCTAGAACAGATTAATTATAACTGCATGAATCTTACATATGTCACAAAACTTGTGAAGGAATAGTTAGGAGGCCCCCTATACACATAAGAAGGTTGGCTGATGCCATCCAAATCAGGGTGTTCTTCCGCCTTCTAATTCGTATAGGGTCCTTAACCCCTTCACCCCCGGGAGATCTTCAGTTTTGTTTCTTTTTTTTTGCTCTCCTTCAGAGAGCCGTAAATATTTTTTCGTCAATCTTGCCATATAAGGGCTTATTTTTTGTGGGACAAGTTGTACTTTTAAATGAAACTATGAGTTTTACCATATAGTGTACTGGAAAACTGCAAACAAATTCTAAGTGCGGAAAAATTGTGATCGCACAATTGTTTTTGGGATATTTTATTCACTGAGCTCACTATATGGTAAAAACTGATGTGTCTGCGTGATGCCTCAGGTCACTACGAGTTTGTAGACACCAAACATGTATAGGTCTACTTTTATTTAAAGGGGAAAAAAAAAAACAAAAAAAAACCAAGTTTGTCCAAAAAAAAAAAGTGGCATTCTTTTTGCGCCATTTTCCAAAACCCCGTGCTTTCACATGTTTCGAAATCTGGAGCTCAGTGACTGCTTACTTTTTGCATCTTGAGCTGACGTTAACGGTACCATTTTTGCACAGATGCTACCTTTTGATCGACTGTTATTGCATTTTGAGCAAAATTTTCGGTGACTAAAAATAAATTAATTTTGGGGTTTGGAATTTGTTTGCGGCTATGCAGTTTACCAATCAGGTTAATTGATTTTTTTAATATTTTGATAGATCGGGCGCTGCTGAACGTGGAGATACCAAATGTGTATATCTTTTTAACCCCTTAATTTTCAGTGGAGCAAATGGGGCGGGGGTGTGATTTGAACTTAGGTTTTTGTAACTTTTTTTTTTTACTTCATTTTATTTTTTTACTAGCACTCCTAGGGGACTATAAGAATCAGCAGTCTGATTGCTTGTGCATTTCTGTAGATCACAGCTGATATCTGCTGAAATGCTGCTGTCCTCTCACACAGCGCTCTGTCGGCAGAGAGAGGAAGTGACTCATGATAGCTACAGGCATCCTCACATGACCCTATGCTACCATGGCAACCATCGACTCAAGGTGATCACGTCACACGACTTCTGATGGCAGCCGGTGAGTGCACGCTTACAGAGCTGGGCATGTTTATTGGGCTGTCACAATTTGACAGCCCGATGTAAAGGGTTAACAGTTGCGGGAGGATCGCAAATCCACTCGAGCCTGGAAGGCACACATATTAGCTGTTCAAATCAGCCGGCACAAATTACCCTGACACGATCCATGACGTACCCAATACGTCATGTATCATGAAGAGGTTGTCTACTACTTTAACATTGATAGCCTATTCTTAGGATAGTTAATCAATGTCTGATCAGCCGGGGTTAGACACCCGACACCCCTGCTAATCAGCTGTTATGTGACGATAGCAGGCATTCGGAAATGCTTAGGTTTTTGTATATAGTGGCCACAGCCAGGTACTGAACATTTACCTCCTATTGATTTGAATTGAAGGCAGATGTGCAGCACTAGGCCGCTGCTGCCATCAGAAGACTGGGCAGGACCAGAACTGAGCATTTCCGGCCACCTGATACTGCTGCTGGGACTGTGAGCAGCTGATCGGCGGGGGTGCTGGACCCTGGCCAATCAAACATGACCTATCCTAAGGATAGGCCATCAATGTTAAAGTAGTGGATACTTTAAGTATTTTGTCTATTTAGCAGACATGAACTACAGCTCTATGGATGTAAAAGGTGTTCAGTGTATTCCATTTTTACCATTTCACAATTTTTAGTTTTAACAATTCCATTAAATGTGCAGAACATTTGTGCATACGGTACTTAATTATTCATCATGGTTACCTGATCATGTAGTGGTGTTGTACATGAACTGCAGCTCATTTCAGCATGTTCAATGCTGGTGGAGGCAGGTAGTGAAATACTGTTTATGGATTTGGATTTTGCACAGAACTCTGGATATTCAGAATGAAATCTCTCATATCCTCCTACAACAAGGAAAGAGGGGGAAAAAAAAAAAAAAGCGTAAATAGATATTGCAATTCAGAGGGAACCAAACTGGATGAGTCAATACAGGTTTATTGCATAGAAATAGCAGAAACTGAAACAGCGTTCAGTACCAAGATTATCTAATGACAAACAGAGCTCTAATGTTAGTCATGAATGAAGGGTAAATGATCTTAGAAAGGTTGAACTGCATAAACCTGCGTCTCTCCTTTTTAAAGCACCACACCAAGGTTTGTTTTGTTTTTTTTCCCCCCAGCGCTCGAGTGGCACTTTAAAATCTAAGTTCCTACCCCTGATTTTATACTGGCTCTCCAATGGTTTCACCCTTTTTCAGTGGCTGGTCGCACGGTGCAACGTTTTGCCCTAAACTTATGATTGACTGGAAGTCAGAAGTTGCATCACAAGTTTCCAAGGAGTCTAGAAGAAAGCCAGAAAGAGGGTCTTCGAGATGTACTGATTTGTAACCTCCAGCGCGCCATGAAATACTGGAGCTGCCGGCAGGTCACAAATCATCATAGACTGACTAGAGCAACAGAGCAACACTGGAAAATGATGAAGATGGCGGCAGGTGAGTATAAGACAGGGGGCTACACTCAAAGCATCACTCCAGCGATGAGATAAAAACCAAACGCTGGAGTGCTGCATTACAGTAACCTTATTTAATGACAAAATTATACTACCAAAATACAATATGAAGCCAAAAGGTCAGGTATTTTTTGAAAGCTGCATAAGAGCATGAGAGGGAAACAAAAAATAAAAAAAAAAAAAAAAAATAAAAAAAATCACAAACTAGAGTTATGGAAAAAAGGTAAACCGTATTTGTGGAAGCCATAAGAAGAAATGATTTGTGGCTACAGTACATACCAAAATATTTTAGTAGTCTCTCACCAAAAGAGGAGAAATGACTACTCACACTGTCCATTTGGGGATTTTAATAAAAAGTCCTTTGTTGCTATAATATATATATATATATATATATATATATATATATATATATATATATATATATATATATATATATATATTATAATATAATATATATATATATATATATATATATATAATATACATATACACACACATATACATACATATATATATATATATATATATATACACACACATATACACACACACACACATATAAATATACATATACACACACACACACACACACACACACACACACATTTATATATATATATATATATATATATATATATACATATATACATATATACATATACATATATATACATATACATATATATATACATACATATATATATACATACACATATATATACATATACATATATATACATACACATATATATACATACACATATATATACATATACATATATATACATATACATATATATACATATACATATATATACATATACATATATATACATATACATATATATACATATACATATACATATATATTATATATATATATATATATATATATATATATATATATATATATATATATATATATATATATATATATATAAATTTCAGAGGCTACAGAATTGCAAAATTGTTAATGAAACATAATTACATTTATTTTTAATCTCAAATACATGAGATAAAGATACAAGATAAAACACTCCAACAGGTGAACAACCCCTTTAAATATTAGAGGCCAACGTTGGTCCATGCATTTGACATGAACACGTTAAAAATAGCTATACCAAAAATGTAATATTGCGCATCTGCCATCATCACAAAAGCATCAAACAACATGTATATATATTGTACATCCAAATGGGGCTGTTTGGTTTCTAATAAAAGCTGAACTTGAGCTGCAGATAATGCAAGGAAAGCTGTGTGCACATTTGTGAATGAACTGTAGGGAAAATCTGAGTGGGAGGCAAGATTAACACCTCAGCTACAACTGGAAACACAAGCTCAGGAAGGAAGCAAAGCAGCTGCCTGGTTTTAATTTCCCAAGGGAGGCTCAGAATTTTCTGAATGGACCCAGGTTGCAACTGCATCCAAGGAAAGACTTCCCACGTCCATTAATTATCATCAACATGCCTGCAGCGAGAAGCTTTGCTGACAATTTTATCTAACACTGAAATGATTCATATTAATTGCAAAGCTGCGCAGAACAGTATCAATGAATATACCAATTGCATGGATCAGTTTCTATGGCAGCAGGCAGTATATATCAGCAAGGGGGAAGGACCGAGCGAGCATGGAAAGGAAGAGATTAGGTCATCTCAGCTGGTTAATAATTGGATATTGCCACTAGTCTGTTTTATGCAGATGGACAGCTATCATTTTGCTTACCAAATGCATTTTAACAATAAAATGGTAATGAAATGATGCCTGTGAATTATGCCTTTGGTGGGGGGTGGGGGTGTAACGAGAGAGATAGAGATATGTCTTATACACACACACACTCTCACTCACTCTATATGACTTGCGATGGCTGGTAAAAAGAAAAATATAATTAGGTTACTACTGGTAGCAAACATTCATGCAGAGTTTTCACAATTTCTAGTGTGAAAATTGTACATTTCATTTAAATTTCCACCGAAAAAAAAAAAACAACCCAGGAGCCCCAAGCATCATTGATGTTCGTATACTCACATTCCCAAACCATCTCTACAATTCTGTTACTTATGGATGTGGTGGTAGGCATGAAATATCTGCAGCAGAGAGCTGATGACTTTCACAACGTGCACTTTAAGTTGCTATGTAAATGTACCCTTTAAATATAGTCTATATTTTCTAAGCGGTCATAACAGATATTGGATGGTGAGGACATGTACAGATTCCTTACCACATTGGGTTTCTAGTGCTGAAATCAAGGCAAAGCAATTGGAGTTTGTGCGTTTGGTGCAGCCCTTGGCCTACAACATAAGTCATGAACTGTAATTTCAGAAGTGACTTGGGGGGGGGGGGGGGGGGGGGGGGGAGGGGAACAAAAAAAAAAAAAAACAACAAAAACCAGAAGGCAAGGTGAACATATTATTTCAACAAGGCCAACTTCACCCTTCATGAGTTTTTGGGCAACAAAACATTTTAATATTTTACTGGCATCTACATCTGTTTATTCTCAGCAGTGACCAGTAAGGTCCCAAGTGCTGTTAAGCCACCACCCTTATGTTGTACATTATTCCATAATTAAAATGTGTTGCTTGTACTGTACTAATGTACAAATTTGAGCAAAATCAACTTATAAACTGTGCCTCAGACAATAAGTAAATTAATGCGGACTAGTCTGGTGGGTCATATCCTCCATCAGACTAACCCTTCCCCAGTAGCTTCATTCATGCCTCCGCGGGCATGACTGAAGTTCCTACACGGCCTGGATCCTCTTGTTGGCCCCCTGAACTCTCACGTATACACACCATCTTCGATATTAGGGCTTATGCAGTGAAGCAGGTGTATATCTCCATCAGCACACAGTATGCCCCGGAGGCGGTGCTTTCATGCCATATGACTGCCATGCAGGAGCTTTTGCTGAGAGGCCAAGTTCTAATAAATCTGACCTTGTACCACCAATAGATATATATATATACATAGAAAAGCAATACATATAGTTAATGATTATATAATGATACATAATTATATACATAAGAAGGAACCTCAAGACCCACCTCTTCCAACAAGCCTACAACCTACAATAGCCCTCAGTCCAGTAGACCACTGCGCAACCAGCTCTGTCCTCACCTATTGTACCATCACCCATTCCCTGTAGACTGTGAGCCCTCGCGGGCAGGGTCCTCTCTCCTCCTATACCAGTCTGTTTTGTACTGTTAATGATTGTTGTACGTATACCCTCTCTCACTTGTAAAGCGCCATGGAATAAATGGCGTAATAATAATAATAATAATAATAATAATAATAATAATAATAGTGGGTAAGGAGACAGATTTATTAAAATATATTTTTGGCCATGTGCTGAGCAACTCTGCAACAGTCTTCTGGGCGGGAAAGCATTTCCTCCGGTGCATGTGCAGTACGCAAGCCCGCATGAAAGATGACACGCATGCATCAAAATTGAGCGACTGATGAGTTGTTGGGGGTAGTGTAGGGAAAACCAATCATGCCTACAGATGAGTGATTGAAGTTTCTAAAGGAAAATTAGTCCTGGGGAGTAAGTGCCCCACCGGACTAGTCCTTGTTCATTTTCATATTGCTTGTGACGATCTAGAAGTTGATTTTTAACAAATACAGGACTAAGATTATAAATACATAATTGTGAAAGTTTAAAAGGGAAATTGTCCCCTTATTGTTGTTACCTCATCTGAGAGCAGTGTGAAGTAGGGAAAGAGACTCTGAATACATCCAACTATGCATCACTGAGATTACTGGCTGCAGCAGTTCTGACAGTTTTTAGCTTTAACAATGCAGCAGATGTGAGAAAGCTAGCTCTAGGCTCTCTGTGTACAAAGTCTATAGAGAGAGCTTATCAGAGGAGAAGGGGGGAGGGTGGAGTGTCAGACTACCTGGCCTCTGCTGCTGTAATCCAAGCAATGAAAATCTGATCCTACAACAAAAACAATCATTGAAATTGCATTGTTAACAGCAGCATCGACCTTGATAAGAGAACCATTGCTGAAATCTGTTTTAACTCCTACAGCATGCGGTCTTCAGATTACATAGCAAAAACCTGCTGACAGTATTTGGGGGACCTGACAGATTCCCTTAAATATTTCAGTTGGTCTATGAGAAGTTTTCACAGTTGATAGAGGTGTTGATGCCTTAATACACCAAACAGAAAAAAGGAAACAAAAAAAAAACAAAAAAAAAAAAAAAACAGGACTTCTCTATCATAATTTTCCCTCAACCATTTTATGTCGTCAGTGGAACTGAAGAAAGACTTTTCAAGTTGGCACTTTGAGATAAAAATCCTATTATGCATATGCTGGCAAAAAAAAAAAAAATAGATTTGAAAACATGCATTACCATTTTGAATGAGTCACCTGGAAACACTCATAACAGAATAATCTACTTCACTGGATCTGACAATGCAAACAAATACAGCAAAATGTTGCAGTTGAGTATCTTCCCGTCATACGTACACATTATGAACAATGACTAATACTACTGTTACGTACTTACACATTATGCTACCAAAAGAAGAAAAACCTAAAGTGTTTTCTGAATAGTGTTCATATTACTTTGCCCTTAATTAGAATAACCTCAGAAACCAAATGGTGAAAAACTATGAAACACTGAGGGTAGGTTTCCACAGAAAAGGCAGCAAATCTTGTCTCTGTAAATACTGCTGCAAATTTCATTGCAGAAAATATCTGGATTTGCTGCAGTTTTCACCCTGAAATCCATAGCAATAAAAAGGCACTGACATGCTGCAGAATTCAAATTTGCAGTGTCAGGCAATTTATACAGCACAAGCCTCCACTACCTGGAGCAAACAGCAAGACACAGGAAGCCTCCTCCAATCAACCGTCCAGAACATAAAAAAATAATATTAAGGGAGTGAAAGGTAAAAATTGTCTGGTTTCCTATTTTTTACACATTGAGAACATCTGTTTTGAACACCCAATCATTTAAAAGATAAAACGACACATACCATACTATAACTGTGTTGTACCTAGTGTAAAAGGACTTCAAGGGATTGTCCGGGACCTAAACATTGATGATCTATCCTTAGGATAGGTCATCAAATGTCTGATCGAAGGGAGCGCGATAACCAGGGCTGACTCCCGGAACTACTCAGCAGTGATTTGAATAGGGAGTAGATGTGCCGTAGCCAGTCGTGGCCACTATACAGTTGACTAAGCTGTGCAGATCCAGCCGGTGGGGGTGCCAACACTTCTAACCTCTCACAAGAATAGATCATCAATATAAATAAAATGGACAACCCTTTAAGACCCCCATAAACATTAAGAGTCGACATACCAACTAATGGGTATGGGGGGCCTCCTGACCAACCACCGACAGATTAGGTCAATAGACTTAAGAATTAGACAGTTGGAATTCAATCGCTCAATACTTTTGTTCGGCAGAGAGATAAGTTGCTTCCAGAGGTGTCTAACAGCAGCTCTGAGTGCACAGTAGTCTTTGGCTAAGGCTGGTGTCACACTTGTGCGTATCTTACGCGAGTCTTGCATCACCCGGCATGGTCGCACATTCTCCTGACAGGAGCAGGTCGGCTGCATGTATTTCTATGCAGCTGAGACGCTCCTGTCTGGACAGCATCAGGTTGTGGTGGGTGATGTGACGCCGTGCGCGAGATACGCACAAGTGTGACTCTGGCCTAAAGCTAAGAGTTCTTCTTGTGTATGGGGGAGTCGACTGTAAGCTGATTGCTCATTTGGGCAACAGCTATGCAATTTGTAGAAGGCAGAGAACAAGATCTAATTAACACTAAAGAGAGTGGGCTATGCACAAATCATAACACAATGTTGAAGCACCTTGTACATTTTACCATTTTACCATATTTGTAATTTTTCTTTTTTTTTTTTCAATGAAGAGGTGGGACAGATTGATTTACTATAATTTACACTAGAAATTGGCATCCTTTATCAAGCTTTTGATTTAAGATGGAGTATAAAAATGGCAGTCTTTGTAAATGTTCCTGAATATCTGTTTTCTTTAAAAAATTATTTGTCCTCAACCCCATCCTTCTATTACAAAAAAAAAAGTCAATATATTGAAGATTTACTAAATCTAATGTTTCAACAGGTTTAAACAGAATCAACAGTCTAAAGGCCGCTTTACACACAACGACACCACTAACGAGATGTCGTTAGGGTCACGGAATTTGTGACGCACATCCGGCCTCGTTAGCGACGTCTTTGCGTGTGAAACATACAAACGACCGCTAACTATCAAAAATACTCACCTTATCGTTGATACGTCGTTCTAATCTCAAATACCGTTGATGGTGCTGGACGCAGGTTGTTCGTCGTTCCTGAGGCAGCACACATCACTACGTGCGACACCCCAGGAACGGCGAACAGCACTTTACCTGCGTCCTCCGGCAACGAGGTGGGCGTCACTTTCTTTCGGCTGTTCTCCGCCCCTCCGCTTCTATTGGACGGCTGCCATGTGACGTTGCTGTGACGCCGCACGAACTGCCCCCTTAAAAAGGAGGCATGTCGCCGGCCACAGAAACGTCGCTAGGCAGGCAAGTCCGTGTGATGGGGACTAACGATATTGTGCGCCACGGGCATTGATTTGCCCGTGACACATAAACGACGAAGGCGGGTGCTTTCACGAGTAAACCGTGTAAACCGGCCTTTAGGTTGGTGAAGCACCCTCAACTTTATTTTTTTTTTTACTTTCAACTTTTTTTTTTTTTAAACAAAGAAGAACCTTAAAATAAAATTTATACTTGTTGTACTTGGTAGAGTATATGAATTATTTGCTTATATAACAATGCATAATTTCTATATATTCTTTTCTATACCTTAACCTGTCCTCCAGATATAACCTTTAGGCTATATGTGCATGCTGAGTATATGCTGCATCAAATCTGCAATTTCTGGTGTAGAAAGCACCAAAAGACATGTTTTTTTTCCTAATTAAGTCAAATGGTTGGAAGGCCTGAAAAATGCAGGCAAAAAAAAAAAAAAAAAAAAGACACCAAGAATTGACAGGCCGCAGATCATTTTCTGCACCAGATCTGCAAAGAAAAAAAAAAAAAAAAATACTGAACGTGTGCACAACATTTCAGGATTCTCATGGACTTTGCTGGCAAACTGCACCAAAAAAAAACAACCCAAAAAAAACCCAAACACAACAGAAAACAAAAAAACGCATTCTCCCTTAGTGGAGAATCTATTTTAGGTTTACTATTAAATATTTTATCTGTAACTGGGGCTGTCATAGTAGGACAAAAAGTTCCTGATGTGAGAGTTGTTACAATCAGGGCTGTGCCGAGTCTAGATGATAGTGGCATTATGCGATTTCTGGAACTATCGGATTCAGTGTTTTTTGGCTTGAAATGGCAGAAACGGTTTGCTTTTTTTTTTTTTAGTGCCTAGCTGTCAAAGACCCTCCATACAGGTACTACTAGGTTGTGCCATGTTATTAACAGCGGTTCATTGATGAAAAAAGTCATACACAATATGCATCATTAAAATGTATGCAATCTTTCTGCCTAACAAGTAACTGATTGACACCTGGTTGTGCTGTATCATCATGCTGAAAGACCCAGCCACATTTCATCTTCAATGCCCTTGCTGATGGAAGGAGGTTTGCACAGAAAATCTCATGATACATGGCCCCATTCATTCTTTCATGTACATGGATCACTCTTCCTGGTCCCTTTGCAGAGAAACAGCCACAAAGCATGATGTTGCCACCCCCATGCTTTACGGTAATTATAGTCTTTTTTGGATGCAACTCAGCACTATCTCCTCCAAACACAATGAGTTGTGTTTCTACCAAACAGTTCTACTTTGGTTTCATCACACCATATGACATTCTCCCAATACTCTTCTGGATAATCCAAATTCTCTCTAGCAAACTTCAAATTGGCCCGGACATGTACTGGCTTAAGCAGGGGAACACGTTTGGCACTACGGGATCTGAGTCCCTGGCAGCGTAGTGTGCTACTGATGGTAGCCTTTGTTACAGTGGTCCCAGCTCTATGCAGGTCATTCACTAGGTCCCCCCATGTGGTTCTGATATTTTTGATCAGCATGCTTGTGATCATTTTGACCCCAAAAGGGTGAGATCTTGCATGGAGTTCGAGATCGAGAAAGATCAGTGGTCTTGTATGTTTTCCATTGTCTTATTATTGCTCTCACAGTTGATTTCATCACACCAAGCTGCTTGTCCATTGCAGATTCAGTCTTCCCAGCCTGGTGCAGGGCTACATTTTTGTTTCTGGTGTCCGATAGCTCTTTGGTCTTCATTATAATGGAGTTTGGAGTGTGAGTGAGGTTGTGGAGAGGTGTCTTATACTGATAAGTTCAAACAGGTCCCATTACTACAGGTAATGAGTGAATGACAGAGAAGCCTCTTAGGCTATGTGCGCACGTTGCGTACAAGCCCTGCAGAAATTTCTGCAGCGATCTGAAGAGCACATGTGCGCTTTAGATCGCTGCAGAAATGTCCGTAGTGAGCGCCGATTCCATGCGCTCTGCCTGCAGCTCCTGCCATAGACAGAGCAGGAGCTGCCGGCAAAGCGCAGGAAAGAAGTGACATGTCACTTCTTTTTGCGCAGCGCTTCGGCAGTAGCCGAAGCGCTGCGCTCTTAAACGCCACGTGCGCACGGCCCCTGCACAATCTCCATAGACTGTGCAGGGGAGGCAGGACGCATGCAGTTACGCTGCGCTACAAAGCGCAGCGTAACTGCATGTTTTTACGCGACGTGCGCACATAGCCTTAAAGTAGAAGCTACAAGTCTGTGAGAGCCAGAAATCTTGCATTTTTTAGATGACTAAATATTTATTTTCCACCATAATTTGCAAAAACAAATAAATCTTGCCAAATCAGAGAAGGTGATTTTCTGGATTTGTCTTCTAATTCTGTCTCTCATAGTTGTGGTCTACCTATGATGTCAATTACAGGCCTCTCTTATCTTTTTAAGTGGGAGAACTTGCACAATTGGTGGGTGACTAAATACTTTTTCCCCCCACTATATATCGGCACGCAGGTCACAGGAAGATGAATAAAATGATATCCTGATATCTGTGATCTGATGTCTTATTTCAGAGAAATTCATGTTTTTCTTGTATCTAAGTGAGAAGTTCCGGGCTCTGGGCCAGACACTAATCTGTATGTAAATTTGTATTCAGAACTTATTTTTAACCCTTCACTTCCAGGCAATTATCAATTTTTCGTTTGTTTTCCTTCCTTTTATTCCAAGAGTATAATGTTTTTATTTGTCCATCAATGTAGTCATATGAGGGCTTGTTTTTTGTAGGGACAAGTTTTACTTTTCAACTGCACCATTCATTCTGCCACACAGTGTACTGGAAAATGGTAAAAATGTAAAATGCTGTGAAAAAAAAAATGCAATTCCACAAATTTTTTTTTTTATTTTCATTTACAATGTTCAATATATGTTAAAACTGGAAATTCAGAAATTTGTCAAAACAACACTTTTGCTTCCATTTTTCCGAGACCCCTAACATTCTCATTTATTGGGATATGGGGCTATATGAAGGCTTATTTTTTTGTGCCGCGAGCCGACATTTCTACTGATACCATCTTGGGATAGAGAAGATGTTTTACTCACCTTTTATTGCAATGTTGCTGTAACCCAAAAAACTTAATTCTGTAGTTTTTATATATTTTTTTCCTCATTATGCAGTTTATCAAACCCTAAAATAAATTAATTGATCGATTGGACATTTCTGGACGCGGCGATGCCAAATGTGCATTTGTATTTTTTTTTATATTATTTTTAAATGGGGCAAAAAGGGAGTGATTTGAACTACGGTATTTTCTTTTTATTTTTACACTTTTGTTTTTACATTGTATTGTATTTAATAATCTCATTAGGGGACTTGAAGCTACGATCGCACGGCTTTCAAAGAAGGATCATGATGATAGGAACGGGGGTCATCAGCAGATCCCCAGCTATCATGACAACCCATTGGCACCCCGCGCGAATATGACCGGGTGCAGTGATAAATCCCAATAACTCTGTACCTGCCCATATCTGTATTTTTTTTTAAAATAAAGTTTGGGTTTGAATGAGAAGCGAGTTAATAAAACTACGTAAAACTACATTACGAGTATGGAAGAGTCATTTTCAGCAGCGTGGTTAACGTTAAACACCTAAATCACCTATATAACATCCTAAATCCATTGTATGCAGAAAAAGGGGATCTTCTATCCTCTGGTGCAACTGCAGCCGCTTTTTTTCACACATTCTTTTATTGGAGGTGTGACAATCACAATTCCACCAGGTTAGCAGCATTTCAACCCCCAACGCTTTATTCAGTGCCACCCTATGCATGCTTATCTCCTTTCTTTCCTTAACAAAAACAGATTAGACATAATTTTAGACTAAAAGGCACCCATGCATTAAGGCCTTGTATACACGCTGCTGGTCACCACAAAGATGCAGTGTGCGCACATAGTCTTAGTCAGATGTCTACTGTGACTTTAGGAGAAATATAATTGTTTACTCAACATTTTTGATCAAAAGCATCAATACTATTGGTTTGAAAAAATACTTTACAATTTATGACTTATCCCTAAAATAGGTCATTAACATGCGATTGCTGTAGTGGATACACTGAACTCTGACCAGCCGACAATTAGAGATCATCTTTCACAGACACAAGGAACAACAATATGTTCACTTGTAATCATTTATTAAAGAGGTTGTCCAGGATCTTACAATCAATGACCTGCCAGAAAGGTACGTCACGAATATGAGACTGTTGAGTGTCTGATAGCTGGCACCCAGTTTGGAATAAGCTGTTCAATTTCGGCAGTGGGCAGAAGTATTATGTAGGATGGAACAAAGCAACCCCGTACATTGCTTAGTGGCAAGTATTGCTGCTTATGTCTCATTCAAGCGTAGTGCTCGATGGCAGCCTCTAAGGCTGCTTACAAACTTGAGTTGTTTTGCATCAGTCACAATCAGTTGTGTGACTGATGCAACGGATCCGCTGCAGATAGAGGCACAACTGATGTGACTGATGCTGCAAAAAACGATCCATTGTTTTTTTTCTTTTACTGTTTTACCAGCGGCCGGCTTTTGTGAACGATCAGCTGATCGTTCACAAAAGACGGCCGATCAGCTGATCGTTCCGGCCGCTGGAACTGAATTTACAGTAGATCATTGTTTTTACTGTGCGCATGCTCACAGTAAAAAAAACGATCCGCCGCACACAAAAAAAACGTTACATTCAGTGTTGCTCCCGCCCGACGGTCAGTCAGTAAATGACTGATCCGTCACGCGGTGGATGCAACGCAGGGCCATCAGTCACAATCCGTTGCTAAAAGAAGTCTATGGGGAAAAAACGGATTCCTGCAAAATATTTTGCAGGATACTGTAATTCCTCAAGGCGACTGATTGTCACTTATGCAAAACAACGCAAGTGTGAAAGCAGCCTAAGCAATTTATGAGTCTACTCTGTTGCGTCCTGTACATCGATTAGCTCCAGCCACTGCTAGAGCACTTCTGAGCTGATCGGTGGGAGTGCCAATTGTCAGACATCTAATGATCTCATACTCATGACCTAACTGTGATAGGTCTATAAGTGTATGTTTCTGGACAACCCTCTTAATAAAATATTCACAATCTTGAACATTTTGTAGATGTTAATTGCCTGTTTCTCAGATAAATCAAGTCAACAGTAGATACACTGAATCCTGTCTTAGCCATCCAGTCTTCTAAGGGGTGCTTCACACATAGCGAGATCGCTATCGAGATCGCTGCGGAGTCACGGTTTTTGTGACCACATTAGCGATCTCGCTGTGTGTGACACTGAGCAGCGATCTGGCCCCTGCTGTGAGATCGCTGCTCGTTACACACAGCTCTGGTTCATTTTTTGGATGTTGCTCTCCCGCTGTGAAGCACACATCGCTGTGTGTGACAGCGAGAGAGCAACGATCTGAATGTGCAGGGAGCTGGCGTCTGGCAGCCTGCGGTAAGCTGTAACCAACGTAAATATCGGGTAACTAAGGAAAGCCCTTTCCTTGGTTACCCGATATTTACCTTCGTTACCAGCGTCCGGCACTCTCACGCTGCCAGTGCCGGCTCCCTGCACACGTAGCCGGAGTTACACATCAGGTAAATAAGCAAATGTTTGCTTATTAACCCGATATGTACTGTGGCTAGGAGTGCAGGGAGCCAGCGCTAAGCGGTGTGCGCTGGTAACCAACGTAAAGATCGGGTAACCAAGCTCTTGGTTACCCGATATTTACCTTAGTTACCAAGTGCAGCGTCACCTCCACACGTCGCTGGAGGATAGTCACTGGTGAGATCTGCCTGATTGACAGCTCACCAGCGACCATGTAGCAACGCACCAGCGATCCTGACCAGGTCAGATCGCTGGTGGGATCACTAGTGCGTCGCTAAAGTGTGACGGTACCCCAAGCCTGCCACACATGCAGGAAGAGAACAATGACGTATATATTAGTAAGGGTAACTGGGTTCTTTGCGATTGTGTTTAATCTATTATCATTTACTATGTCTTCATTTAAGTCAATGATTGTGGAGGTCAGAGTATATAAGCAGTGCTTTACATAGCACTAAAGGATCCATCAAGAAAAATATATATCAAAAAATAACTCAAAAAGGTAGCTTCTGAAGAACAGAATCAGAATCAGCTGTGTTATTGATGAAACCTCATTAAGTCATTGGAGATCCCTTTAACTAAAAGTCTAACATAAGACTTCATACAATAGAGCAAATGAGAGTTACATAGTACAGATAAAGAACAGTTATGTGTATTCCCTTAAATAGAACATTTTCCTAGGTTTAAAGTGCCTAACCACTTGCAAATACTAGATCCTGAAGGCTAGCAAACAGGCAGTGACAACTGCCAGAAAATTACCAAACCAAAAGCAGCTGACTGCTCAAATGTCCAAATAGGAAATGCAAGATACAATATCAACCAGGATATTTTTGCAGCTTGACATCACTAAACTGCTTACATATTAATGCTGGGAGAAATGGGAGGAAAAACACCATTAGGACTGTCCATTGTCCAGAGTGGAGAGTAACTTTCCAGTTAAAGTTGTCCAAATTTTATTCTTCATAGATTGATATTGTAAAAACAAGCATGTTTGATTTATGCTGCCTGCCAATCTTGAGATATTTTCCTTAGTTTACAGCTCCTTACCAGGTTACCGACCACCGCCTTAGCCTAGCCTGTAAGGGCTGGACGGAATTAGGAGTTAACCGCACACGCCGGCAGTTCTTGCCAGCTTGAAAACAGTGTTTACAAGCTCAATAGAAAAGAACTTGTAAGCACTGAACAGGTTATACTGCCTACCAGCGATGGTCAGTCTCCAATGCACAAAGCTGTAAACAAGAAGGAGAAAAAGAAAAAAATAAAATTGTTAATATCTCAAGTATAGCTAAAAAATGTTAAGCAGTAAATTGGTTATATTTAAAAGCACCATCCAAAAATACCCATTCATAACAGTGGGAATAACTACATAAATAGCATCCTTATGTTTACACACCTTTTATTCTTTTAACATTTATGACCAGAATTTTATTTCCACATAATTTTCAAACATTCAACAGACTGTTTAAACTTCAATACTCCAAAAACATACAGTTAGGGACCTTAGATTGTGAGCCCCAATGGGGACAGTGTTGCCAATGTATGTAAAGCGCTGTGGAATTAACAGCGCTATATAAATGAATAAAATTATTATTATTATAGATGGCTGGCCAAAAAGCATTTAAAAGGGAACCAGTCAACAGATTGTCCGACTATAAGCTGTGGCCAATACCACTGAGCTCTTGTACAGCATTGAAGAATGCTGTATAAGAGCCTAGGCTGTGCTGTAAAGCGTAAAAAACACTTTTATAAAACTCCCTTGGGGAGAAGGGGGGAGGGCCGGTCCGATCGGTATCGCTGTTCTCAGGTCCGGCGCAGTCCTCCTTCCTCTGAGGCCTGTGTGCATGACGCATCCTACGTCCTGCACAGGTGCATTTTGATCTGCCCTGCCCTACTATTGTAGTGCGCATGCACGGGCAGTCTATAACCTTTCCTTGCGCCTGCGCATTCCAGTACTTTGATTTACCCTCAGCAGGGCAGATTAAAGTGTGCCTGTGCAGAACTGCAATGCCAGCCTGCGCTGGATAGAAGAAAAACAGATCACAGTAGAGAGGAGGCGTCTGACCGGACAGCAGCGACACACATCGCATCGTCCCCCTAGGTAAATATTTTAGAAGTGTTTTTTACGTTATCAAGCGCGGCCTGGGCTCTTACATACAGCATTCCAGAATACTGTATATAAGAGCTCAGTGGTGGTGGCCGCAGCTTAGAGTCGCCAAATCTGGAGACAGGTTCCCTTTAAGCTTGCAGCAAACAAAACGACCTAAATATTGTAGTGAAAGTGACAGCTGATTTGTGCTGCCCACCCCACTTACAGCATTCAAAGCAAGAAGGCCTGCGGAGACACTATCACATGTTTCTCAACGCTGGCAGGAAACTAGCCAGGTCTTTCACCGGGAAGGAACAACCACGGGAAGGGCAGTCTCCAGTCAAGGAGACCACCTATGCCAAACATGGTATCCATCCACAGACAGCCGTTTCGGGGTATTTGCCCCTCATCAGTGTGGAGTAGGAATCTGGCTAGTGGGACATTGCCTAGTAAAAGACTATGTGAGCAAGGATGGTTGACCTTAGGGAGATCAACATCCACCACTGCGGAGACACCATCACGTGTATCTCAACGCAGTGATTCTAGAGCAATGCCCCCTGGGAAATATTCAAAGCAAGAAGGCCTGCGGAGACACCATCACGTTTCTCAACGCTGGCAGGAAACTAGCCAGGTCTTTCACCGGGAAGGAACAACCACGGGAAGGGCAGTCTCCAGTCAAGGAGACCACCTATGCCAAACATGGTATCCATCCACAGACAGCCGTTTCGGGGTATTTGCCCCTCATCAGTGTGGAGTAGGAATCTGGGTAGTGGGACATTGCCTAGTAAAAGACTATGTGAGCAAGGATGGTTGACCTTAGGGAGATCAACATCCACCACTGCGGAGACACCATCACGTGTTTCTCAACGCAGTGATTCTAGAGCAATGCCCCCTGGGAAATATTCAAAGCAAGAAGGCCTGCGGAGACACCATCACATGTTTCTCAAGGCTGGCAGGAAACTAGCCAGGTCTTTCACCGGGAAGGAACAACCACGGGAAGGGCATAATACCCCGAAACGGCTGTCTGTGGATGGATACCATGTTTGGCATAGGTGGTCTCCTTGACTGGAGACTGCCCTTCCCGTGGTTGTTCCTTCCCGGTGAAAAGACCTGGCTAGTTTCCTGCCAGTGTTGAGAAACATGTGATGGTGTCTCCGCAGGCCTTCTTGCTTTGAATATTTCCCAGGGGGCATTGCTCTAGAATCACTGCGTTGAGAAACACGTGATGGTGTCTCCGCAGTGGTGGATGTTGATCTCCCTAAGGTCAACCATCCTTGCTCACTTACAGCATTCAGAGACTAGCTCAATTACAGCCATGTATGGGTTCCTCAGAATGACTGCATTTCAAAGAAAGCATACTTTTAACAAAGGACCATGCGATTAGGATGACTAGTCCAAGAGGCACACTCCCTTCTTGCTCAACTTGACTGACATCTCTCTCCTGGTGTGACAGGTTTCTCTATATACCGTATAGGGGAGCAAGAAGGGAACATGCCCTTGGACTAATCACTAGTGATGACGAGTGAGCACTACCATGCTCGATACTCGAAACGTGCAGGTCAGACGCTAGGACGGGCTTGATTTTAGTATGGAGTATAATAGAAATCAATGGAAAATTTGAGCATATTTCTGGAAGATCTTCCAGAAAAATGCTCGCGTTTGCCACAGACTTCCATTATACTCTGCAGCCGTGCCCGTCCGACCTATTCATTTCAAGTACTAAGCACTTGCGCATGGTAGTGCTCGCTCTTCACTCCTAGTAACCACTATGCTTTCTGTAAAAGGCCAGAGCATTTCTGAGTAAAACAAATATGGCTGAAATAAAGGCAGTGTCTGATTCACGCTGTTCATGGTTCGGTCAGCATGAATCAGAAATCAGGTTCTGTTTAAGACAGATAAGGTATCCTGTACCAAGTCCCTAACAAAACTTTAAGAAGTCCATGAACAATAATTAACATTTTTTTTGCTTCAGAGCCTTAATGAAAATTCTAAATTACAAAAAAAAAAAAGAAAAGTCCTGTGCAAAACCTACACATATGAATGAATCTCACTGATAAACATTAACCAAGCTAATGCAGAATTGCCTTTGCCAAGTTCTAACCCGTTTAAAGACCAAACTGTAGCAGAAAAGGCAAAATAAATGGACATTGAAAGGGTAGACAGAAGAGTAACACACAGGAGCCTATAATTATTAGGCTAGGTTCACATTTCCGTTAAAATGTATCAGTCACAATCCACGGCTATGGTAAACAACGCAATCAGTTTAGCGGATTCCGTTGTGCCCTATACACCTGTATTAGTGGCAGATTGCGACTGATTACCTTGCGTTGCATCCGCTCTGTCGCGGTCAGTAGTTTGACTGACCGCCGGGCGGTAGCAACGCAGAATCTAACGTCTTTCGGGCTGTCAAAATTAACGCACCGCGCAGGCATCCGTCACGCTTGTAATGTATGTCTATGGTGCTGGATTCCGTCGTAATCAGTCTTATGACGGAATCCAGCGCTGGATTCCACCATGCTCTACTGAGCATGCCAAGCATGTTTGGCACACCCACTGGGGTGTCCCAAACACAAACGGATCATGACTGATCCGTCAAAAGACGGACGCACAGCGGATGTAACGGACGCAACGGATCAGTTTTTTCACAGGATTCCAGTGAAAAGAATCCTGTGAAAAACACATCCGTTGCATCAGTTGACATCTAAAAAATGATTGATCCATTGCTAACGGACCTGACGGATTTAAAACAACGGAAATGTGAACCTAGCCTTACTTCACAGCGTGCCAAATGTTGCTATTTGAGTTGAGGTTACAAAATGGCTACTACTCGAATTCCTGCTCATCAAATAGAGATGTCTTAATGCTTTCACTATGGGCTGCAATGCCATTGTGCAATTACATTGCACCTTAATGTAAAATCCGATTGTGATATCTATCCCTTAAAAAGGTCATTTCCAAATTTAGTTTCCTTCTTAGATTTCTCAGTGACAAAAGAAGGGTCAGTGGTCTGGGATCCTATTCCTAGAACGTAGGGTTTGAGCTTATTGGTGATGCACCGAGCAATGGAAAATGTTTATTTCAAATCAGAAATTATATATTATATATGAAAACACTACAATAGGAGTCTTGCCTTCTTTCACATGCATATTACCAACTACTATAGGCATACATTCCAGTTATTGGGTCTTGGTCAACATATCCCACATGTTATTTAGACTTGACAGATGGTAATATAAAGGTAAAAAAGGATGTCTTGTGTGAGAAGGTACTGAATGTTACGTACAAGAAATCTGTATGTAGACAATAGAAAAAAACGTTTTTCAAAAGCGAATAAATCTATAATTTTAACATAAACAACACGCAAAAATGGCGGTAATCTAAAATTAAAAAAGAAATTCAGGGGAAGACAAGAAAGGAAGTGGCTCGCCACACACACACGCGTACATCGCTGCCATTACCGCATGACTCCTTATCTCTCCTGCTTCTTCTACAGTTAATGTCTGTCATAGATGAGCAAAAGGGTTTCATTTTCCCAGGCCTCTAATCTATATGACACATTTTCATACGTAGCATGCCCCAACAGACAATTTATTGGTTTCCGCATTTTGACAATGTATTCTAATACCCATTCTGTAAAAAATAAAATTACATGCACAGCACTGTCATAAAGACACTAGGACAGGCTTGTCTGTTTCTTTGTTCTCAGAAGTGTATTATTTAATTCAATAAATGAATAATCAAGACGTCCCACACTAAATATTGACCCCCCGTGACACTAAACCGCGATTTAATTCTACAAATAAGTAAATCCGAGTGAAAAGCCTTAACAATGTGGCATTGTACGTTACAATAACAGGAGGCTAATTGCTATTGAGGGTTTCCTCAATTGTCAAGAAGGCGACAGCCCTTGTATCTTTTCATTGGATAACACGAGGCTGAAGGTGTGGGGGTAGTAAAGAGCTGTTAATACTCATTCAGACGTTAGGAATTGTAAAATTGGATGGTAAATATTTCACGTCGGGGGGAGGTAATGAAACATTAACAAAAGGCCCTACTAGGGAAGAATTTATACAATTTATCAAAAGCAGTGACAGACGGAGGGAAAAAAATAGGTCAATGTTATGAACAATGGCTGATATATGGAAAAGGAAATTATGAATGGGAAGGACTAGTTAGCATCAAGAAGTTGTGAATGAAAGATGGCTATAGACAGAAAGCCTTCCGAGTGGCAAAAAGGTAATGTGCTACTATGTTTATTACCTTAGCTATATCGAATTATCCACATTATGTCCATGTACACAAGGTAGTGAGTAATGGTAGAGGATTTATGTAACCAGATCAGTCTCAAATTGACAGTGCGGTGTTTGGGCATTTAATAGGATACAGCATTGTGGGCCACTGCACATGAAAGGATCAAACCCGGGAATAACATCAGGCATTTTCTCATACCGTGCAGGAAAAGGGGTCAAGGCCGAGACCGAAAAGAGGATAAGGAAAGAACAGGTGTCTTACTGTTCAGATTAGACTATATTGAAAAAATATCACTGGTCAGCAATATACCACAGCCCTCCAAATGTAAGCCATATTACAATTCAACGATTCCCAATAGTGACACCACTCCAATGTTACAGGATACTCAATATGCTATACGCTATGCAATGTGACAAACGTAGTCACAAATTGGATTTTTCATTTTTACTAATTCTATAAATATAGAAATTATATTCTATAAAACCCCCTCACTATATGGATAAATAATACACTTGCATATGTAGTACGGCACAAGGTTATGTTGCTTATTAGCAAAGAGCTACATCTATTTAGTAAAAAAAAAACAACAAAAAAAAAAACCCCCTATTGTTTGCTCATCTATTCCAATTATTCCTGCAGGTAAAACGATAAGAAAATACACTGAAGGAGCTGATGATATGCCAAATAGATACCATGACAGCGACTGCGAATCCTGGCTACCCTATAAAGTGAGCATATATGTAAGGCAGGAGA
This sequence comes from Anomaloglossus baeobatrachus, assembly GCF_048569485.1. Lineage (NCBI taxonomy): Eukaryota > Metazoa > Chordata > Amphibia > Anura > Aromobatidae > Anomaloglossus > Anomaloglossus baeobatrachus. The sequence goes on from NC_134353.1 coordinate 363,750,892, forward strand.
GATTTTGGCCTTTGGTATTCGGCCTGGACTGACAGTTCGGTCAGCCATCAGTGCAGGTCCTACACCTTGGGTACCAGGTAGAAGGGTCCCTGCATGATACAAGTCGTCCATCACCTGCTCTGAGATAGATATATATAGATATATATATACACACACACACACACGATGTCAGCCTGGCTGGGAATTGTTGGAGGCCCCCTGAGTCGTGGTGCGTGTCCTGTGCTGACAGCTCCATTACCTTTCAGCAGGCAGATGTCAGCGCTGTCTGCGCCCTTCCGCAGAGCCCGCACCACCAGGCACACGGTGCTGTCCTCCCGCAGGCACTCGGCTCGGGGGCTCCTCTCGTCGTACACGATGATGGCGGAGTACAGTCCTGACCGCAGCCTGCTCAGCACCTCTTCCTCGTCCTTACTGCCCGCTGGCAGCATCTGCTCCAGGCTGACGGAGCCCTTGGCCCTGCGCCTCACAATGGTATTACAGCGCACGTTTACGGAGCCCTGGATGAAGCCTGCGCTGTGTGCCAGGAAGGGTCTGCAGTCCAGGAGCAGGCAGGTGCCGGTCACATTGGCAGAGCTGCCCGAGTGGTGCTTGCTGGGGGGGTACATGGCTTCCCTCTTTAGCAGCCTCTTCAGTACACTGCAATCCATCTCCCTCAGCTCCTCCATGATCAGCATAATACTATGCGGGCAGCCAGCACACCGCGGACTCGCACACAAACCTGCGCCGGAGTACGGAGCTCACTGACGTGCTGTCTGCTCCACCGGCGAATGAGTGACACGGCTGAGCTACACGTTGTGCTGGCCCCGCCCACAGCGGTGACGGGGGGGGCAGGAGACAGAGTGGAAGGGGGAGGGGATTTATCAGCTTGACCCATACCCTCTCTACATCCTGCCTTATCACACGGCGCACACCAGACCCACAACCACCATCATGGTTGCTATGGATAACCTCTCCAGTCTGCATGGCAGTGCTGTCCTAATGCTGGAAGAAAGGAGGGGACTACTAACTTAAACTGGTTGTCTCCTTTTGGGAAATGTTGGTACCTTATACAAAAACAAACAGCGTTTTACTCCACTACTGTATCTGTCATGGTAGCACTGATGACTAGTGATGAGTGAGCACTACCATTCTCGGTACTTGTAATGAGTTATAAGCGAACAGTACCATGCACAGGTGCTCTGTACTCGTAATGGCTAGTGATGAGCGAGCACTACCATGCTCAGGTGCTCTGTACTCGTAATGACTAGGGATGAGCGAGCACTACCATGCTCAGGTGCTCTGTACTCGTAATGACTAGTGATGAGCGAGCACTACCATGCTCAGGTGCTCTGTACTCGTAATGACTAGTGATGAGCGAGCACTACCATGCTCAGGTGCTCTGTACTCGTAATGACTAGTGATGGGTGAGCACTAACATGCTCAGGTGCTCTGTACTCGTAATGACTAGGGATGAGCGAGCACTACCATGCTCAGGTGCTCTGTACTCGTAATGACTAGTGATGAGCGAGCACTACCATGCTCAGGTGCTCTGTACTCGTAATGACTAGGGATGAGCGAGCACTACCATGCTCAGGTGCTCTGTACTCGTAATGACTAGTGATGAGCGAGCACTACCATGCTCAGGTGCTCTGTACTCGTAATGACTAGTGATGGGTGAGCACTACCATGCTCAGGTGCTCAGTACTCGTAATGACTAGTGATGAGCGAGCACTACCATGCTCAGGTGCTCTGTACTCGTAATGACTAGTGATGGGTGAGCACTACCATGCACAGGTGCTCGGTACTCGTAATGACTACTGATGAGCGAGCACTACCATGCACAGGTGCTCGGTACTCGTAATGACTACTGATGAGCGAGCACTACCATGCTCAGGTGCTCTGTACTCGTAATGACTAGTGATGAGCGAGCACTACCATGCTCAGGTGCTCTGTACTCGTAATGACTAGTGATGGGTGAGCACTACCATGCTCAGGTGCTCAGTACTCGTAATGACTAGTGATGAGCGAGCACTACCATGCTCAGGTGCTCTGTACTCGTAATGACTAGTGATGGGTGAGCACTACCATGCACAGGTGCTCGGTACTCGTAATGACTACTGATGAGCGAGCACTACCATGCACAGGTGCTCGGTACTCGTAATGACTAGTGATGAGCGAGCACTACCATGCTCGGGTGCTCTGTACTCGTAATGACTAGTGATGAGCGAGCACTACCATGCTCAGGTGCTCTGTACTCGTAATGACTACTGGTGAGCGAGCACTACCATGCTCGGGTGCTTGGTACTCGTAATGACTAGTGATGGGTGAGCACTAACATGCTCAGGTGCTCTGTACTCGTAATGACTAGTGATGGATGAGCACTACCATGCACAGGTTCTCGGTACTCGTAATGACTACTGATGAGCGAGCACTACCATGCACAGGTGCTCGGTACTCGTAATGACTAGTGATCAGCGAGCACTACCATACTCGGGTGCTCTGTACTCGTAATGACTAGTGATGAGCGAGCACTACCATGCTCAGGTGCTCTGTACTCGTAATGACTACTGGTGAGCGAGCACTACCATGCTCGGGTGCTTGGTACTCGTAATGACTAGTGATGGGTGAGCACTAACATGCTCAGGTGCTCTGTACTCGTAATGACTAGTGATGGGTGAGCACTACCATGCACAGGTGCTCGGTACTCGTAATGACTACTGATGAGCGAGCACTACCATGCACAGGTGCTCGGTACTCGTAATGACTACTGATGAGCGAGCACTACCATGCACAGGTGCTCGGTACTCGTAATGACTAGTGATGAGCGAGCACTACCATGCTCAGGTGCTCTGTACTCGTAATGACTAGTGATGGGTGAGCACTACCATGCACAGGTGCTCGGTACTCGTAATGACTACTGATGAGCGAGCACTACCATGCACAGGTGCTCGGTACTCGTAATGACTAGTGATGAGCGAGCACTACCATGCTCGGGTGCTCTGTACTCGTAATGACTAGTGATGAGCGAGCACTACCATGCTCAGGTGCTCTGTACTCGTAATGACTACTGGTGAGCGAGCACTACCATGCTCGGGTGCTTGGTACTCGTAATGACTAGTGATGGGTGAGCACTAACATGCTCAGGTGCTCTGTACTCGTAATGACTAGTGATGGATGAGCACTACCATGCACAGGTTCTCGGTACTCGTAATGACTACTGATGAGCGAGCACTACCATGCACAGGTGCTCGGTACTCGTAATGACTAGTGATCAGCGAGCACTACCATACTCGGGTGCTCTGTACTCGTAATGACTAGTGATGAGCGAGCACTACCATGCTCAGGTGCTCTGTACTCGTAATGACTACTGGTGAGCGAGCACTACCATGCTCGGGTGCTTGGTACTCGTAATGACTAGTGATGGGTGAGCACTAACATGCTCAGGTGCTCTGTACTCGTAATGACTAGTGATGGGTGAGCACTACCATGCACAGGTGCTCGGTACTCGTAATGACTACTGATGAGCGAGCACTACCATGCACAGGTGCTCGGTACTCGTAATGACTACTGATGAGCGAGCACTACCATGCACAGGTGCTCGGTACTCGTAATGACTAGTGATGAGCGAGCACTACCATGCTCGGGTGCTCTGTACTCGTAATGACTAGTGATGAGCGAGCACTACCATGCTCAGGTGCTCTGTACTCGTAATGACTACTGGTGAGCGAGCACTACCATGCTCGGGTGCTTGGTACTCGTAATGACTAGTGATGGGTGAGCACTAACATGCTCAGGTGCTCTGTACTCGTAATGACTAGTGATGGATGAGCACTACCATGCACAGGTTCTCGGTACTCGTAATGACTACTGATGAGCGAGCACTACCATGCACAGGTGCTCGGTACTCGTAATGACTAGTGATCAGCGAGCACTACCATACTCGGGTGCTCTGTACTCGTAATGACTAGTGATGAGCGAGCACTACCATGCTCAGGTGCTCTGTACTCGTAATGACTACTGGTGAGCGAGCACTACCATGCTCGGGTGCTTGGTACTCGTAATGACTAGTGATGGGTGAGCACTAACATGCTCAGGTGCTCTGTACTCGTAATGACTAGTGATGGGTGAGCACTACCATGCACAGGTGCTCGGTACTCGTAATGACTACTGATGAGCGAGCACTACCATGCACAGGTGCTCGGTACTCGTAATGACTAGTGATGAGCGAGCACTACCATGCTCGGGTGCTCTGTACTCGTAATGACTAGTGATGAGCGAGCACTACCATGCTCAGGTGCTCTGTACTCGTAATGACTACTGGTGAGCGAGCACTACCATGCTCGGGTGCTTGGTACTCGTAATGACTAGTGATGGGTGAGCACTAACATGCTCAGGTGCTCTGTACTCGTAATGACTAGTGATGGATGAGCACTACCATGCACAGGTGCTCGGTACTCGTAATGACTACTGATGAGCGAGCACTACCATGCACAGGTGCTCGGTACTCGTAATGACTAGTGATGAGCGAGCACTGCCATGCTCGGGTGCTCTGTACTCGTAATGACTAGTGATGAGCGAGCACTACCATGCTCAGGTGCTCTGTACTCGTAATGACTACTGGTGAGCGAGCACTACCATGCTCGGGTGCTTGGTACTCGTAATGACTAGTGATGGGTGAGCACTAACATGCTCAGGTGCTCTGTACTCGTAATGACTAGTGATGGGTGAGCACTACCATGCTCAGGTGCGCTGTACTCGTAATGACTAGTGATGAGCGAGCACTACCATGCTCGGGTGCTCTGTACTCGTAATGACTACTGGTGAGCGAGCACTACCATGCTCGGGTGCTCTGTACTCGTAATGACTAGTGATGGGTGAACACTACCATGCTCGGGTGCTCTGTACTCGTAATGACTAGTGATGAGTGAGCACTACCATGCTCAGGTGCTCTGTACTCGTAATGACTAGTGATGAGCGAGCACTACCATGCTCAGGTGCTCTGTACTCGTAATGACTACTGGTGAGCGAGCACTACCATGCTCGGGTGCTCTGTACTCGTAATGACTAGTGATGGGTGAACACTACCATGCTCGGGTGCTCTGTACTCGTAATGACTAGTGATGAGCGAGCACTACCATGCTCGGGTGCTCTGTACTCGTAATGACTACTGGTGAGCGAGCACTACCATGCTCGGGTGCTCTGTACTCGTAATGACTAGTGATGGGTGATCACTAACATGCTCAGGTGCTCTGTACTCGTAATGACTAGTGATGGGTGAGCACTACCATGCTCAGGTGCTCTGTACTCGTAATGACTAGTGATTAGTGAGCTCTACCATGCTCAGGTGCTCAGTACTCGTAATGACTAGTGATGAGCGAGCACTACCATGCTCGGGTGCTCTGTACTCGTAATGACTAGTGATGAGCGAGCACTACCATGCTCAGGTGCTCTGTACTCGTAATGACTACTGGTGAGCGAGCACTACCATGCTCGGGTGCTTGGTACTCGTAATGACTAGTGATGGGTGAGCACTAACATGCTCAGGTGCTCTGTACTCGTAATGACTAGTGATGGGTGAGCACTACCATGCTCAGGTGCGCTGTACTCGTAATGACTAGTGATGAGCGAGCACTACCATGCTCGGGTGCTCTGTACTCGTAATGACTACTGGTGAGCGAGCACTACCATGCTCGGGTGCTCTGTACTCGTAATGACTAGTGATGGGTGAACACTACCATGCTCGGGTGCTCTGTACTCGTAATGACTAGTGATGAGTGAGCACTACCATGCTCAGGTGCTCTGTACTCGTAATGACTAGTGATGAGCGAGCACTACCATGCTCAGGTGCTCTGTACTCGTAATGACTACTGGTGAGCGAGCACTACCATGCTCGGGTGCTCTGTACTCGTAATGACTAGTGATGGGTGAACACTACCATGCTCGGGTGCTCTGTACTCGTAATGACTAGTGATGAGCGAGCACTACCATGCTCGGGTGCTCTGTACTCGTAATGACTACTGGTGAGCGAGCACTACCATGCTCGGGTGCTCTGTACTCGTAATGACTAGTGATGGGTGATCACTAACATGCTCAGGTGCTCTGTACTCGTAATGACTAGTGATGGGTGAGCTCTACCATGCTCAGGTGCTCAGTACTCGTAATGACTAGTGATGAGCAAGCACTACTATGCTCAGGTGCTCAGTACTCGTAATGACTAGTGATTAGCGAGCACTACCATGCTCAGGTGTTCTGTACTCGTAATGACTAGTGATGAGCGAGCACTACTATGCTCAGGTGCTCAGTACTCGTAATGATTAGTAATGAGTGAGCACTACCATGCTCAGGTGTTCTGTACTCGTAATGACTAGTGATAAGCGAGCACTACCATGCTCAGGTGTTCTGTACTCGTAATGACTAGTGATGAGCAAGCACTACTATGCTCAGGTGCTCAGTACTCGTAATGACTAGTGATGCGTGAGCACTATCATGCTCGGGTGCTCTGTACTCGTAATAACTAGTGATGAGCGAGCACTATCATGCTCGGGTGCTCTGTACTCGTAATGACTAGTGGTGAGCGAGCACTACCATGCTCGGGTGCTCTGTACTCGTAATGACTAGTGATGAGTGAGCACTACCATGCTCGGGTGCTCTGTACTCGTAATGACTAGTGATGGGTGAACACTACCATGCTCAGGTGTTCTGTACTCGTAATGGCTAGTGATGAGTGAGCACTACCATGCTCAGGTGCTCTGTACTCGTAATGACTAGTGATGAGCGAGCACTACCATGCTCAGGTGCTCTGTACTCGTAATGACTAGTGATGGGTGAACACTACCATGCTCGGGTGCTCTGTACTCGTAATGACTAGTGATGGCTGAGCACTACCATGCTCAGGTGCTCTGTACTCGTAATGACTAGTGATGAGCGAGCACTACCATGCTCAGGTGCTCTGTACTTGTAATGACTACTGGTGAGCGAGCACTACCATGCTCGGGTGCTCTGTACTCGTAATGACTAGTGATGGGTGAACACTACCATGCTCGGGTGCTCTGTACTCGTAATGACTAGTGATGAGCGAGCACTACCATGCTCGGGTGCTCTGTACTCGTAATGACTACTGGTGAGCGAGCACTACCATGCTCGGGTGCTCTGTACTCGTAATGACTAGTGATGAGCGAGCACTACCATGCTCAGGTGCTCAGTACTCGTATCGGCTAGGGAAGGGCAAGCACGACCATGGGCGGCATGGTGGCTCAGTGGTTAGCTCTGCAGTCTTGCAGCGCTGAGATCCTGGGTTCAAATCCCACCAAGAACAACATCTGTAAGGAGTTTCCTCCCACACTCCAAAGACATACGGATTGGGAATTTAGATTGTGAGCCCCAATGGGGACATTGTTCCTGATGTATGTAAAGTGCTGCGAAATATGTTAGCGCTATATAAAAAATAAAGATTTTTTTTAATGCGCAGCTGCTCGGTACACATAATGAGCAGTCGGATGCTCAGATGGATGCGACTTGAGCACTGAGTATAATAGGAGTCAATGGGAAGATCTGGAAAAATGCGTCTTCATTGGCTTGTTGCGACACATCGACAGTGCTGCAGCCAATCAATGAGCTCAGCAGCTCTTTAGGTATAAACAGATCGCTCTGCATACAGCCGCTGAGCTCACTGATCAGTGCATTAAATATCAAACATCGGGAGCAGCTGCTCAGTGCTGGACCAGGGGAGAGTAAATAAAGCACAGGGTTTTTTTTCCTAAGAAACTGCATCCTGGGATCAGGATTTTCCGAAAGAGGGCAACTCCCTCTAAATGGAGTGTCCAGCGTTAGACCTCTTCACACGTCCATGAAAATCACGCACATTTTTCACGGACGTGTCAAAGGTGCATATTGCCCTCTGTGTGCCGTGTTTATGGCACACTTGTGTTCTCCGTGTGCTATTCGTGATAACACATGGAGAACGGGAACTTTCTGCTCACCTGTCCCAGTCGTTGCTGTCCGTGGTGCTGAGCTTCGGTCTCCAGTCCTACCGACTCCGCGCTGCTGCTTCTTCCGGCCGCAGTGAAGTGAATATTCAATGACCATAATGAGCGGGGGTCGGAAGCAAGTGACAGCAGCGGCAGAGACAGCAGGGCTGGAGAAGGTGAGTATAGAAATTCTTTTTATTTCACAGGCACGTGTGTTTTCTACGGTGCGTGTCACACGGATCACATCCGTGCGGTCCGTGTAACACCCGCGATTCCGGAAAAAAACGGACATGTCTACGTGTGGAGCACCCGGGCACACGTACGCTCCACACGGACACATGGTCCATGGCAAAACACGGACGTCAGCGCAGACCCATTTATTTTAATGGGTCTATGTGTGCCCGTATCTCCGGCACGTGAGGAATGGACCAAACACGTACCGGAGGCACGGACGTGTGAAAGAGGCCTTAGAAAAATGGCTGTTTTATTCCAGAAACAGTACCACACTTTGTTCATGGGGCTAGTGTGGTAGTGCAGCTCAGCTCTATTGAAGTGGATAGGGCTAAGCTGTTATACCACCATCATCCTGTGGACAGATGGCCCACTGTTATTGGATGAAAGCAGCCATGTTTTCCTAATAATGAACAACCCCTCACATCCGACATAAAATTACCTGCCATTTTTACTGACCCATCTATCATGCCACTTCTGAATGTGTTACCTACTTTGATCCATTTCTGTAGATTACAAAAGTATCTGGAAAGTTGCGCTTGGTGATAAAGGATTGGGGCTTTTCAGCAACTGGGTGGGAGGGGGGAATGTCTCATTGGGAAATGTCTAGAAACCCAATATAGCACTTTAGGGAAACTGATGTTCACACCTTACCACTCCAGAATTGAGTTGTTTTCTCTACCTGGCTGGGAACCACATGATGACTTTGGCCATGACAGTCGTGGATGACTTTGGCTATGTCAGTGGTAAATAACTTTGGCCATGACAGTGGTGGATGACTTTGGCCATGACAGTGGTGGATGACTTTGGCTATGCCAGTCGTAGATAACTTTGGCCATGACAGTGGTGGGTGACTTTGGCCTTGACAGTGATGGATGACTTTGGCTATGCCAGTCGTAGATAACTTTGGCCATGACAGTGGTGGATGACTTTGGCCATGACTGTGGTGGATGACTTTGGCTATGCCAGTCGTAGATAACTTTGGCCATGACAGTGGTGGATGACTTTGGCTATGCCAGTCGTAGATAACTTTGGCCATAACAGTGGTGGATGACTTTGGCCATGACTGTGGTGGATGACTTTGGCTATGCCAGTCGTAGATAACTTTGGCCATAACAGTGGTGGATGACTTTGGCTATGTCAGTGGTAAATAACTTTGGCCATGACAGTGATGGATGACTTTGGCTATGCCAGTCGTAGATAACTTTGGCTATGCCAGTCGTAGATAACTTTGGCCATGACAATCGTGGATGACTTTGGCCATGACAGTTGTGGATGACTTTTGCCATGACAGTGTTGGATGACTTTGGCTATGACAGTGGTGGAGTAGTCAGAGATCACTGTCTGACGCTGCTACAATGTGGCACAATGAAAGTGCCACTGATACCTAGTGACCCAGAGATGACATGACATGCAAGTCCCAAAAAACGAAACTGGCTCCTACATTTGTCTCCTTGCTTGTCACAGACCTTGCCCCATTTTGTCACGCTCCCCGGGTCCTCACCCCCGTTCCCCGGCTCACCTGCCACGCTCTCCGCTCCCCAGTCACCGGATTCCGTCCGTCCCAGGGCTCCGGGCCCCCGATCCCGGCGCCCGACAGCTTCCCTGGACCTGGCCGGCTCCCCTGCGTCCTCCTCGCAGCCTCCTTCCCTGGCTTCTGGCACCCGGGCGGCGCGCATGCGCATTAGGGCGCGCGCAGCGGTCACTGACCCTTTCTTAAAGGGCCAGCGTCCATTAACAGGAAATGAGGTTGCACAGGTACAGGGTATATAAGGGGTCATTGTCCAAGGGGGCGGGGCCTGATCTTCGTGTTCCCTGAGCTAGGAGTCAGGTCTCCTGGTGTTACTGTGCTCGTACTCACCTATCTCTCTTTGTAGAGCCGTGCCTGCTTCGCCATCCAGTCTGCCGTATCCTGAAACCCGAACGCTGTCCATCTGCCATCCTGACAGTCCGCACCACCTCGGATCCCTGCGGTGACCCGTCTTCTTGCTCCCAAGGTTCCGGACCCCGCCTGACATCATCTCGGCTTCCGAACCTGAGCTGCGTCACCCGGACTACCACCCGTAACTCCGTAGTCCCAGGGACTTCTCCGCTATACCTGTGTGCAAGGACTGCTCTGCTGTTACTAGTGCTCCAGCTGCCGGACTCTTTGCTACCATCTAGGAGTTCGGTCCAGTGGATCCACCTCCTGGGCCTGCCCGTACACCTGGCCGTGACAGTAAGATCAGGCCATGGATCCCGCTGCAGCACTATTGGCCCTGCAAGAGGAACTCCAACGCCAGCGTGAAGTCCAGACCCGCATGCTGCAATTTATGACCTCCGTGGACACCCGCCTGTACACGTTACAAGCATCCATGACGCCTGCGGCACCCAGGTCCTCCAATGGACAATCCACGGCTCCCGCACCAGTGGCAGCCTCGTCGGGTGCTTCCCAACTCCGGTTGGCTTCACCACCTCGTTATTCTGGAGATCCCAAGACCTGCAGGGGCTTCATCAACCAATGTTCCCTTCATTTCACGCAGCTGCCACATCTATTCGCCTCCGACCAAGCCAAGGTCGCCTTTATAATGTCCCACCTAGAGGGCGAGGCACTGGCGTGGATGAACCCCTTGTGGGAGAAGGAGGACCCCGTGACCAAGAACCTTCGAGAGTTCCTGCAGGCCTTTCGCAGTACCTTTGACGAGCCGGGACGCGCCTCTGCGTCTGCCTCATCACTTCTCCGCCTACGTCAAGGAACACTGACGGTGGGCCAATACGCCATCCGTTTCCGCACTTTGGCTTCTGAACTCGGGTGGAATAATGAGGCCCTGACAGCCGCCTTCTGGGAGGGACTCTCGAGTCGCATCAAAGATGAGTTGGCGGGTCGTGACTTGCCCTCCACCCTAGATGCCCTGATTGCCCTGGCTACTCGAGTGGACATTCGTTTTCAGGAGCGCTCTAAAGAGCTGTCTCGTGAGAGACGACCGGTACGGCATTCCTCACCTCCCCAGAAGCCCTCCGCACCTCAGTCATCAACAGCTGGGATTCCCGTCCACGAGCCCATGCAGATTGACCGAGTACGACAGTCTGAACAGCGTCGAGCAGAGCGGCTCGCCAAGGGCCTCTGCTTTTACTGCGGAGAGGGCACACACCTGCTACGCGCCTGTCCAGAGAGGCCGGGAAACTCCAAAGCCTAGGGTTGGTAGGAGAGGCCACCCTAGGTGCTGGGACTCTCTCAGACCCGGTTATGTGGACTGTGCAAGTGTCAACGGGAGAGACACGGTTCACGGCTGAGGCATACCTCGATTCCGGGGCAGCAGGCAATTTCATTCAGCAGGCCACGGTGGACAAGTACCAGCTGCCTGTTACTCCACTTGACAAACCCCTCGTGATAGCCTCTGTGGATGGGAGACCCCTCTCTGATACCATCTCCTGGGTCACCAGACCAGTCGAACTACGTATCGGTGCCCTGCACACCGAGAACATCTCTCTCTACGTCCTTCCACACATGTCCCATCAAATCCTGCTGGGACTTCCCTGGTTGCGGACACACGAACCCTCAGTCAGCTGGGGTACTGGCGAAATCACCCGATGGGGTCCTTCTTGTCATGAGAAGTGTCTGAAGTCCATACCACACATCCGACGACCTCCGGTTCCAGAGAACCTACCGGAACTGCCCTCGGCCTATTGGTCCTTCGCAGACGTTTTCGACAAGAAGGAGTCTGAGGTACTTCCGCCACACCGTCCCTACGATTGTGCCATCGACCTGCTCCCAGGAACAACACCACCTCGAGGACGGATATATCCGTTGTCCCCAGCCGAAACCAGGGCCATGTCTACCTACATCACAGAGAGCCTGGCTAAGGGATTCATCCGGAGATCCTCCTCTCCTGCGGGAGCGGGCTTCTTCTTCGTTAAGAAGAAAGAGGGTGACCTACGCCCCTGCATCGACTACCGGGGTCTGAATCAGATCACCGTAAAGAACAAGTACCCTCTGCCGCTCATCCCCGAATTGTTCGACCGGCTCAGAGGAGCCCGTGTGTTCACCAAACTGGATCTTCGGGGTGCTTACAACCTAGTTCGTATCCGCTCTGGGGACGAATGGAAGACCGCGTTTAATACTCGCGATGGGCACTATGAATACTGCGTGATGCCCTTCGGCCTATGTAATGCACCAGCAGTCTTCCAAGAATTGGTGAACGACATCTTCCGGGACCTCCTCTACGTCTGTGTAGTAGTGTATCTGGATGACATCCTTATCTACTCTCCGGACCTCCAGACCCACAGAGAGAACGTCCAGCTGGTCCTACAACGACTGAGAGAGAATCGTCTATACGCCAAATATGAGAAGTGTGTCTTTGAGCAGTCTTCTCTCCCTTTCCTGGGATACATCATCTCGGGTACTGGACTGCAAATGGATCCTAAGAAGGTGTCCTCCATACTCAACTGGCCTCCCCCTTCTGGACTAAAGGCAATCCAACGGTTCCTGGGATTTGCCAACTACTACCGCCAGTTCATCCCTCACTTCTCTGCCCTGACTGCTCCTCTCTCCGCTTTGACCAAAAAGGAGGCTAATCCAAAGGACTGGTCACCTGCGGCCGACGCCGCGTTTTGCTCACTGAAGCGAGCATTTGCCTCCGCTCCTGTACTCCACCGTCCGGAGTTAAACCGCCAGTTCACCTTGGAGGTGGATGCCTCCTCCTCGGGAGCCGGAGCAGTGCTCATGCAAAAGTCCTCCTCCGGGAAGATGGTTACATGCGGTTTCTTCTCCAAGAGCTTCTCTGCACCTGAACGTAATTACACCATCGGTGACCGAGAACTATTGGCGGTCAAACTGGCTCTGGAGGAATGGCGCTACCTCCTGGAAGGAGCAGTGTACCCCGTGATTATCTACACGGACCACAAGAACCTGGAATACCTACGGTCCGCTCAGCGACTGAACCCACGGCAAGCCAGGTGGTCCTTATTCTTTGCCAGGTTCGACTTCCAGCTCCATTTCCGACCCGCAGACAAGAATGTACGTGCGGATGCCTTGTCTAGGTCTTTCATGCCCATGGAGCAGGAGGAAGAGACTACCCAACCTATCATCCCTCCTAGCAAGATTATTCCGGTGGCCCCTGTCACCCTGGCCCAGATACCGCCCGGAAAGACCTATGTCTCTGAGACTGACAGGCAAAAGGTGTTACACTGGGGTCATGCCTCGAAAACAGCCGGTCATGCAGGCCAGAAGAGAACATGGGGTGCGATTGTACGCCATTATTGGTGGCCATCCCTTCGCACGGACGTCGCTGCTTTTGTCTCTGCCTGCTCCTCTTGTGCCAGGAACAAGACGCCCAAACACCTGCCCTATGGCCGTCTTCTGCCTCTGCCGATACCCACAATTCCGTGGCAACACATAGCGATGGATTTTATTACGGACTTGCCATTATCCTCTGGACACACAGTCATATGGGTCGTGGTGGACCGGTTCTCCAAAATGGCTCACTTCGTCCCTATGGCTGGACTGCCCTCTGCTCAGGAACTCGCGGAAGCCTATATACATCACATCTTCCGCTTGCATGGTTTCCCATCCCACATCGTGTCCGACCGAGGAACTCAGTTTACCTCCCGCTTCTGGAGGGCGCTCTGCAAACATCTGGGTGTGACTCTGGACTTTTCTTCTGCTTACCATCCTCAGTCTAATGGCCAAGTGGAGAGGGTCAATCAAATCTTGACCTCCTTCTTACGTCACTACGTCAACGCCCATCACGACGACTGGTCCACGCTTCTACCTTGGGCTGAATTCTCACATAACCACCACATCAGTGAGTCGTCCTCCAAATCTCCCTTCCATGTAGTTTACGGACTTCAACCCTCCGTCCCGTTGCCTATATCCCCTTCATCGGATGTTCCGGCTGCTGATACTGCAGTTCGTGACTTTGCTACCATTTGGGACTCTGTCAAAGCGTCCCTTGGGCGCGCTTCCCAGCGGATGAAGAAACACGCTGACAAGAGACGTCTGGATCCTCCGTGTTTCTCTCCTGGTGACCTGGTCTGGCTTGCTTCCCAGTACATCCGATTGAAGATACCTTCCTACAAGCTGGGTCCTCGCTACATCGGGCCGTTTAAGGTCCTCAGCAAGATCAATGAGGTATCCTACAAGCTACAGCTCCCGGCCACGATGAGGATACCCAACTCCTTCCACGTCTCTCTGCTCAAGCCGGTTGTCCTTGGTCCCTTCTCCGCTGCTGCCAGTCCGGCCCCTCCTCCTATTGCCGATGATGACATCTATGCGGTAAGGGATATCGTGGCCATGAAGACCGTACGAGGTCGGCAGTTCTTCCTGGTGGACTGGGAAGGGTATGGTCCTGAGGATAGGTCTTGGGAGCCCAGGGAGAACGTGGGCACTCCTCTTATCCGTGCCTTCATGTCCCGGTTGCGGGGAGGGGGGCGTGGGGGGGGGGTACTGTCACGCTCCCCGGGTCCTCACCCCCGTTCCCCGGCTCACCTGCCACGCTCTCCGCTCCCCAGTCACCGGATTCCGTCCGTCCCAGGGCTCCGGGCCCCCGATCCCGGCGCCCGACAGCTTCCCTGGACCTGGCCGGCTCCCCTGCGTCCTCCTCGCAGCCTCCTTCCCTGGCTTCTGGCACCCGGGCGGCGCGCATGCGCATTAGGGCGCGCGCGCGGTCACTGACCCTTTCTTAAAGGGCCAGCGTCCATTAACAGGAAATGAGGTTGCACAGGTACAGGGTATATAAGGGGTCATTGTCCAAGGGGGCGGGGCCTGATCTTCGTGTTCCCTGAGCTAGGAGTCAGGTCTCCTGGTGTTACTGTGCTCGTACTCACCTATCTCTCTTTGTAGAGCCGTGCCTGCTTCGCCATCCAGTCTGCCGTATCCTGAAACCCGAACGCTGTCCATCTGCCATCCTGACAGTCCGCACCACCTCGGATCCCTGCGGTGACCCGTCTTCTTGCTCCCAAGGTTCCGGACCCCGCCTGACATCATCTCGGCTTCCGAACCTGAGCTGCGTCACCCGGACTACCACCCGTAACTCCGTAGTCCCAGGGACTTCTCCGCTATACCTGTGTGCAAGGACTGCTCTGCTGTTACTAGTGCTCCAGCTGCCGGACTCTTTGCTACCATCTAGGAGTTCGGTCCAGTGGATCCACCTCCTGGGCCTGCCCGTACACCTGGCCGTGACACATTTATTTGCACCATTCCATGACCTTGTTGTGGCCAAAGTCAGTATGTACCTCTGCCTAAAACGGCAGGAAGACAACGAAATGGAAGCAATATCCCCCATAATGGGGCAATTTATCAAGCCTTTAGGGAACACATTGGTACCCCCGATGCAGCTGGGCACACTTCCCTGTAGGACAGCCGTATTTCTAGCAGCTTCCATGAGCCATGTTCTACATATCATAGGAAGACATGCCACACAAATCTGACAGAAAATTAACGTGCCCTGCTCCATCTGTACAGAGAGGTTTATAAAATGGGCATTGGCCGCCAATACAGTGTCCTTACTGGTGGCTATGAGGCAAACTGCACTTATGACTACCGGGTAGCCCAGCTTACATAAGAACTGAGCACAGCCATTTTCCTAGCCGCGCCTTGTTTGTAGTTGTTAGTGTGCAGCAGCTATAGCGCTCTGTTACTACTGAGAACGCCATCCTTTGTCTGCCACACGGCCGCTTTGTCCTCCTCCGTCTTTATTCGCGTGCTTGTCGCCCCTCCTCTCACAATAATTTGGGACGCGCCCATCTTCCCTCGTTTACTGAATGGAGGGGCAGTGGAGGCAGCCGTATGCGCCATTAATGAGGTGTGACGTCACCAGGAGCAGGGCTGGCCATGAAGCCGGCCCAGCGCGCCCATTCATAAGAGCGGAGAGGAGGAGACGTGTGTGAATGGAGGAGACGGCTCTGCAGTAGCTTCCTGCCATTGACAGAGCGAGAGACAAAGAGAGTAGAATAGAGGGAGACATGAGCTGTTCTGTGACCTGCTGGTCCACAGGCGTGGATCAAATTCCCGCCCGTGTAAAGAATACGTCAGTGTAATGTAATACTAGACATACAGTGTATGGTCCTCAGCCGCTGCTCTGAGGTAAACACGGCGCTGTGGTGACAGGAGAGCGCCTCACTTTGCATACAGTCCCTATTTTTATCTGGAGCAGTTTTGCATATAGTAAAATCTAATATGAAGCTCCTCACTGATAACACAGCCTCCATGAACACGGCGAGGTATGTGACACCATAATAGAAGGGAGACCTCCATTATGTCTTCCAGTCACACACCGTAAAATCGTTTTACATAAAATTTCCACTTTTTAGTGAACCTTCCAGGCTGCCGGCACCATTTTTTCTTTTTTTTTTAAAAAAGGTCAATATCATCCAGTAAAAATGTCAGCTAAATGTTATATGCTTTTTTAAACAAAAAACACTTGATTCCTGTAGTGACTGATGCCACTATACGGCTTAGGCTACTTTCACACATCCGGTTTTTGCTCTGCGGCACAATACGGCGCTCTGCAGAAAAACCGCAACCGTTTTTTTGTCTAGACTTACATTAGTGCCTTATTGTGCCGCATGGGCTTGCGTTCGGTTCGTTTTTTGCCGCATGCGGCAGATTTAGCCGATGCGGCGGCCGGATGGAACGTTGCCTGCAACGTTTTTGCTACGGCAAAAAAAAACCGCATCGCGCCGCATCCGGCCGCTGCAGCGCATTTTTCAATGCATGCCTATGGACGCCGGATGCGTCGTGATGCGGAAAAAAACGCATCCGGACACCGCATGCGGTTTCTTCCACTGCGCATGATCAGTAGCGTGCCGCAACCGGAAAAAAACGGACGGGCCGCATGTAAAAACTTATGCAAAGGATGCGGTGTTTTCGCCGCATCTGTTGCATAGGTTTCACAGCCGGATTAAGCCGCACTGCAAAAACCGGATGTGGAAAGTAGCCTTAGATCACAGGGGTCTCAAACTCGTCTGGGGGTATAAGGGCCGCACATTGAAAAAATATTATTTGGGGGGGGCGCAGTTTTTGTGAGACAAAGTGACATTGTTAATAAATACCATATAAATTTTTCTATACACCTTAGGGTCACTTTTCTTAGAATTTTTCACTTTTTATTTTTAAAGTCATTCATCGTATGGGGTATGGTAGGGTTTTATAGCTTGAATTGTTATGGATGTGACAATAACATGAGCTTTTTTGTTTATTTTAGTTGATATATAAAAAAGCATTTTTATTGGTAAAAAGAGTTTTCCGTGCTTTAATTCAGATTTGTTTTTCCTAACATTTTATCTTTGTTTTGTAAGTAATATTGTTTTACAATTCACACTATATAGTAATTTTGGCCAATGTCTTGTGGTTATTTTCCCATGGGATCCTCATCTTGTAGTAATGTTCCCTTCTTGTAGTAATGTGCCTATGCATGTCCCTGTAGTAATGTGCCCATCCTAGTTCTCATCTTGTAGTAATGTGCCCATCCTTGTTCTCATCTTGTAGTAATAAGCCCATCCTTGTCCTCATCTTGTAGTAATGTGTCTATCCTTCTTCCCTTCGTATAGTAATCTGCCAATCCTGCTCCCCTTCTTGTAGTAATGTGCCCATCCTTGTCCTCATCTTGTAGTAATGTGTCCATCCTTCTCCCCTCCATATAGCAATGTGCACATCCTACTCCCCTTCTTGTAGTAATGTTCCCATCCTTGTCTTCATCTTGTAGTAATGTGCCCATCCTTCTCCCCTTTGTTTAGTAATCTGCCAATCCTGCTCCCCTTCTTGTAGTAATGTGCCCATCCTTGTCCTCATCTTGTAGTAATGTGTCCATCCTTCTCCCCTCCGTAAAGTGATGTGCCCATCCTGCTCCCCTTCTTGTAGTAATGTTCCCATCTTGCACTCCTTCTTGTAGTAATGTCCAAATCCTGGTCCCCTTCTTGTAGTAATGTGCTCATCCTGCGCCCCTTCTTGTAGTAATGTGCCCATCCTGGTTACCTTCTTGTAGTAATGTACCCAAACTTATACCCTTCTTGTAGTAATGTCCCCATCCTGATCCCCTTCTTGTAGTAATGTGCCCATCCATGTCCCTGTTGTAATGTGCCCATCCTTGTACCCTTCTTGTAGTAATGTCCAAATCCTGGTCCCCTTCTTGTAGTAATGTGCCCATCCTGCACCCCTTCTTGTAGTAATCTGACCATCCTGGTTACCTTCTTGTAGCAATGTGCCCATCCTTGTACCCTTCTTGTAGTAATGTGCCCATCCTGCGCCCCTTCTTGTAGTAATGTGCCCATCCTGGTTACCTTCCTGTAGTAATGTGCCCATCATGCACCCCTTCTTGTAGTAATGTGCCCATCCTTGTACCCTTCTTGTAGTAATGTGCCCATCCTGGTTACCTTCTTGTAGTAATGTCCCCATTCTGTGTATTATGCCCATTCTGGTCCCCTTCCTGTAGTATCGTGCCCATTCTGGTCCTCATCCTGTAGTATTGTGCCCATTCTGGTCCCCATCCTGTAGTTATGTGCCCATTCTGGTTCCCATCCTGTAGTATTGTGCCCATCTTGGTTCCCATCCTGTATAAATGTGCTGTCCTGGTCCCCATCGTATAGTAATGTCGTATCCTGTAGTAATTTCCTCTTATAAGCCGTTCTTCATATATACATACAATGGGGAAAAAAAGTATTTAGTCATCCACCAATTGTGCAAGTTCTCCACTTAAAAAGATGAGAGAGGCCTGTAATTTACATCATAGGTAGACCACAACTATGAGAGACAAAATGAGGGTACGCTCACACGAGCGTCTAAATCGAATGAGTGCAATGCGAGAAAATCTCGCATTACACTTGGCCCCATGTTAGACAATGCTGCAGCTCAGATCAGCGTTTTTTTTCTCAGCCCTAAATGGACTAAAGAAAAAATCGCAGCATGCTGCAATTTTCTGCGAGAGCCGTATCACTCGCACCCATTCAAGTGAATGGGTGCTAGAGAAACATTGGACTGTACTCCGAGTTTATCCCAGTGCAGTGCGATATACGCACAGGCTGACAATGAAGGAGATGGGGGGGCTTAACCCCTCCCTCTCCTCTGCAGCGCCCGCCCTCTGTTTCGCAGCTGTGACCCGATCACAAGATCTGGTCACAGTTGCATGACACTCGGCTCACGCTCGCAGCAGAGCCTGAGCCAGGGGTCATTAGCATATCACATCCGTTGCTCTCGCATCAGATGCCATACGCTAATGTGTCTGCAGCCTGAGAAAACAAAACCAGAAAATCACCTTGTCTGATTTTGCAAAAATAAAATTTCCCCCACTGTAAAAAAACAAAAAAAAGATTCTTCTCACCTGTCCTCCTTTCCCTCGTGGTTCTCTTCCCTACGTCTCGTGGCCTGTGGACCCCGTGACGATTGCGACAGGTGCCGGGGGCCGCACTAGTCAGCACTTAATTTAATTTGAATGAACTTCAAGCGCAGCGCACAGCTCTCTGCAGCCATAAACCACTGGCAACCACTGACCAATCAGAGTCGAGCACTTGACGTCATATCTCTACATCAGCTGCTGGCCTGCTGTGATTGGCCGACGGCTGCCTTAGCATAGTTCTGCAGAGAGCAAATAAAGCGCTGACTACTGCGACCGTCACGGGTTCCATGGGCCTATGGGTCGCAAGAAGAAGCATGAGGGACCATATGCTGCCCATGGGCCACGTGTTTGAGACCCCTGGCTTAGATGATAGGTGCAGATCAAGGAAAGGGTTAAACGCCATATTGCCAGTGAAGAAAATCCAAGACAAAATTAGATCGGAATCGTGACCTTTATTTGTCTATGAGCTTGAGAGATTATTCTCCTTCAGGACCAAAAATGAAAAACGATTCTTATTTTTGGTCCTGAAGAAGGAGAATAATCTCTGAAAAGCGTAGGCTAATTATGGTCACAATTCATATATATTTGGTCTTGGAATTTCTTCAATGGCAGCGCGTCGTTTAACCCATTCCGTGATCTGCACCTATCATCTTCCACCAGATAGCTGCAGCTGCCATTGGTACACATTTATACAGTGGTTATGACTTTCACAAGTACTATAGATGAACCTTCCTGATCCCTACATATCCACTACTCTATTCGGGTAAGACCCTATCTGTGCTTTTTGTTTCGTTCAATTTGTTTTTAATTATACAGCTGAGGAAAGTGTCACATGGCCAGATAACTCGGACGAGGATCGCAAAACAATGCAAGGACTGGCTGGCAGCTCCCCTGACCCAAGCATGACAGCTGCTGAAAATACATGCACATGCTATGGTCGGGATATACGTGCACATGCTGTGGTCGGGATATATATGTGCATGCGCTGTGGTCGGGATATACATGCACACGCTGTGGTCGGGATATGCGTGCACGCGCTGTGGTCGGGATATACGTGCACGCACTTTGGTCGAGATATACGTGCACACGCTGTGGTCGGGATATATATGTGCACACGCTGTGGTCGGGATATAAGTGCACACATTGTGGTCGGGATACATGTGCACGCGCTGTGGTCGGGATATACGTGCAAGCGCTGTGGTCGGGATATACGTGCACGCGCTGTGGTCGGGATACATGTGCATGCGCTGTGGTCAGAATACACGTGCACGCGCTGTGGTCGGGATACACGTGCACGCGCTGTGGTCCGGATACACGCGCAGTAGTGCGGGATATACGTGCACGCGCTGTGGTCCGGATACACGCGCAGTAGTCGGGATATACGCGCACGTGCTCTGGTCAGGATATACGTGCACGCGCTCTGGTCGGGAAATACGTGCACGCGCTCTGGTCGGGATATACGTGCACGCGCTCTGGTCGGGATATACGTGCACGCGCTCTGGTCGGGATATATGTGCATGCACTTTGGTCGGGATATACGTGCACGCTCTGTGATCGGGATATACGTGCATGCGCTGTGGCTAGGAAATATGTGCATGCGCTTGGGTCCTGAAATACGTGCAATTGCTATGGTCATTAAATGCGTGCATGTGCTTGAGTCAGGAATACGTGGACGCACTCGGGTTGGAAAGTGCGTGGACTCGCTCGGGTCTGGAAATACATGCACACGTTCGGGTCGGAAAATACATGCACACGCTCGGGTCGGGAAATACATGCACATGCTTGGATTGGGAAATGCATACAAGAGAACTAGTGGCCAGTCTGAGCGTTGCGATCCTCGACCGACTGTGTGACTCTTCCTATGGTCACATGTCAATGTTTGTCGGAGTTCAGAGGATCGTATGGAAAAACATCCTATTTTCATCCAGAAAACTTGCATGATTTTCATCAGTGTGCTCATATTTTACGTTCATCTGAATACAATATGTTTTATGAAGCTTTTCACATGGCTGTTTTTGCGGACTGCTGGTGTTCATAAAAAACTGATAGAGACCCGTGCTACTCCTACTTGTCCGTTTTCCATAGAGGACATAGGCTTAGTCCATACTACGTTTGTGACCACTGACCACATAAAACTCATCAGGTATGCACACACCCAACGATGGCCATAATCATCTTTTTACCATAAGGACCCATTGTAAAGAAATGTATAATGCATGGTCTGCTGCACTTTTCTAAACAGTCTAAACACTTTTGTGAATGATAAAAGGCCTATACCTGCCAAACAGAGGCTGAAAGGACACACTTTTTGCCTATACCCAGTGAGGCAATGGTACAGTACACATTGGGAAAAGGTAGTGTCTGAGCGCACAGATACAGTATGCACTTATCCATTCCTAACCCATTCAAGTAAATGGAGTAAAAGAAATGAAAAGGACACAATTGCTTGATAACTGGGAAACCTCAAGTTTTTTTCATATGAGAAAAACAAATGATAGAGGACACACAGAATGTAAATGGATAATAAATGGACTGTCACGTGAATGAAAGACTGTTAATTTTTTGTTAACGCAAATTGGACATCTCAATGTGAATAAGACCTAATGTGTAGGTTCCAGACATGCGGTCACTCAGTGTGGGGGCACGTGTGACTGCAACCAATCATAAACGCCGGTGGACGGAGGAAACAGTAAATATGTAAAAAAAACACATTGTCAAAAATGCATGTATTTTTGGATGCGTTTTTTTGAGCCCCAGGCTGCGTTTCTGTGACTACAGGATGCAATTCTGTGGTCACCACAAAGATGCAGCATGCGCACATAGCCTTAGGCACCCTTGGCCGCATTTAACTGCGTTATTTTCCGCTTTTTTTGCCCAGTGCATTTTTTAAGTCAAATCTATTCAGTAGAAGGGTTGAAACGCTGGCAAAAACACTGAAAGAATTGACATGCTGCATCTTTGGGGTCACCACAAAGACGCAGCCAAAAAGCTGCAACGTGCGGACATAAAAACTGAAATCTCATAGACTTTGCTGGGTAAAGAAATACCGGCAGTTTTGTGTCTAAAACTGCACCCAAATAACATGCAAAAACGCGACAAAAAACGCAGCGTGCGCACAAGGCCTTACAGTTGTAGGCAATGCAATTTCACCTCAGCCCTGAATCCTAAAAGGGCACAGAAGGCCTTTTGACCTGCATATTAAACCCAATACTAATAAAAACCAGTGATACTTGTGGCCCTGTAAGAGATTTTGGATTGGAGTCATGAACTTCAAGGTTCACCACTAAGTATGAGTGTCGTAAAGGGTAGTTTGTCCCTGACTCGTAATAAATGGGCAGTTTGAGGAGTGGGCAACATATCACTATTTATACTCTTACTGCATTGATCAGTACAACGGCGTTCCAGAGCCCTGTTCCTCTTTGGCTTTCTGATTCTATCCTTTCAGTTGTATTTAATACGGGCGTCACACGACACGAGCTATCGTGCGATGCATCGTCGGGGTCACGGTTTTCGTGACGCACATCTGGCATCGTTTGCAACGTCGTTTTGTGTGACACCTCTGAGCAACGCTGAATCTGTCACAAATCGTGAATCGTGTATACGTCGCTAATTTTTAAAAAATCGTTTTTTTTTCATGGCGCCGGTTGTTGCCGTGTGACACCCCGGGAACGATGAACACAGCTTACCTGCGTCCCGCGGCACTCTCCGGCTATGCGGAAGGAAGGAGGTGGGCGGGATGTTTACGTCCCGCTTATCTCCGCCCCTGTGCTTCTATTGGCCGGCGGCTGTGTGACTTCGCTGTGACGTCGAACGTCCCTCCACCTTCAGGAAGAGGATGTTCGCTGCCGAAAGCGAGGTTGCTCAGCAGGTAAGTACGTGTGACGGCGGTTTAACAACTTGGTGCGACACGGGCAGCGATTTGCCCGTGACGCACAAAAGACGGGGGCGGGTACAATCGCTTGTGCGATCGCACTATAGATCGTACCGTGTGACGCCCGCATTACTCTGTAGACCAGGTCTCACCGTGCTTCCGTTTTCCATGGCTTGTGTCATTCTTGATGATTTCCAGCCAGTGGACCTTTGGTCACCCGTTTCCTTTTTACCTCCATTGTAGTTTTATTTTGCCTTTATCAGATAACATGTTGCAGATTTGCTTTTAAATTGTCCTTAATAAATATTATGTAATTTATGAGATATATAGCATGCTTTCTGGGTTTTATTGATGCACAATGACATACAGTACTATGCAGAAGTGCCGTATTTTTCGGACTATAAGACGCACTGGACCATAAGATGCACCCTGGTTTTAGAGGAGGAAATCGGAAAATAATATTTTAAGCAAAAAATGTGGTCATAACACAATGTTATGGTGCGAAGATCTGCTGCTGATACTGTTATGGGGGTAATGTCCCCAAATTCTCTACTAAGGTACCCCATCCTGGTAATGATCCTCCCGCCTTGTATATGATCCCCATCCTTGTATATATATGTCCCTCATCCTGGTATGTGCCCACATCCAGGTACCGTATATGCCCACATCCTGATATGTGCCCCAATCCTGCTATATACCCCCATCCTGATAAATACCCCCATCCTGATAAATATCCTATCAAATACCCCCATCCTGATATGTGCCCCAATCCTGCTATATACCCTCATCCTGATAAATACCCCCATCCTGATAAATACCCCCATCCTGACATGTGCCCCAATCCTGCTGTATACCCCCATCCGAGTATATGGTCCGTACCCTGTGGCACACAGAAAAATGAAAGTTTATACTCACCTTTCCTCACTCCACGGAGCAACACTTGTCTTCCTGTCTGTGCCAGAAGCAGCACCGCTGACCTGTGTGGAGCCGTGCGCACAGCGATGACGTCATCACTGTGCACATCGCTCTCCATACACATCAGCGGGCAGGCAGACAGGAGGACATCGCGATGCTGCAGTGATCGGTGGCCGGTGAGTATACCGTACTTATTCACTGCCCCAGTGCTGATGATGATGCGTGGGGGCAGTGAATATAGCCACACATGATGACTCCAGGCTGTAGTTGCCAGGGATGATCACGCGGGTCGGCTGTAAATTATGCGCGCATTCCCCGCCCATAATCCCGCCCACCTGTCAGCGCCGGCTTCAGCGCTGAGAGATGATGGGCGGGAGGATGCATGCATATGAAATGAGCGGGCCCACGTGGTCACGGTGTTCGCTGCTACAGCCTGCTCATGCCGCCGATGACCCGCTCCACCGCAGCACCCTCATTCCCCGCATATGAACTATGAGCCCTACATTCTGACTATAAGACGCACCCCCCACTTTCCCCCAACATTTGGGTGGGAAAAAAGTGCGTCTTATAGTCCGAAAAATACGGTAGCTTCAAGAATGGGAAAAATATATATGCAATATAGTTAATTGGTAGTGTGAAACTGACAGTAGAAATTAATAAAATACCTTGAATCTAGATAAAATTGTGTACATTTCAGAGAAAAACAAATGTGGATGCAACCATACAACCATACTCTGATTAATGCTGCCTATAGTTTGGGCAACAAGAATTAACTGACAGATTCCCTTTAAATGACAGAGGTTTCGGTATGTTGCTAAAGTTACACAGAAAATCACTCTGCAGTGAATGCAGAATAATGCAGTATACATATTTAATAAGCATTCAATGTTCGAAAGAACTTATCGTTAAAAATTAACTATGTTTTTAATTAAGTGCACATTGTACACGCTGATCATCATAAGTAGAACGTCAATCAGTTTACTATTACTTTTGGAAAAATGTATAATTAGTAGCATTGGGCGACCCGCAGATATCCCGGATTTAAAAAACAAACAAAAAAACAAACAAACCTGTTTTGGGCCCGGAATTCATTCCGATATCTGGCTGGACGCCGCTCCCCATATAAGTCTATGCGGACCCAAATCATGTGCTTTAAAATAGTGGTAACAAGGACTAGGAGATTAGAGTAGGCACGTTATACTTACCAGCCTCCGCGCAGCTGAAATGCTACCTCCAGGGCCGCTCATTAACCTCGTGCATATGCACTGCTTCTCCTGCCCACCAGCAATCCAAGTGTCTGTGATTGCTTGCAGTCAGACTGTGCCCCCACCCTGTGTGACAGCGTGTCTGACTGCTTGCTATCGCACACGCTCTATAATGGTGTAAAAATAAATTTAGAAAATTGGCATAGGGTCCCCCCATATTGTGATACTTAGCACAAGTAAAGCATATGGCTACAGTCTTCAGCCCCCAGCCGTGTGCTTATCTTGTCTGTGTATCAAAATAAGAGAGACCCCATGCAGCTTTTTTTTCTTTTTAGTTATTTAAATAATTTAATAAAACTGTTTGCTGTCCCCCCATTTTGATACCCAGTAATGATAAAGCCAGCAGCTGGGGGCTGGTATTCTCAGGCTGAGGAGGCCCATGGTTAATGTGCCCCCCAACCTAAAAGTAGCAGCCTACAGTCGCCCAGAATTGTCACATCCATTAGATATGACAATCTCTGCACTTTACCCAGCTCATAAGGGGTTAATTACAGCTCACAGCTGCCACTAAGCCCTAGATTATTAATGGTAGGCGTCTATAGGACTCCCCCCCCCATTACTAATCTGTAAGTGAAAAGAAATAAACACAGACCCCGAACAAATCCTTTATTTGAAATAAAATAAAAAATACACCTTATTTTATCCCTTTATTACCCGCAAACACCCAGTTCCGACATAATCCACATGAGGTCCTGCGTTGATTCCAGCTCTGCTACATACATACTGAAGTCACAGCGTGTGGAAACAGAACATGACTGCATGTTGTGGGTTTCAGGCAGAGACTGACTGAACTGCAACGATGAGCGGTGATATCACTCAGTTTATTTGCTGTCACAGCTGGAGGTTCCACGATACCTCACCTGTGACTGCAGGTAAATTGATCTTCGGTGACCTTATTGAACTCAGTGACTTCACCTCAGGTGAGGTCACTAAGTTCACAGACCTGCATTTCCTGGCAGAAAACCATGTATTTTTTGCCAAGAGATGCAGATTTGGTTCTGAAATTTATACACTATATTCTTGCACCAAATCTGCATCACAGGTGGAGGGGTGGGGTGGGTCACCTGCTACACTCACCTGAGGCTGATACATGCACTCCTTAACATCAATATATGAGTCCTTTCCATTATCACAGATCACATGCTTAGGCCCTGACCTCCCCCTTGTCTAGTGAGAAGGCTGGTGAGAGCAGTAGTCTCACCACTGCAATAATACAAATCAGGGTTAGGGAGATACATAGGGAAAAATAGACACAACAAGGAAAAACTTCCAAGCAACTCCAATGCAGCTAATAGCACAGCTGCAATTGTCACAAAACTTCCAAAATGGTCAGCATATGACTGATGAGATTCTTTAACTGACATCAGATGTTAAGACAAGTGACTATAGCAAAGGAGAGTGGTCAGAAAGAACTGCACTTGAGATTAAGGCGCCAAAGGATAGCTAGATAGGAAAGAGTCCTTAACCCCTACAGCACCAAAAGAAAGGCAAATACATTTAAGCACAAGCTGCAGACCTGTGCACATTAAGGCGCTGTGATCTTCTGGTCCCAGACTCGCCAGTGATTCCCCCCTCAGAGGGGGACACACTCATGACACATTGCCTATCCTTAGAAAAGATCATCAATGTCTGATTGGTCATGGCTAGCACCCCCGCTGATCAGCTGTTTTCAGGGCCGGCGGCAGGAGTAGGCAGCCGAAAATGATGCTCAATTCCAGAGCTGCCCTATCAAATTATAGCAGCAGATACTGCACATCCGCCTCCCATTAAAATAATAGGAGATGGTTGTGCAGTACCCGGCTGCTACCGCCATCAGAAGACAAGGCACCTCTGTAACTGAGCATTTCCGGCTGCCTGCTGCTCCCGCCATCACTGAAATCAGCTGATCGGCGGAGTGTCGGACTCTGGCCGATCAGACATTCATGACCTATCCTTAGGATAGGCTATTAATATAAATGTAGTGGGCAATCTCTTTAACTTGCATGATATTTAAAGCTTACAACCTGTATTTTGGATGTAGAATAGGAGATCAGGACAAGAGTATGGTTCCACATATATGCTGCAATAGATGTGCATCACATCTTACCCATTGGTTGCATGGTAAAAGGCAATCTATGCCTTTTGCGGTCTCAATGATCTGGAAAGCGCAAACCAATCATACTATCAATTGCTATTTCTGCATGGTACCCTCCAATAGGAAAAGAAGAAGAGGAGTTTACAGTATCCAAACATTTCAATTGCAATATGCCCAATACCATATACAGGAGAATTGCTGGTTCCAAAAGCACCAGAAAAATTTCAGTCATGTCAAGTGTGGAGAGAGAGAGTGCTTTGTGTCATGAAGCATCTTCCTCTCACAACCCAGACTTTCTGTCAGCAACCTCAAATGAATGACACTTTATAACAAAAAGTCAACGGAACAGCTCTTAGTTTGTGGGGTACAGCAGAGGAACTTCTTAGAGGGAGATGTTCAGATTTGATTGTTCCGCAACTGTGATAAAGATATTGTCCAATACTTGTTCATGTAGGGCAATATTGTGGCATGCAACATCAGCAGTTTAATGAAAGCTCTAAAGATAAGTCATTATCCAGAGGAATCTAGGCTCTTCATTGATTCTTCCAAAACAAGCCTAAAAGCCATTTTGCTGCATAATGGGAATGTGCTATCTTCAATTACAGTTAGTTTTGCAGTCCACATGAAAGAAACCTATAACATGAAATAGCTGTTGAGGTGTCTGAATTATGACCAACATTTGTGGCCCCTCTGGTGACTGAAAGGTGGCCACCCTCTTACTTGGTCTCCAGGGTGGATACACAAAATACTGATGCTTTCTGTGTGAGTGGAATAGTTCTTCAAGAGAATAGCATTATAATAAACTAGCCTCTCCGACATTCACTTCAGCCAGGGAGTAAAAATATCCTCCATCCAGCGTTTTCTGACCCAGATACGATTTTGCTACCACCATTGCTTATCAAATTGAGCCTAATGAAGAACTTTGTAAAGGTACTGGATAAAAATACAATAGCATTCAAGTATCTTATTGATAAATATTGAAGGTTGAGTTAAGCAAAGATAAAGGAAGGAGTCTTTATAAGGGGTGCTTCACACACAGCGAGCTCGCTGCCGAGATCGCTGCTGAGTCACGCTTTTTGTGACGCAGCAGTGACCTCATTAGCGATCTCGCTGTGTGTGACAATGAGCAGCGATCTGGCCCCTGCTGCGAGATCGCTGCTCGTTACACACAGCCCTGGTTCGTTTTCTTCAAAGCCGCTCTCCTGCTGTGACACACAGATCGCTGTGTGTGACAGCGAGAGAGCGACAAATGAAGCAAGCAGGGAGCAGGAGCCGGCGTCTGACAGCTGAGGTAAGCTGTATCCAAGATAAACATCGGGTAACCAAGGTGGTTACCCGATATTTACCTTAGTTACCAGCCTCTGCAGCTCTCACGCTGCCAGTGCCGGCTCCGGCTCTCTGCACATGTAGCTGCTGTACACATCGGGTTAATTAACACGATGCGTACAGCAGCTAGGAGAGCAAGGAGCCAGCGCTAAGCAGTGTGCGCGGCTCCCTGCTCTCTGCACATGTAGCTGCATTACACATCGGGTTAATTAACCCGATGTGTACTGTAGCTAGGAGAGCAAGGAGCCAGCGCTCAGTGTGCGCGGCTCCCTGCTCACACTGGTAACTAATGTAAACATCGGGTAACCATACCCGATGTTTACCTTAGTTACCAGTCTCCGCAGCTTCCAGACGGCGGCTCCGTGCAAGCGCAGCGTCGCTTGCACGTCGCTGCTGGCTGGGGGCTGTTCACTGGTCGCTGGTGAGATCTGCCTGTTTGACAGCTCACCAGCGACCATGTAGCGATGCAGCAGCGATCCTGACCAGGTCAGATCGCTGGTCGGATCGCTGCTGCATCGCTAAGTGTGAAGGTACCCTTAGACCTCAGATTCGTAAGCTTCTTCAAGATGAGGAGTTTCTCCGTTTGTTGGAGGGCAAGGAAAAGGCTGCATGGATAGCAATCCCATTAGTTGTAACTCAGTTATGTGCTCTGAGTTTCACCAAAAATGATGACATTTGGTGGAAATTCTCAAAGCATATAAGGATCTTGGCATGTCCTTATATTCGGGTCTAGACTTTTTTCCCACCAAACTGTGGAGCAGTGAGCGAAGATTGCAGTATGAGAATTCACCAAAATATTCTGGCCATGGAGAGGAGGTATCAAGGAAAATGCAGTTCACAAATCCTTGCAAAAGACTATTGGACAATTGTAAGAGATTGTCACTGAATAAGGACCAAATTTTGTAGTGCAATTTCTGTAAAGGTTTCTAAAAATCGCAATAGTGTTTAGGCATGATTTAGTTTCTTTAATTGTTGCTAACTTTGTTCTAAAGAAATATCAGAAAATTGGCATAACAAAATGTTCTGCATCTTTACATTTGCAAAAATAATAATGTTTCAAAGTACTGAAAGTTTTATGCATTATTTATTTGTAGCAGTAAAATGATAACTATTGATATCATAGAAACAAGAGCCAATTAAAAATTTTCATTGTCAAATTTGAATTCAGGACGTCAAAATCATTAAGAAAGTAATGCACCTAGGACGGAGTAATCCTATAGCTGCGAATACATTAAATGGAAGTATACTCGGGACAACAGAACAGGAGAAGGACTTGGGTATTCTGGTTACAAATAAGCTGAGCAGTAGCAGTACTCAATGTCAAGTAGCAGCTGCAAAAGCAAACAAGATTTTAGGATGTATAAAAAAAGAGATTAGAGCCCGTGATCCAAATGTATTGTAACGCCTCTATAAGTCACTTGTAAGGCCACATCTAGAATATAGGATCCAGTTTTGGACTCCACATTTTAAAAACAACATTCAGAAGTTAGAGTCAGTTCAAAGGCAGGTAACTAGACTACTAAAAGGAATGGAAGGCCTTCCATATGATGAGAGGTTGAAAAAGTTAGATTTGTTTAGCTTAGAAAAAAGACGGCTCAGAGGAGATCTCATTTGTATGTATAAATATATATGTGGTCAATATAAAGGACTGGTACATGACTTATTCCTTCCAAAGACAATACTAAGGACCAGGGGGCACTCACTGCGAGTGGAAGAAAAGCGATTCCAGCAGCCAACTAGGAAAGGATTCTTTACAGTTAGAGCAGTCAGACTGTGGAATACCCTACCGCAAGAGATAGTAATGGCAGATAGTATAACAGCTTTTAAAAAAGGGCTGGATGATTTCCTCACTACACACAACGTTGTTATAAATGACTTAATGATAAAATGTATAATTGGTGGAAAATGGTTGAACTAGATGAATCTAGGTCTTTTTTCAAACTATGTAACTATGCAACTAAGAAATGGCTCATTTCATGACCAAACCTGACAAATTTGAAAATATGTAGAACAGTAACATGACTGCATTTACCTTTTTTTTTTCTTCATTTAGATGCAGGGAAATAAAGTTGAATAATAAAATGTGGGATCTTTAAACTTTCTGAGAAAGGTGGGAATTTGGCAATCCTGGGACACTGTATAACTGTATAGCACTCTGCTGTGTGACTTTTCACTCCTTAAGATGTTAAGAGACTGAACAGATTAATTTATTCAGATTGTCTCTCCAGGGAGGAAGGAGACAAATTCTATTGGAAGTAGCAACCCTAAAAGTTAAAAGTGGCTTTTCAACAAGCCTTTTCATATGACTAAGGATTTATGTCAGATCAGAACCCCAATTTGCAGACACGGTGTTTTGGGGTGATTGCCCCTCGTCAGTGCAAAGTATGTGTATACTTCCAATAGGTGGCTCTAGAGTTTGTCTCCTTCCTCCCTGGAGAGACAATTTGAATATTTCCTAGAGGAGCATTGCAGCTATAATTCCCCTTACCACTGACAGCCAGAGTGGTTTGTCAGATCTCCGCAAGGAGAATAGTCTTCCCCGTGGTCTCCATATTAATTTAGCAATGAATTTGAAACACAAAATTATTGCTTTGTATGCCAAGGTAATTAAAAAAATAATTGTGTATTTTTGGTAATACATAAAAGGTATGCACCTTGGGTATCATAAAATTGCAAAGGCCTAACCATCCTAAAGGGGAGATGAATTGTGTCGTTTGTTAAATCAATCACTCAAAATGCTGGTGAGTACCTTGACAGAGTATGCAAATAGCCTCTTCAAAGAGGCAGAAGACTTGATCTACAGTGTCACGAATTGGATGCAGCAACTTTGGATAAGATGTCAAACCAGAAACAGCATTTCAAGATTTGTACAGTGCCTTGCGAAAGTATTCGGCTCCCTTGAATTTTTCAACCTTTTCCCACATTTCAGGCTTCAAACATAAAGATAAAAATTTTAATGTTATGGAGAAGAATCAACAACAAGTGTCTTCAACTCAAAAATATTTCCAGAATCCGTCCCTTCATCAATTCTCAATCTACAAAAATGCTAGTGCATGCTCTCATAATCTCCCGCCTCGACTACTGCAACATCCTCCTATGTGGTCTCCCTGCTAACACGCTCGCCCCTCTCCAGTCCATCCTTAATGCTGCTGCCCGACTGATCCACCTCTCGCCTCACTACCACCCCGCTTCTCCTCTCTGCATGTCCCTTCACTGGCTCCCAATCTTCCATCGTATCCAATTCAAACTACTAATACTGACTTACAAAGCCATCCACAAATTGTCTCCTCCATATATCTCTGAACTAATCTCTCGCTACACTCCAAAACGTAATCTCCGGTCCTCCCAAGATCTCCTTCTATCCTCCTCTCTCATTCGCTCCTCATGCAACCGTCTCCAAGACTTCTCCCGAACATCCCCAGTCTTCTGGAACTCACTGCCTCAACACGTCAGATTATCTACTACACTTGCAAACTTCAAACGGAACCTAAAGACTCATCTGTTCAGAAATGCCTATAACCTTGAATGACCTCACTGCCCCACCACCGTGCGGAGCTGCCGCCCCACCACCGTGCGGAGCTGCCGCCCCACCACCGTGCGGAGCTGCCGCCCCACCACCGTGCGGAGCTGCCGCCCCACCACCGTGCGGAGCTGCCGCCCCACCACCGTGCGGAGCTGCCGCCCCACCTACACCCCACCTACTGTCTCCTCCCCATAATCCTATAGAATGTAAGCCCGCAAGGGCAGGGCCCTCTTCCCTCTGTACTAGTCTGTCTACTGTAACTTGTACATGTATTTTGTATGTAACCCCCTTCTCATGTACAGCACCATGGAATCAATGGTGCTCTATAAATAAATAATAATAATAAATAATAATAATAACAAGTGGGACACAATTGTGAAGTTGAACGAATTTTATTACTTATTTTAAACTTTTTGAAAAATAAATAAATAACATCTCTCGATGTGCAAAACTGATAGACTTACCCCAAGCGACTTGCAGCTGTAATCGCAGCAAAAGGTGGAGCTACAAAGTATTAACTTAAGCGGGCTTTACACGCTACTATATATCTAACGAGATGTCGGCGGGGTCAAGTCGTAAGTGACGCACATCCGGCATTGTTAGTGATATTGTTGCGTGTGACAGCTATGAACGAGCAGAAATACCTTCTCGTTCATCGTTGACACGTCGCTCATTTTCTAAAAATTGAACGTCCTGTTGTTCATTGTTCCCGAGGCAGCACACGTCGCTCCGTGTGACACCCCGGGAATGATGAACACAGCTTACCTGTGTCCCACCGGCAACGCTGAAGGAAGGAGGTGGGCGGGATGTTTACGTCCCGCTCATCTCCGCCCTTACGCTTCTATTGGCCGGCCGCTGTGTGACTTCGCTGTGACGCCGAATGTCCCTCCCCCTTCAGGAAGTGGATGTTCGCCGCCCACAGCGAGGTCGTTCGGGAGGTAAGTACGTGTGACGGGGGGTTACAGCATTGTGCGAAACGGGCAAGACATTGCCCGCGCCGCACAAACGATGGCGGCGGATGCGATCGCACGATTAATTGTAACGTGTAAAGCAAGCTTTAAAGGGGATGAATAATGTTGCACGCCCCCCCACTTTTCAGTTATTTTTTTTTTTATAAAAGTTTAAAATAAGCAATACATTTCGTTCAACTTCACAATTGTGTTCCACTTGTTGTTGACTCTTCACCATAACATTAAAATTTTTATCTTTATGTTTGAAGCCTGAAATATGAGAAAAGGTTGAAAAATGAACGAGCAGAAATACCTTCTCGTTCATCGTTGACACGTCGCTCATTTTCTAAAAATTGAACGTCCTGTTGTTCATTGTTCCCGAGGCAGCACACGTCGCTCCGTGTGACACCCCGGGAATGATGAACACAGCTTACCTGTGTCCCACCGGCAATGCTGAAGGAAGGAGGTGGGCGGGATGTTTACGTCCCGCTCATCTCCGCTCTTCCGCTTCTATTGGCCGGCCGCTGTGTGACGTCGCTGTGACGCCGAATGTCCCTCCCCCTTCAGGAACTGGATGTTCGCCACCCACAGCAAGGTCGTTCGGGAGGTAAGTACGTGTGACGGGGGGTTACAGCATTCTGCGAAACGGGCAAGACATTGCCCGCGCCGCACAAACGATGGGGGCGGGTGCGATCGCACGATTAATTGTAACGTGTAATGCAAGCTTTAAAGGGGACGAATAATGTTGCATTCCCCCCCACTTTTCAGTTATTTTTTTTTATAAAAGTTTAAAATAAGCAATACATTTCGTTCAACTTCACAATTGTGTTCCACTTGTTGTTGACTCTTCACCATAACATTAAAATTTTTATCTTTATGTTTGAAGCCTGAAATATGGGAAAAGGTTGAAAAATTCAAGGGAGCCGAATACTTTCGCAAGGCACTGTATATGTATAGTGTATATATATATATATATATATATATATATATATATATATATATAAAATTATTTTTTTTTGCCTAAAATACAAATGAAATGTGTCATCTTATTTCATGCCTTTTCAAGATCATTTAATCTTCAACTCACTTAACTGTTCACAATAATAGTAATTTTAACCAGGGATGCCCAAACTTTTACATGCCACAGTATATCAGAGCATCCAATAACTTAGATTTATATAACTTCGGGAGACCTATACAATTACTATTTTCATGAATATTGCTCTCATCAAATCTAGCTTTAGATGTTTATTGATTTTCAAAATAATCAGCAAAGTTATCAGTACAATTAATGTGATAATGGAATTTCCCACTCAACAGGGACGCTATACAAGGAGTCACAACACAATCCATTTGACTTTGCATAAACAAAGGCTAAAATTTTAACTAGTACCTTTTTTTTAAAAAAAAAAACTCTGATTAGAAGCCCTCAAAAAAGTATTGGCTTTACATATTGATATTTAAGAACATGCAAAAGAATGGAGTTTTGAAGTGCAATATAATACATCTTTATTTAAATGCATAAAATACATACAATATGACAAAACACACAAAGAAATAAGGTGCAGCGCTAGTGAACCCAAAGGTTATAGTATAGGCAACAATGTAAACCACACTAGGCAAGGAACACGTAAGTGGAACTTAAAGTGCAGTATGCAATAAAGTGAACTAAAAAGACAAGTGTCTATTTTAAATCTTAGCCCACACCATGTTCCTACCTAGAATCACTTTCTGGGTCCCACAGCGTTGTATGGAGAGACGCCACAACCTCGACAACCGTTGTTCTTGGAGGGATATCGAAGAGGTGAGGTACTTCTTTGGGCTGGTATTATTAAAGATAAGCTAGTTGGACTTTAATGTATTGGGGATGACAAGGTATTATTTGCAATTTTTAATCCTGCAACATTCACTGCATTTGACTCTATGGGTATTTTCCCAAAGACAAAATCGTCACTATACCCATAGAGTTCTCAGAGGGGTTAACTTTCTAAAATGTGGTCACTTGAGGGGTTTTTCTTGCTGTTCTGGCATTAGGGACTCTGCAAATGGAGCCACAAACTAGTCTAGGAAAATATTTGCTCCGAAAATCAAACAGCACCTCCTGTTCCTGAGCCTTGTGGTGTGGGCATACAGTACTTTACAGTCACTTGTGGGCTATTGCCACATTCAGGAGAAATTGTGTAACAAATTATGGGGCCTTTTTTTTACCTATTTCCCTTGTGAAAATTGGAAATCTGGGGTTAAAACAACATTTTAGTTGTAAAAATGTAATTATTTTCTCCTCACCGTCCAATAGCATAAAATTTTGTGATACACCTGTGGTGTCAATATGGTCATTACACTCCTAGATAACTTCTTTGAGGGGTGCAGTTTGTAAAATGGGGTCACTTATTGGTTATTTCTGCTGTTCTGGCACCTTAGGGGCTCTGCCAATATAACATGGCACCTGGAAACCATTCCAGCAAACTCTGAAGTCCAATGTGGTTCTCCGTCCCTTCTCAATTTCCACTGTGCCTCAAAAGTAGTTTTTGCCCATATATGGGGTATCGTATACAGAACAGAAATTACACAACATATTGTATGAAAAGAGGGAGAGCCAGCACTGCTTGAGAATGGTATGCAACAAATAAAAAGTGTAAATTCACAAATTTATTCCAACTGTACTATAATGCAAAATGAGATTTTTAGCAAACAATTGATCAATTTTTTGAGCCACCCTTGCCACGTTACTGCAAATTCCAATAGGGGGGGTCCTAATCTATATATTATATTTCCATTGTGCCATGCGGCCTCCTAAATTAATTAAAAGCAGAACCATATTGAAGCAACACATTTACCTGTAACATTTCAGAACCACTTCCATGTTGGAAAGAGAGGCAGCTGCAAATAAAGGCAGTCCAAGTCCCAGCAGGTGCAGCAACCACACAGACCAGGACATTATCAGAACTGGCCCTCACAGTGCCCGACCAGCAACCATGAATGAAGACAGAGCAGGCCCAAGCAAATGGTGCTTAATTAACATGCCTGTGGAAAAGGGTGAGGTGACTGAGTGAACAGCCACCAATATTAGTTTTGATAGATACCAGATACCAGATAGAGCCAGTACTGCTTGGCTTGAGAATGGTATGCAACAAATAAAAAGTGTAAATTCACAAATTCATTCCAACTGTACTATAATGCAAAATGAGATTTTTAGCAAACAATTGATCAATTTTTAGAGCCACGCAAATCTCAATAGGGGGGTCCTACTTTATATTTTATATTTTCATTATGCCATGCGGCCTCCTAAATTAATTAAAAGCAGAACCATATTGAAGCAACACTTTTGCCTGTAACATTTCAGAACCGCTTCCATGTTGGAAGGAGAGGCGGAGCAGGCCCAAGCAAATAGTGCTTAATTAACATGCCTGTGGAAAAGGGTGAGGAGACTGAGTGTGAACAGCCACCAATATTAGTTTTGATAGATACAGAAGGAATGCGCAAACCAAACCACGCATGTACGGCATGGTCGGGGTCAGCCACCGAACCAATATGTGTCTAGCATCTTGTCTGAGCGGGCTTTTAGTGCCGCTGGGGCCATTATAACAGATAGGCGCAGCCGATTGTCACAGTAAAATGCAGACAGGCTGACTCATATAAAATTGATGGACTTCCCCATACTTTGTCACCCACCAGATGACACCAAGCAAACCTAAAGTCACCCAAAATGTCACCACACATCTAGATAAATTCCTTGAGAACTCTAGTTTCCAAAATGGGGTCACTTGTGGGGGTGTTTCTACTGTTTAGGCACATTAGGGGCTCTCCATTGCAACATGGAATCTGCTAACGTTCCAGCCAATTTTGCATTCCAAAAGTCAAATAGTGTTCCTTCCCTTCTAAGCCCAGATGTGTGCACAAACAGTAGTTTTCTACCACATGTGGAGTATCAATGTCCTCAGAAGAAATTGCACTATAATTTATATGGTGCACTTTCTGCTGTTACCCTTGTGAAAATAAAAAAATTGAGGCTAAAACAACATTTTAGTGGGAAAAATGTGATTTTTTTTTTCTTCACGGCTCAAGGTGTTTACATATATATATATATATATATATATATAAACTTATATATATATATATATATATATATATATATACATATTATATATATATATATATATATATATATATATATACATACATACACGCACACATAGATAGACATTTTATATATATATATATATATATATATATATATACTGTATATGTGTATGTATATATATGTGTGTGTATATGTGTGTATATCTATATATATATAGATATACACATATATATATATATATACACACACACACACATATATATATATATATGGCGTGTATATATATATATATATATATATGCAACAATGCCATCACCGATAGTAGAAAATAGAACAAACCTATGAAGAAGCTAGATGACAAATGAGTAGTGTGTAAGACAGAATAGCACTAGGCACACATGGCTGTATCTAAAGATAGAGCCAAAGGAACTAGAAAAAAAACAATAAAACAAACAATAACCTGCGCTATGACCAAGACATGCTGTGGAAATAGCAGAAGCTGATGGTGAATTAGGGGCAGAAGCAGCCCCAGCGCTACGCGTATCGCCACAAAAGTGTCTTTCTCGAGCGTTAAAATACGTATGGGTCATTGCGCAGGTTATTGTTTGTTTCATTGTTTTTTTTCTAGTTTCTTTGGCTCTATTTTCAGTTACAGCCATGTGTGCCTAGTGCTATTCTGTCTTACACACTACGCATTTGTCATCTATGGTTTGAACCTTGCTATAGCGCGGTTTAGGTTTTATTTCAGCCGTCACTGGTAATTGGGGAGTATGGCAGGGTTTACCTGATCCAGAGTAGCGATATCTAGTGTTTGGTGTGTTCTCATAATACATATACTGTCACTGTTCTGCATTGTAGGTTTTTTCTATTTTCTATTATGTATCATGCTGGAAGTTTTAGTATTTTTCCAGCTGTTATTCTGGTGATGTCATAGTTGCATTTTTATAGTGAGGGTTCAGACCATTAGCAGTCTATACATGTGTTTTGTCAATGTTTTTAAATTGTCTGGTACAATTTTTGTATTTTTTGACTGTTGTAATAAAATTTGTTGTACGCACTACTTATATGGTGAGCCCTCGTTTTTGGCACAACCTTTTCCTGCCAGCCTCATTGTTATTGTGGCGAGGTGATCCCTGGGGTGAAATGGGTGCACTTCATCATTTTCTAGTATGGGAAGTATATAGGGACACAATATGGGGAGAGAGGGTGAGAGGAGGAAGGTATATGCTGCCAATGTATGCAGAAAGAGGATGGGAAAGGAAAATGTATATATGGCAACACAGTACGGCGAGAGAGGATGGGGAGAGGGAATGTATATATGGCAACACAGTATGGGGATAGGTGAAGATGGGGGGAGGGAGATTTTTTGCTTTATAAGACGCACTTTTGTTCCCCCAAATTTTGGGGAAAGTATGGGGTGCGTCTTATAAACCGAATATACGGGGAGGGGGGTGAGTACATATATATATATATATATATACTGCAGGGTGCGCTCTGGTGCTGTGCTGGGAGCAGGTGAAAGCTGCGGGCGGCAGCGTTAGAGCTCCTGCTCCCGCTCATATAATATGCACAGCCGCTGTCCATCATCGTGGTGCTGAAACTGCATCGCGATGATGGGCTGGGGCAGCGGGGCATATTATATCTGCCTGTGCTCCCTTTGATCTCACATGATCCCCCCTGTGTTAGATATGGCCCCCATACTGTAAAATAAAAAAAAGCTTTACTTACCTCCAGTGCTGATCTCCCGGTCTCCTGCTGCTGCTGTCTGTGATCAGGCACATAGAGATGATATCACTTTGCCGTGCCGATCACATGACCGGCAGCAAGAACCAGGAAGTGGAGGAGAAGCTCAACCCCACGGAGGGAGACACAGGGATTACAGCGCTGAGAAGGTAAGGAACGAGTGTTTTATTTTATTATGGGCAGCAGCATGGGGGGCATATCTAACACAGGGGAGGTGTGCGATCTATAGGGGCCATGGGCAGCAGTATGGGGGGCATATCTAACAGGGGAGATGTGCCATCTATAGTGGCCATGGGCAGCAGTATGGGGGCCATAGCAAACACTGGGGAGATGTGCCATCTATAGTGGCCATGGGCAGCAGTATGGGGGCCATATCAAACACAGGGGAGGTGTGCGATCTATAGGGGCCATGGGCAGCAGTATGGGGGGCATATCTAACAGGGGAGATGTGCCATCTATAGTGGCCATGGGCAGCAGTATGGGGGCCATAGCAAACACTGGGGAGATGTGCCATCTATAGTGGCCATGGGCAGCAGCATGGGGGGCATATCTAACACAGGGGAGGTGTGCGATCTATAGGGGCCATGGGCAGCAGTATGGGGGGCATATCTAACAGGGGAGATGTGCCATCTATAGTGGCCATGGGCAGCAGTATGGGGGCCATAGCAAACACTGGGGAGATGTGCCATCTATAGTGGCCATGGGCAGCAGTATGGGGGCCATATCAAACACAGGGGAGGTGTGCCATCTATAGGGGCCATGGGCAGCAGTATGGGGGGCCATATCAAACACAGGGGAGGTGTGCCATCTATAGGGGCCATGGGTAGCACAGGGGGACGTGTCCCAGCACAAGGGGGCTATATTCAATATAAGGGGGCCATATCCAGATTAAGGGGGGCTAATTTTAGGATGGGGGGCTATGAGGGATATATACCCTATATGATTTGTTAGACGGACACTGGCATTATAAGATGGACCCCATTTAACATTAAAAAAAAATTTCTCTTTTCCTTCACCAAATTTGGGGATGCGTCTTATAATCAGGTTCGTCTTATAAAGCGAAAAATACGGTATATATATTTCCTTATTATGAGAAGAGTGGGTGTGGAAGGGGTATGCATTTAGACACAGTATGGGAAGCAAGAAGGAATGTATACAGACAGCATGGGGAGAAAGGGTGAAGGGGAATATATACAGACATAGTATGAGAAGCGGGGTGGGGAGTGCATATGAATACAGTATGGGGAGTAAACAGTGGAAAGAAATTTTGGGGGCACAATATGGGGAATTTCAGGACTGTATGTGAGCGAGGGAGTAATTTTGAGAACACAGTATGGGGTGCAAACAGGCAGAATGGGCGCAGACACAGTATGGGGAATGAGGGGGAATGAGTGTGGAGATAGTGAGGAGATAGTATGGGATGAAAAAAATGGGAGGGGCACAAAAGAGAGACTGGGTAGTGGGGAAATTTGGAGAGGGGGCAGCATGGGGGGAACACATTGTGAGGCCATAGTGAGAAGGTGTGTGTGAAAAGGGGGCACAGTATAAAGACTGGGCAGTATATTGGGGACAGAGTGTAGAGGACAGTGTGAAGAGGTGTCTCAGTATAGAAAGGAGAAGGCAGTGTGGAGGGCATGCACTATTAGAGGGACAGTGTCTGCGCCTCATATTTTGTGCAGAGACCAGAGTGAGGGATAATTACTGTATTTACTCAGGCACACAGTGAAGAGCAGATATTTTTATATAGGAGTACTATAATAATTCTGATATTTTTAAGGGTATCGTGCCAAGATGTGCTGCAGAAAAGTGGAGAAGATGGAATTCTGCAGAGATGAGCTGTGAATGTTAAAAAATAATCATGGCGTCTGCACAAGATAAAGAAAAGAAAAAGAATGACTCGGATCAGAGACAACGTCTCTATAAGGTACCTGGATGTAAATGATTTATGATGCTGACTATTTCTCATCAGTACTGTGGTTCCTGTTTAGTCCACAGTCTGATAACTGATAACTCCCAGTATTTCCTTAAAATTGTTAAGCATGTACTGGAGGTTGTAGGTTCATGCAATACAAATGTATATGGGACTGACCTGACATTACAATTGATGTACCATATACTGATGGTATTTCTGCTGATGTATTTCTGTATTGATAAGGGTTTTAATGCTGTGTATCTGTACTAATCGGGTTATATGGATGTATTTCTGTACTGCTGGTGGTTCTGGTGATGAATTTCTGTATTGCAGGCAGTTATGGTGTGGAGTTTCTGTACTGCTTTAGGATATCCTTAGGATAGGTCCTCAATGTCTGATCGGACGGGGTCTGGCCTGCCAGCCAATCAGCTGTTCTAGTTACTGGCGGAAGCAGCAGGTGGCTGGAAATGCTCAAATGCAGATCGGCTCCGTTTTCTGATCGTGGCCATGGCTGGGTACTGTACATCCACTCCTATTCAAATCAAAGAGGTGCATGTGCAGTACCCGGCATACTTGAGCTCACATGATCGTCCACTTTTGCCTCCGGCATGGGAGAATCCTAAGTGTGCAGAGCATGCGTTGTGGGAATCGAGAAGTCTGCAGTCACCTAGAGTGATTGCAGACTTTCACTGTAAACCTAGACAACCCCTTTAATTATAAAATTAAGCCCTGTAGCCCAATCCTAACAGCATGTAATGTACTTACTGTCAGGATTCAGCTCTTCATTCTGGCTCTAGCAGTCATCACATGTCTGCTCCACTCACATGCAATTTTCATATTTAGTCATGTGACAATTCGCTTCTCTTTCTATTACTCTGTTTTTTATTGAACATTGAGAGAATTAGGAAGAGCAGCTCATCTGTACATGAGTAATCGTGCAAATCATGAGCGGTCACATGACTAACCAAACCGCGGGAGGGTGGCACCAAACAGAATTCTTGCCCCAGGTGCCAGAAAGCCTAGATACCCCCTTGCGGTGACCTGTTCTCTGGAGGTGCCTGCCGACCTGTTCACTAGCAGCAGGCAGCGGCAGCAGACTATGTGAAAGGGGGGGGGAATTGTAATTTTATATAAGGTGGGGGCGAGGGTGTCTTCTATCAGTGTTCTGAGTCATCTGATCTATGTAGTTTCAATCCTCCATTCCCAATCCATACACTGTGTATGTATACAGTAGATGGGTGAAACACCAGAGCACACTGTGTATGAATAAATTGGGAATGGAGGACTGAAACTCCATGGGTGAAACTCCCCAGCAGTTTTGCACTATATTCTGTGCAGCACTTTCTATATGAAAAACTTGTGAAAATTGGCAATAGTCTTGTTTACAGATTAAAGTTGGACTGCTTAATACTCTGCCTTAGTGTTTTGTTTTTAAACTGAAGGGTATATTTATTAGATTAGTGGATGTTTTTAAGGTTATAGTTTCGGCAACTATTTTTTAGAAATTATCTCTTTCAAGTCTATGATAATGGACCCATCACATGACCCGTCACATGACCCATGTGTAGAGAAGGGGGGCCCACAGATCCTGAACAGCCCGGGGCCCTGGTTACCCTTAATCCGCCCCTGGGTGTGACATAATTTCTTTCACATGTTGTCGGCGTCACTTCCAGTCCAGAGTGCACTATTCTACAGAGTGGCTAGGACTCAGAAGAGATGTGATGTGCACTTCTCATCTTCTTTAGCCCTTGTTCACTGCAACAATGAGAAGGTGCAGGTGAAGAGGGGCAAAGTGTGGTGGGATTTGGGGGAGCTATACTGCTGTGGTTATGCCTATGGGGGGATGTCTGTGGTGGGATTTTAAGGGTCTATAATACTGTGGCGGGGTTTGGGGGAGGTATAAATTACTGTAGGGATTTCTGTCTAGAGAGTTGAGGAGTATACAATGCTGCCAGGACTCCTGTGGTGCGATTTTGATGAAATGTTGTAGGGATGCCTGTGGTGGCACTTTGGGGTGTTTATGATGCTGGGGGATGCCTTTGGTGGGATTTTGTGGGTCTAAAATGCTGTTGTGGAACCAAATACAACTGGCAGGTGTGGCCTCTGTTAGCAACTACTTGCCTGTTTTTTTTATTCTTTACTATATTTCTAAAAACTAAGTCCCGGATCATCCCTTTAAGATCCCATCTTGGTCAGAAACCCAGCAGATAGAGTTGTAGATTTTTATAGTGTCGCGGGCGGAGGGGAACGCGCTCGCCACGCTCGGGTCCGGGGCTTCTGCTGCTGCTGTTTGGTGGCTCGAGCGGTGGGCCGGACCCGGGGACTCGAGCAGCGCTCCTCGCCCGTTAGTGAAAAGGGGTGGTATGTTTAGGGAGATTGTTCGTGACGCCACCCACGGGACGTGGTGATGATGGCACCACCGCTGCTGGTAACGGGGTTCCCGGGAGAGATGGTAGGAAGCAGCTAGGATGTTGTCCCCTCCGTGGGTAGGGGGGTTGGTGATCCCGGGGCCCGGTGGTGTAATGGGGAGGCTGGATGGCTGGGGTTCTAGGACTGCGCGGCGCGGTGCTGGACGGCACTGGTGTACTCACTCAGACAATCACTGACAGAGTCTATGGTAAACCAAAACGGCCGGATGGACGGGTCCCGCAGCCAGCTGCAGTGTTGTTGTGCTCTCCCCGGACGGCT
The DNA here is from genome assembly GCF_048569485.1 of Anomaloglossus baeobatrachus. Classification (NCBI taxonomy): domain Eukaryota; kingdom Metazoa; phylum Chordata; class Amphibia; order Anura; family Aromobatidae; genus Anomaloglossus; species Anomaloglossus baeobatrachus. The sequence goes on from NC_134353.1 coordinate 363,794,726, forward strand.
GATGGTGGCTGTCTTTCCCTGCACCTTTTAGAATGTTCTGACTCCTGTGGTTGCCCACCGGTAGTCCGCTTCCCGGCGTATAGGTGCCGTAGGAGCCCGTTTTGTCCGCAGGCGCTGGCCCTTGGATCTCTAGCCTGTGGCGGTGGCTGTATATCCTCACGGTGTGGACTGTTGCCTTCTGTCGGGACTTGGTTGTTGGGGAACCTCTGGGATTCCTGTCACACTCGGATTTGACTATTGACGGCAGCTCCAAGCCTGATCAGGGTACGATGGCCCTGCCTGTGTGCTTAGCTTCACTCCGCTCCCGGTTAGATACCGGCAGGCCAATGCCCGACCCCGGTCCTTACGGCTTCGCAGAGTTCCACCAACTCCTGCAGACGGCCACCACCGTCTACCAACCTTGCTGTCAGTGCCTGGGCTCCTACCCAGACACCTCAAGTGTTTACTCCTCTCACTTCCACCTCCTAAACTGATCTGACACTTTTCCCGCCTCCAGGCCTGTGAACTCCTCGGTGGGTGGGGCCAACCGCCTGGCTCCGCTCCACCTGGTGTGGACATCAGACCTTGGAGGGAGGCAACAAGGGTTTTTGATTGACTGTTGTTACTGTCTAGGGTGGGGGGTGTGTATGTTGGTATGTATGTGACTACCTGGCTAGTCCAGGGCGTCACAATAGCATTATAGATGTCATCTAGACGAGAGTAAATTAGAGAGAGGAGAAGAAATAATGCCTATTGTGCCAAGAATGGGTAAAGCAGCGATGACAGATGTAATCATGCCAATGAACAGGATTCAATCAACTGCAGCCTCATTAAAACCAGTGATATTAGATTGATCAACAACCAGAATTATAAACTGTCTGAAAATTTAATTAAGCCCAGTTGCGTAATCCGGTAATCCAGCACAGTGAGTATTTAAGTGCAGACATTTTTGTACCAAATCTGGCAAATTCCTGGCAAAAGAAACGTACCAAAACCGCATCAAAACGCATACGGTTTTGGTGTGGGTTTTTTTCCCAGGAGATGCAGATTTGGTGCAGAAATGTCTGCACTCAAATACTCAATGTGCACATATTGCCTAATCTGGTAATCCAGCATTGAGTTCAATGACTTCATTTGAGTTGAGTACACTGAGCTCAATGAGTTCACTTGAGATCACAGCTGGAGTATCATGTGACCCTCCAGTGGTGACCTCAGGTGAACTCAGTGATGTCACCGCTCACAGTTGTGGCTCCGTCAGTGTGTCTCTGAAGCCGCAGTGAGAGGTCACATTTTCTAATGTATTCACGCACTGCGACCTCAAATTTAGCAGAACCGGGATCATCGTGGGACCTCATGTGGATTACGTCGGACCTGCAGAGGTATTTTGTGTGTTAATAAATTAGAGAAAAATAAAGGATTTTTCTTTGTGTTTTGTGTTTATTTCTTTTTACTTACAGAATTAGTAATGGGGGATCTCCTAGACCTCTATCCATTGCTAACCTCGGGCTTGATGGCACCTTTTTTGTCAAATCACAGCTGTCATTAGCCCCTTAAATTGCCTCATCTGCTACAGCACCATCATGATCTGGATCATCATGGGAGCTTGTGTAGATTACTTCGGACATGCAGGGGTGTTTAGGGGGGGGTAATAAATTAGAGAAAGAGGGTGTTTTTTGTTTGTTTTTTTTTCTTTTTTTAAATAAAGGATTTTTCTGTGTGTTTTGTGATAATTTCTTTTTACTTACAGGCATAGTAATGGGGATGATTTTTTGACATCCGGATGACCTGTGCAGAGTCCTGGGAGAAGGAAGCAGAGAAAAACCACATGGAGGACCACAGGGAAGCCGTACAGCGTGATGTGGGGCAGGCGCGGTGGTAAGTGAGTGAGCATCCCTGCAGGGAGGAGGACGAGAGGTGCAGGGACGTTGGCGCTAAAGTAGGCCTGCCAGTCACATGTTGTTTCGGAGCCTCAGGTTTGGGACCCCTGCTTTAGATAATTAATTCCTCCGTAAATATTAGATTAGTATTGGCCAAACCAAATAATAGAAACACAATCAAATGTGTTTGGGGCCCTTTACAGCTGATTGTCAGACGAAGATAAGGATCTGCCATGTCCAATATTGGACTGTTGATGCTTTTGTTCACTTGAGTTGCATTTGTGGCGCCCTTGTGGCTTTAGGCGCCACAGGGTACTGCACCTCACCAGAGGTGCAGTATTCATCTAGGATATGGAGGAGGTCGTCACCGGTAAACCACCAACAACACACCAACCAACACATAACACGGGAGCTCTTCCACTGGGACTGGGCTAGCGTAAGTGCTGGGGTGGCCATCACGAGGTATGGGACCTCTTACCCACTAGTTCAGGAACCCGGGAGGCGGGGCACCAACAGGGGAGTTAGGAGCCATCACAAACAGTAGTCAGCCAGCGCCAGGTCGCACTCAGGAGGAGATTAGCAGAGACACGAACAGTTTGGGGCCCATGGTCTGGAGCTGGAGGCTCGACCCAGGTTCTTAGGAAAGAAGGGGGATACCAGGGTTCACGGGGAGTGCGGAACGCACCCGTGACCCGTTTCACGGCCCAGGAGCTGGGGGTGGAGGGAAACTGAAGGACGGAGACACGCAGAAGGAAACACCGGCTTTGACCTCCAAAGTATCCGGGATCGGCTGAAGCCAATCACAGCATAGCTTGGTGCTCCAATGGCGGTGTGCTTCCAGTGAGTAAAGATCTTGAACTGCAGCCTCTGTGTCGTCCCATTACTGCCGGCGCTTCCAACATCGCGCTCTATTGCCATCGGCGACTACTACCACTACTATCATGCTCCCAGGGGCCAAGCTCTGCCTGTGGGGAGCTTTGCCACCTGAGCTATGTTACCATTCGCCTCATAAAAGATAAGTCCCGCAGCGGCGGCTAATAATTGATTGCACGCCACAGGTGGCGTCACGAATAACTACTCCCATTGTCCCCATCCCCATCTTTATTGACACCGCCAGGGTCACGGAACCGGGCCAGGCCGCTGTGACAACCAGAATCGACACCGGTGCGGTGACGAGTAAACCCCGAGACCCCGTGGGCGCGTCACTTTTCATGAAATTTATGGTTACATGTGGATTGAAACAGTATGCAGAAAAAAATGCCCAGTGCCATTTCATACTCTACTGAAGAGTGAGTGGGCTAATGGTATCAGGTGCGGCCAGGTGGGCTTCCCCATAATACTATATAGCTATCACATCACATTGTTTAGTGCAGCCAATCAGGGGGGCTATCACAGACAATATAAAAGATGGAGGCTGGCCAAGGAGCACAATTTTATGCTTGTACAATGTATGGATAGGAGGCCAGAGTGCACTGCTCATTCCACAGGGAAGAAAAAGGTCTAATATGATTTTGGAGTACTACTTTCAGTGTGTGCAAACAGATTTAGGGTACTCTCACACTAGCGTATCAATAAAATCAATACAATTTTCCTTCAGAAAAGTTGGACAAGTGTCATGCGTATATCATTCCGTATATCATGTGAGTGCTACGTGAGTGTGTGATTAGTTTTTCACCTAGCATTCCTATGACATGCATACGCCATCGTATACAATGCATTTTTTTCCTTAGTAGGTTTTATTCAACAATAATTTATAGGACCATTTTCAGTGTTCTATGCTACAAAATGGAAACTTATCTGTAAAAATTGGACTGCATACGGACGGTTCGTGTGACTTCCGTTTTTTTCTCACTCCTATTGACTTGTGTTAGCGAGTCTCAGCCAGTTTATAACATCATATGCAGTATGCTGCAATTTTTTCTCAGGCCGAATACAGATGAGAAAAAAAATAGCAGATTTGCAGTGCCTCATTGACATTGGTCCAAGTGCAATGCAATTTTGTTCTCGCATTTCAGTCTTCTGTTTTATACACTCGTGTGAGTGTACCCTTAAAATGAGACTGGTAGTCTCAGTCTGAATACAAGTGCAAAGATTCAAGTGATACATAGGGAAGTGCTATAGCTGTATAGTCATTCCTTGTAACTGAATTGATTGATTTGACATCTGCTGCAGTAACATTGCCTTAATTACATCCTTTTTTTCTTAATAGACTGCAATATTACAGTATTACACCTCTCACTCTCAGTGCTATTTTTGCAATTAAAACTAAATCTTGAATACAAGCTTGTGTCACTGTTAGTGGACTGCCTCCATTGTAAGATGAGCAAGTCATTGTTGCTTGCATCCTAGAGAAAGCTCTCCATAATTCAGAAATTTAGAAACAACTATGGCTTACAAAGTGTTCAAGTTGCAACATTTTTTTTTTATATTTACACACATCCTTGTTCTAATACTCCAATATGTTACCCATGCACACCACCAGAATACAACTCTTGGTGATCACTGTGTATCATCAGTTTCCCTTAGCCAGATAGGTTGAGGTCACTTGGACATTAATAAGGCTGTGTTTGTATTACAGAACTCAAAACAGGATCTATTCACATATGGGTGACTTCATAGCCTTTTACATGTATTTTCGTGATAATTGGAAGTATTTTAGTAATGGGAGTCAAATTATTCACCGCAAATCAAATTCTTTGGGAAAATCTAGCAAATGTGACACTAGTCACTGTGGTAGAGCCACTCTCTCAGCAGTAGGGGATGGATGCAGGAACACCTCACGTGTCGATTTTCACCTAGTTTATTATCAGCAGTCAAAATCCATTGATATGAAGACAGCACTACTTCCTCCAGCACAGGAAATACAAAGCAAAACAGAACACCTGAGTGTGTCCAGAGGCCTGGCTTTTACCTCTGGGAATATACCCCGAGGTGGAGATATGGTGAACAGCCATCCCACCCATCTCTTTAGCTGTCCACAACAAACCCAGCCCAGGTAATACGAATTAACCCTCTCAGTACCTAATGTGCTGGAGTACTACATCCGGGTTCACATCACTGATTGCAGAAGTCACAGCGACACATATCTCCCCTCGTGCACATCACCAGTGACCACATAACATCACTTACTCACAAGCTAGTCTGGAGGCTGGGTAGTTGGATGATCGAAGGTCAGGTACCAGGAGAACAGCCCAGGATCAGACAGCAATAATCAGAAAAAGCAGACTACAGGAATGAAGGCCAACAATTCCACTTAAACAGAATGCTACAACTGGCAGAGTAAAGGCCACTTTACACGCAACGACATCGCTAACGAGATGTCATTGGGGTCACGGAATTCGTGACGCACATCCAGTCTCGTTAGTGACGTCGTTGCGTGTGAAACGCACGAATGACCGTTAACGATCGAAATTACTTACCTTATTGTTGATCGTTGACGCGTCGTTCTAATACCAATTATCGTTGCTGTTGCAGGACGCAGGTTGTTTGTCGTTCCTGAGGCAGCACACATCGCTATGTGTGACACCGCAGGAATGAGGAACATCACCTTACCTGCGGCTGTCGGCAATGAGGAAGGAAGGAGGTGGGCGGGATGTTACACCCGCTCATCTCCGCCCCTCCGCTTCTATTGGGCGGCCGCTTAGTGACGTCGCTGTGACACCACACGAACCGCCCCCTTAGAAAGGAGGCAGTTCGCCGGCCACAGCGACGTCGCTAGGACGGTAAGTACGTGTGACCGTTCCTAGCGATGTTGTGCGCCACGGGCAGCGATTTGCCCATGACGCACAACCGACGGAGGCGGGTGCTTTCACCAGCGACATCGCTAGCGATGTCGCTGTATGTAAAGTGGCCTTAAGAGTTCTTGGAGAGACTGCCCAGCTAAAAAACTGGGCAATCACTGGGTACATGGTACACCTACATAACACAACACTTCTCAGAATCAAATTAAATGACTGAGCTGTCATTCAACTCACCAACAGCACAGCATGCCCCAGTAACCGATTGGACAACTGCGCTGTCACTCACCAAACTGACAGTTCAGCACACTCTGATTCCATAGACACAGCTAAAAGTCACTCAATGCATCCTAGACGCACTAAGCGGAAGATTCATAACCGAGGCCGGTAAATTCAAATTTCAAATGATGTGCTTAACTCTAATAAGGAGTTTCCTTGTTATCAAAATTGAGAATTCATTCACATTATTTGTCCTGGGAGTAGAATGACAGAAATTGCAACTGTAAGGCTATGTGCGCACGTTGCGTAAATTCATGCAGTTACGCTGCGCTTTGCAGCGCAGCGTAACTGCATGCGTCCTGCGTCCCCTGCACAGTCTATGGAGATTGTGCAGGGGCCGTGCGCACGTGGCGTCTCAGAGCGCAGCGCTTCGGCTACTGCCGAAGCGCTGCGCAAAAAGAAGTGACATGTCACTTCTTTCCTGCGCTTTGCCGGCAGCTCCTCCTCTGTCTATGGGAGGAGCTGCAGGCAGAGCGCATGGAATCGGCGCTCACTACGGACATTTCTGCAGCGATCTAAAGCGCACATGTGCTCTTCAGATCGCTGCAGAAATTTCTGCAGGGCTAGTACGCAACGTGCGCACATAGTCTATCTGTTACTTTGCATTTTGACTTTGTTAATAGGAGAGGGCAAAATAATAACTCATCCACAGGAAAAAAAAATACATAAAAGAAGCAGACCTGTACTGTAATAATGATATAGTAAATTATGTGTATCCTTGTGTTGGTGTACACTATGCTCTGTTAATGTTGCAGGACAAGTCTCTGATTGCTTGGGTGAACCACTAATAAACTTATGGTACCTCTGCCTAATAAGGTTAGAGACAAAAGATATTGCCCATATGTTTATTACTACAGTGAAATGTGTTCACTTATCATATACATCACAGGAGCAGAACAAGGATCACAGATTATTTTTTTTTTGTAATAATTGAGTTCATTAAAAGCCAGCTTCCTGCTCTGTGTATATGAAGGGGCGGCTGGAGGCAGCAGACCACGTAATGGCACTTGTTATACTGCATGGCCCAGCCTAATTGCTTCCCAATTCATTTAAGGGTAATTCACAGGTGTATTTTTTAAATAGCCTAAAAATGCATATTGAGAGTAGTATCATCCATTCATGGTGTCATTCAATAAATTGACACAAATATTCTGAGAACAGAATTATTCCTCCCAGGTAATTATTTGAATGATAGAATTTTTACACTGTATATATATATATATATATATATATATATATATATATATATATACACACACTGTATATATACACACACATGTGGTCAAAACTGTTAGTAGCCCTCGTTTAATGAAAGAAAAACCCACAATGGTCACGGAAATAACTTGAATCTGACAAAAGTAATAGTAAATAAAAAGAAAATCGATGAAAATGAAGAAATGAAAGTCAGACGTTGCTTTTCAACCATGCTTCCATAGAATTAAAAAAAATAAATAAAACTACAAAAATAGGTCTGGACAGAAATGATGGTACCTTTAACTTAATATTTTGTTCCACAACCTTTTGAAGCAATCACTGCAATCAAACAATTCCTGTAACTGTCAATAGACTTCTGCACTTCTCGACAGGTATTTTGGCCACTCCTCAAGAGCAAACTGATCCAGTTGTCTCATGTTTGAAGGCTGCCTTTTCCAGATGGCATGTTTCAACTCTTTCCAAAGATGCTCAATAGGATTAAGGTCAGGGCTCATAGAAGGCCACTTCAGAATTGTCCAATGCTTTCCTTTTAACCATTCTTGGATGTTTTTAGCTGTGTGTTTTGGGTCATTATCCTGTTGCAAGACCTATGACTTGTGACTGAGACCAACCTTTCTGACACCGGGCAGCACATTTCTCTCTAGAATCTCGTGATTTTCTTGAGATTTCATTGTACCCTACAGAGATTCAAGACACCCTGTGTCAGATGCAGAAAATCAGCCCCAGAACATAACTAAGCCTCCTCCATGTTTCACAGTAGGGACAGTGTTCTTTTCTTGATATGCTTCATTTTTCCTTCTGTGAACATAGAGCTGATGTGCCTTGCCAAAAAGTTCCATTTTTATCATCTGTACATATTCTCCCAGAAGTTGTGTGGCTTGTCAACATGTAGTTTGGCAAATTCCAGTTTGGCTTTTATATGATTTTTTTCAACAATGGTGTTCTCCTTGGTCATCTCTCATGAAGTCCACTTTGGCTCAAACAACGACGGATGCTGCAATCTGACACTGATGTTCCTTGAGCTTGAAGTTCACCTTTAATCTCTTTAGAAGTTTTTCTGGGCTCTATTCGTATTATCCATCTCTTTGATTTGTCATCAATTTTCCTACTGCAGCCATGTCCAGGGAGGTTGGCTACAGTCCCATGGATCTTAAATTTCTGAACAATATGTGCAACTGTAGTCACAGGAACATCAAGCTGCTTGGAGATGGTTTATAACCTTTACCTTTAACATGCTTGTCTATAATTTTCTTTCTAACCTCCTTAGACAACTCTTTCCTTCACTTCCTCTGGTCCATGTTGAGTGTGGTATACGACATGTCACCAAATAGCACAATGAGTATCTGTAGCCCTATATACAGGCCCACTGACTGAATACAAGATTGTAGACCCCTGTGATGCTAATTAGTGGACACACCGTGATTTAACATGTCCCGTTTGTCACATTATTTTCAATAGTACCATCATTTCTGTCCAGGCCTGTTTCATGAGGTTTTGTTTTTTTTTAATTCTGTGGAAGCATGGTTAAAAAGCAATGTCTGACTTTCATTTGTTCATTTTTTTATCGATTTTTTATTTCTCATTACTCTTGTCAGATTCAAGTCATTTTTTTGACCATTGTGGGTTTTTCTTTCACTAAACGAGGGGCTCCAACAATTTTGACCAGGTGTGTGTGTATATATATATATATATATATATATATATATATATATATAAAAGCTCAGTGTATGTATGTGTGTATATGTGTATGTGTGTATGTCCGCTAAAGGAATCTGCACCGTCGCATTTACAATCAAGAAATTTTGCACAGACGCCCCATGTGACCCAGGGAACGTCATAGACTATGTTTTGACGGGAAAAATTAACCTCGCGCTTTACAGTTGCTCCCAAAAATCCTGCCTCCATTAATCTGAATGGAGCTGGGAGATACGGGCTATTAATAGCAACTGTCAGTGGTCGCTATAGGAATAAAATAAACTGTTAGTATAAGAAGCTTACTGTATGTGTGAGTGAGAGACAGAAAAAGACAGACAGACAGAGACAGACAGGGAAAGAGACAGACCTGGAAAGAGACAGATCTGGAAAGAGACAGCTGGGCAAAGAGACAGCCGGGCAAAGAGACAGCCGGGCAAAGAGACACCAGCCGGGCAAAGAGACACCAGACGAGCAAAGAGACACCAGACGAGCAAAGAGACAGACGGGCAAAGAGACAGACGGGCAAAGAGACAGACGGCGAAAGAGACAGACGGCGAAAGAGACAGACGGGGAAAGAGGCAGATGGGGAAAGAGACAAACGGGGAAAGAGACAGACGGGGAAAGAGAGACAGACAGACACAGAGAAAGAGAGAGACACAGAGATAGAGACACAGATAGAGAGTGACACAGAGATAGAGAGAGACAGACAGACTGATACAGAGGCAGACAGAGAAACTGATACAGACAGACAGACACACAGAGACAGACAGAAACTCAAAGAGAGATAGCTACTATCCCGGGCAACGCCCGGGTACTACAGCTAGTATATATATATATATATATATATATATATATACATACACACACTGTAGATCAAAATCAGAGAATAGAGATCACTTTCATTTTTCAGAAATAATGTAATCTACGTTGGTCAACCTTTGCTTTGAATGAATTCAACACATCTGCATCCACAGGACATCACTAGTGTCTCACACTGCTCTGGTGTTATTTTGGGCCACTCTTCTTCCAGTCTCTTCCACCGTTCTTTGACTGTTGTGGGTTTCTTGGCCATAACTTTGTCACAAAGGATTTTCCAGAGTTTTTCAAATGGGTTTAGATCAGTACTCTGGGCTGGCCATTTTATTGTTTCAATGTTTTTTGTTTCAAGGAACTGCTTTACCCGTTTTGCTGTGTGATGGGGGGCATTGTCCTGCATGATAATTGCTGGCTGATTAAGTGATGAACGCAAGTAAGGAACCACATGTTGTTGAACAAGGTTCCCATACACCCTTGTATTCACTCTGCCATTAGCTGTATTAGAGAGGTCCAACTCCTTCTGCAGAAAACATTTTCCAAACCATGACACTTCCTCTACCACCTTTCACTGACTTCTTAACACACTTTGGGTCCAGTCTTTCCACAGTTTGTTGATGAACGTAATGTTTCCCATAAGACCCAAATAAATTAAATTTGCTTCCATCACTAAAATAAACTGTGGACCACTTCAACATGCTCCTCACCAAGGGTGAGTCTAGCCTTTTAATTCTTTCAGCTATTTTACCATGAAGGCCTGCTGCACAAAGTCTCCTCTTAACAGTTGTTCTAGAGATGTGTCTGCTGCTAGAACTCTGTGTGGCATTGACCTGGTCTCTAATCTGAGCTGCTGTTAATTTGCAATTTCTGAGGCTGGCGACTTGGATAAACTTATTCTCCGCAGCAGAGGTGACTCTTGGTCTTCCTTTCCTAGGGCGGTCCTTATGTGAGCCAGTTTCTTTGTAGCATTTGATGTTTTTTGCCACTGCACTTGAGGACACTTTCAAAGTTTTCCCAATTTTTCGGACTGACTGACCTTCATTTCTTAAAGTAATGATGGCCACTCATTTTTCTTTACTTAACTGCTTTTTGTATTGCCATAATACGTATTCTAACAGTCTATTCAGTAGGACTATCAGCTGTGTATCCACCATACTTCTGTACAACACAACTGATGGTCTTAACCCCATTTATAAGGCAAGAAATCCCACTTATTAAACCTGACAGGGCACACCTGTAAAGTGAAAACCATTTCCGGTGACTACCTCTTGAAGCTAATCAAGAGAATGCCAAGAGTGTGCAAAGCAGTAATCAAAGCAAAAGGTGGCTACTTCTTTGAAGAACCTAGAATATAAGACATATTTTCAGCTGTTTCATACTTTTTTGTTAAGTATTTCATTCCACATGTGTTAATTCATAGTTTTGATGCTTTCAATGTGAATCTACTATTTTCAGAGTCATAAAAATAAAGAAAACTCTTTGAATGAGAAGGTGTGTCCAAACTTGGTCTGTACTGTGTATATATATATATATATATATATATATATATATATATATACAGTTAGGTCCAGAAATATTTGGACAGTGACACAATTTTCGCGAGTTGGGCTCTGCATGCCACCACATTGGATTTGAAATGAAACCTCTACAACAGAATTCAAGTGCAGATTGTAACGTTTAATTTGAAGGTTTGAACAAAAATATCTGATAGAAATTGTAGGAATTGTACACATTTCTTTACAAACACTCCACATTTTAGGAGGTCAAAAATAATTGGACAAATAAACCAAACCCAAACAAAATATTTTTATTTTCAATATTTTGTTGCGAATCCTTTGGAGGCAATCACTGCCTTAAGTCTGGAACCCATGGACATCACCAAACGCTGGGCTTCCTCCTTCTTAATGCTTTGCCAGGCCTTTACAGCCGCAGCCTTCAGGTCTTGCTTGTTTGTGGGTCTTTCCGTCTTAAGTCTGGATTTGAGCAAGTGAAATGCATGCTCAATTGGGTTAAGATCTGGTGATTGACTTGGCCATTGCAGAATGTTCCACTTTTTTGCACTCATGAACTCCTGGGTAGCTTTGGCTGTATGCTTGGGGTCATTGTCCATCTGTACTATGAAGCGCCGTCTGATCAAATTTGCGGCATTTGGCTGAATCTGGGCTGAAAGTATATCCCGGTACACTTCAGAATTCATCCGGCTACTCTTGTCTGCTGTTATGTCATCAATAAACACAAGTGACCCAGTGCCATTGAAAGCCATGCATGCCCATGCCATCACGTTGCCTCCACCATGTTTTACAGAGGATGTGGTGTGCCTTGGATCATGTGCCGTTCCCCTTCTTCTCCAAACTTTTTTCTTCCCATCATTCTGGTACAGGTTGATCTTTGTCTCATCTGTCCATAGAATACTTTTCCAGAACTGAGCTGGCTTCATGAGGTATTTTTCAGCAAATTTAACTGTTACATAGTTACATAGTTACATAGTTACTTAGGTTGAAAAAAGACCTAGGTCCATCTAGTTCAACCTTCCTCCACCAGTTCTACATTTAGTCACTAAGTCATTTATAACCAAAAATGTTTTGTGTACTGAGGAAATCATCCAGCCCTTTTTTAAAAGCTGTTATAGTATCTGCCATTACAACCTCTTGTGGTAGTGTATTCCACAGTCTGACCGCTCTAACTGTAAAGAACCCTTTCCTATTTAGGTGTCGGAATCGCTTTTCTTCCACTCGCAGTGAGTGCCCCCTGGTCCTTAGTATTGTTTTTGGAAGAAATAAGTCATGTGCCAGTCCTTTATATTAACCACACATGTATTTATACATATAAATGAGATCTCCTCTGAGACGTCTTTTTTCTAAGCTAAACATATCTAACTTTTTCAACCTGCCATCATATGGGAGGCCTTCCATTCCTTGTAATAGTCTAGTTGCCCGCCTTTGAACTGACTCTAACTTCTGAATGTCCTTTTTAAAATGTGGAGCCCAAAACTGGATCCCGTATTCCAGATGTGGTCTTACAAGTGATTTATAGAGGGGTAACAATACGTTGGGATCACGGGATCTAATCTCTCTTTTTATACACCCTAAAATCTTGTTTGCTTTAGCAGCTGCTGCTTGACATTGAGTGCTGCTGCTCAGCTTATTTGTAATGAGAATACCCAAGTCCTTCTCCTGTTCTGTAGTCCCGAGTTTACTTCCATTTAATGTATACGCAGCTATAGGATTACTCCGTCCTAGGTGCATTACTTTACATTTATCAACATTAAATCTCATTTGCCGAGTATCTGCCCATTCTGACATCTTATCCAGATCTTTTTGTAATATTGTACTATCCAGGTCAGTTTTTAATATCCTACATAGTTTGGTGTCATCGGCAAAGACTGACACTGTACTATCAATCCCATCCACAAGGTCATTAATAAAGAGAGTAAAAAGAATCGGTCCAAGCACAGATCCCTGCGGCACCCCACTGCTGACTATAGCCCATTTAGAGAATGTACCATTTATGACTACTCTTTGTTTCCTATCTCTTAGCCAATTCCTTACCCAGTTGCATATTGTGTCCCCTAGTCCTTGCTTCTGGAGCTTTAGTATAAGGCTATTATGTGGTACAGTATCAAATGCCTTTGCAAAGTCCAAATAAATCACATCATCTGCATTACCAATATCCAGGTTTGAACTTACCCCCTCATAGAACCCCAACAGGTTGGTTAGACACGACTTATCTTTCATGAATCCATGCTGTTTGTCAGTTATCATATTATTTTCTGCAATATATTTTTGCATGTCATCCCTTAAAATGCCCTCAAAAACTTTGCATACTACTGATGTCAGGCTTACTGGACGGTAGTTGCCTGGATCTACCCTCTTACCTTTCTTAAATATCGGTGCCACATCAGCAATCCTCCAATCCTGAGGCACCAACCCCGTTACAAGTGAGTCTAAAAAGATGAGATACAGCGGTCTGTTGATTACGGAGCTCAATTCCCTCAATATTCGTGGATGAATGCCATCTGGCCCTGGGGATTTGTCAATGTTTAATTTACTCAGACGTAGGCGTACTTCATCTTGTGTTAAATTAATTATATCGGGTGGTGGACTTTGATTTTTCACTTGTTGAATGATCCCTGGTACAGTCAGTTCCTTGGTGAATACAGATGAGAAATGCCTATTTAATATCTCAGTCTTTTGTTTGTCCTCTATAACTAACTTGTTATTATATTTTAAGGGTCCGATACTATCCTTTGTTTTCCTTTTGGCATTAATGTATTTATAAAAGATTTTGGGATTTATTTTAATGTCATTGGCGATTTTTGTTTCAGTAGCTAGTTTTGCTTGTTTGATTTCTTTTTTGCATTGCCTATTGATATCTTTATACTCCTGCAATGCTATTTCTGTATTCTCAGCCTTTAAGATTTTAAACGCCCTTTGTTTTTGTTTTATTATACTTTGTACAGTCTTATTTATCCATAGTGGTTTCTTTTTATTCCTGGACATTTTATTACCAGAGGGTATACGTTTTTTACAGGACTCTAGTAGTATATCCTTAAACTTACCCCATTTATGTTCGGTATCCCCAGTTACCATGACTCTGTCCCAATCTACACATTTAAGCTCTTCCCTTAATTTGTTGAAATCAGCTTTCCTAAAATTCCAGGTTTTAGCATTCCCCCTTTGAAATGTTCTATTGAATATTACGTTGAAGCTTACCATATTATGATCGCTGGTGCCCAAGTGCTCCCGGACCTGTAGATCTGAAATTGTATCCGGTCTATTTGACAGGACCAGATCTAGCAAATTATCTCCCCTGGTCGGTTCACCTACCATCTGAGAGAGAGGAAATGGTCTTGAATGGTAGATAAGAACTTACAGCTTTTAGCAGAACCAGAAGATTCTATGTCCCACTGTATGTCTGGATAGTTGAAATCCCCCATAATAAGAACCCGATTATTATTATTAGCTGCCTTTTCAATTTGTTCCAGCATTTCACCCTCTATTTGTTCAGGTATGTTAGGAGGCTTATAGCAAACTCCAATTATCATTTTTCCATTATTCCCCTCCCCATGTACATTTACCCATACTGACTCTACATTGTTGCTGTTCCCCTCAATGTCATCATACAACACAGGTTTTAGGTTAGATTTGATAAATATACACACCCCACCACCTTTTTGGCCTTTCCTGTCCTTCCTAAATGTACTATAACCCTGTATGTTTGTCACCCAGTCATGGCTTTCATCCAGCCAGGTTTCCGTAATGCCCACCACATCATAATCCATGGTTGACATAAGAGTCTCCAATTCATTCATTTTGTTTGCAAGACTTCTTGCATTTGCCAGTAGACATTTAATCCTATTAACACCTTTATTACTCCTAGCCTCCCAACATTCCTTGTATGTCCCATCCCCCCCTAATCCTTCATTGACCCCTACCGTTTCCCTGTCTCTATCTGCTCTATCTATCCCCTTATTTGCTCCACTACCCTCCCTCCCCCCTGATCCTAGTTTAAAAGCTCCTCCATCCGTCTGACCATTTTCTCCCCCAGCACAGCTGCACCTTCCCCATTGAGGTGCAGCCCGTCCCTACAGTAGAGCCTGTAGCCGACTGAGAAGTCGGCCCAGTTCTCCATGAACCCGAACCCTTACTTCCTGCACCAATTTCTAAGCCACATATTTATCTCCCTAAGCTCCCGCTGTCTTTCTAGTGACGCTCGTGGCACCGGTAGTATTTCTGAAAACACCACCTTGGAGGTCCTGGACTTCAGCTTCTCTCCTAGTTCCCTGTAATCATTTTTAAGGACCTTCCACCTGCCTCTAACTTTGTCATTAGTGCCAATGTGCACCATGACCGCTGGGTTTTCCCCAGCCCCACCCAGCAATCTGTCTATCCGATCCACAATATGCCGAACCCGAGCACCCGGCAGACAACACACTGTTCGGCATTCACGGTCTCGGCGACAGATGACCCTGTCTGTCCGCCTAATTATAGAGTCCCCTACCACCAACATCTGACTGGGCTTTGCTGCACTCCTATTTCCCTCCTTCCTACAGCAGTTGTTTTCCTGGTTGCTAGGAGCAACATCCTGCTGTAGTGACCCTAGTTCAGGCCCTTCATTCCTAATATCAGCCAAACAGGCATATTTACTAGGTTGTGCCAGGTCAGGACTAGGCTCCCTGACACTTTTCCCCCTACCTCTTCTTCTAACTGTTACCCAGCTACCTACCTCTGGGTCCTGATCTTCCCCACTTCCACCCTCCTCCATATCACTGGCCCCAGCCAGAGAAAGCTCAGTGAGCTCTAAACTCCTCTCCAGGTTTGCAATGCCCCTTAGTGTTGCAAGCTGCTTATTTAGATCAGTTACCTTGGCTTCCAAATACGCAACATGCTCGCATCCAGTGCAGACATATTCACCCTCAAACGGCTGCTCAAGGCATGCATACATCTGACAAGATACACACCTGGTAGCATTGTCCATGGAGCACCTATCAAATGGGGATCAACAGTAAAGTAGAAAAACAAAGAGAAAAAAACTAAAGAAACCCAATGGAAAAAGTATAAGGATAAATTCAAACTATGTTCTTGTGTCAAGCTATGTAATTGTGTTGAAACTATGCACTTATCTGTCAGGGCCAGGCGGTCGGGCAGACCCAGGAGGTGGATCCACTGGTCCGAACTCTAAGATGGTGGTAAGGAGTCCGGTAGCTGAAGCACTATGGGCAGCAGAACAGTCCGTGCAAGTGAGTGTAACGGAGAAGTCCCTGGGACCACGGAGTCACAGATGGTAGTCCGGGTGACGTAGCTCAGGTTCGGAAGCCGAGATGAGGTCAGGCGGGGTCCGGAACCTTTGGAGCGAGATGACGGGTCACCGCAGGGATCCGAGATGGTACGGACTGTCAGATGGCAGACGGACAGCGTGCGGGGTTCGGGATTCAGCAGGACCGGATGCCGAGGCAGGATCAGCTCTAGAAGAGAGATACGTGAGTATGGCAAGGAGACACAAGGAGACCTGACTCCTAGCTTGGAAAACACGAAGATCAGGCCCCGCCCCCTTGGACAATAAACCCTTATATACCCTGTACCTGTTTAGCTTCATTTCCTGTTAATGGACGCTGGCCCTTTAAGAAAGGGTCAGTGACCGCGCGCGCGCCCTAATGCGCATGCGCGCCGCCCGGGTGCCAGAACCCAGGGAAGGAAGCTGAGGGGAGGACGCAGGGGAGCCGGCCAGGGCCTGGGAAGCCGTCAGACGCCGGGATCGGAGGCCAGGGAACCTGGGAAGGACGGGCACCGGAGGCTGGAGAGCGGGGAGCGTGGCAGGTGAGCCGGGGAGCGGGGCAGAGGACCCGGGGAGCGGGGCAGAGGACCCGGGGAGCGGGGCAGAGGACCCGGGGAGGGGAGCCGAGGACCCGGGGAGCGTGACAGTACCCCCCCCCTCACGCCCCCCTCCCCGCAACCGGGACATGAAGGCACGGATCAGAGGAGTGCCCACGTTCTCCCTGGGCTCCCAGGACCTATCCTCAGGACCATACCCCTCCCAGTCCACCAGGAAGAACTGTCGGCCTCGAACAGTCTTCATGGCCACGATATCCCTTACCGCATAGATGTCGTCCTCGGCAATAGGAGGAGGAGCCGGACTGGCAGCAGAGGAGAAGGGACCAAGGAAAACCGGCTTGAGCAGAGAGACGTGGAAGGAGTTGGGAATCCGCATCGTGGCCGGAAGCCTCAGTTTGTAGGAGACCTCATTGATCTTGCTGAGGACCTTAAACGGCCCGATGTAGCGAGGACCCAGCTTGTAGGAAGGTATCTTCAATCGGATGTACTGGGAAGCAAGCCAGACCAGGTCACCAGGAGAGAAACACGGAGGGTCCAGGCGCCTCTTGTCGGCGTGTTTCTTCATCCGCTGGGAAGCGCGCCCAAGGGACGCCTTGACAGAGTCCCAAATGGTAGCGAAGTCACGGGCTACAGTATCAGCAGCAGGGACATCCGAAGAAGGGGATACAGGCAACGGGATGGAGGGCTGAAGTCCGTAAACGACATGGAAGGGAGACTTGGAGGACGACTCACTGATGTGGTGGTTATGGGAGAATTCAGCCCAAGGCAGAAGCGTGGACCAGTCGTCGTGATGGGCGTTGACATAGTGACGTAAGAAGGAGGTCAAGATTTGATTGACCCTCTCCACTTGGCCATTAGACTGAGGATGGTAAGCAGAAGAAAAGTCCAGAGTCACTCCCAGATGTTTGCAAAGCGCCCTCCAGAAGCGGGAGGTGAACTGAGTTCCCCTGTCGGACACGATGTGGGATGGAAAGCCATGCAAGCGGAAGATGTGATGTATATAGGCTTCCGCGAGTTCCTGAGCAGAGGGCAGTCCGGCCATAGGGACGAAGTGAGCCATTTTGGAGAACCGGTCCACCACGACCCATATGACTGTGTGCCCGGAGGATAATGGCAAGTCCGTAATAAAGTCCATCGCTATGTGTTGCCATGGAACTGAGGGTATAGGCAGAGGCAGAAGACGGCCATATGGCAGGTGCTTGGGCGTCTTGTTCCTGGCACAAGAGGAGCAGGCAGAGACGAAAGCAGCGACGTCCGTGCGAAGGGATGGCCACCAGTAATGGCGTACAATCGCACCCCATGTTCTCTTCTGACCTGCATGACCGGCTGTTTTTGAGGCATGACCCCAGTGTAAGACTTTTTGCCTGTCGGTCTCAGAGACATAGGTCTTCCCGGGCGGTATCTGGGCCAGGGTGACAGGAGCCACCGGAATAATCTTGCTAGGAGAGATGATAGGTTGGGTACTCTCTTCCTCCTGCTCCATGGGCATGAGAGACCTAGACAGGGCATCAGCGCGTACATTCTTGTCCGCGGGTCGGAAATGGAGCTGGAAATCAAACCTGGCAAAGAATAAGGACCACCTGGCTTGCCGTGGGTTCAGTCGCTGAGCGGACCGAAGGTATTCCAGGTTCTTGTGGTCCGTGTAGATAATCACGGGGTACACTGCTCCTTCCAGGAGGTAGCGCCACTCCTCCAGAGCCAGTTTGACCGCCAATAGTTCTCGGTCACCGATGGTGTAGTTGCGGTCAGGCGCTGAGAAGCTCTTGGAGAAAAAACCGCAAGTCACCATCTTCCCGGAGGAGGACTTCTGCATGAGCACTGCTCCGGCTCCTGAGGAGGAGGCATCCACCTCCAAGGTGAACTGGCGGTTTAACTCCGGTCGGTGGAGTACAGGAGAGGAGGCAAATGCTCGCTTCAGAGAGCAAAACGCGGCGTCGGCCGCAGGTGACCAGTCCTTTGGATTAGCCTCCTTCTTGGTCAAGGCGGAGAGAGGAGCAGTCAGGGCAGAGAAGTGAGGGATAAACTGGCGGTAGTAGTTGGCGAATCCCAGGAACCGTTGGATTGCCTTCAGTCCAGAAGGGGGAGGCCAGTTGAGAATGGAGGAGACCTTCTTTGGATCCATCTGCAGCCCTGTACCCGAGATGATGTATCCCAGGAAAGGGAGAGAAGACTGCTCAAAGACACACTTCTCATATTTGGCGTAGAGACGATTCTCTCTCAGTCTCTGTAGAACCAGCCGTACGTTCTCTCTGTGGGTCTGGAGGTCCGGAGAGAAGACAAGGATGTCATCCAGATAAACTACTACACAGATGTAGAGGAGGTCCCGGAAAATGTCGTTCACCAATTCTTGGAATACGGCAGGAGCGTTACACAGACCGAAGGGCATTACGCAGTATTCATAGTGCCCATCGCGAGTATTAAACGCGGTCTTCCATTCGTCCCCAGAGCGGATACGAACTAGGTTGTAGGCACCCCGAAGATCCAGTTTGGTGAACACACGGGCTCCTCTGAGCCGGTCGAACAATTCGGGGATGAGCGGCAGGGGGTACTTGTTTTTTATGGTGATCTGATTCAAACCCCGGTAGTCAATGCATGGGCGTAGGTCACCCTCTTTCTTCTTAACGAAGAAGAAGCCTGCTCCCGCAGGAGAGGAGGATCTCCGGATGAATCCCTTTGCCAGGCTTTCTGTGATGTAGGTAGACATGGCCCTGGTTTCGGCTGGAGACAACGGATATATCCGTCCTCGAGGTGGTGTTGTTCCTGGGAGCAGGTCGATGGCGCAATCGTAGGGACGGTGTGGCGGAAGTACCTCAGACTCCTTCTTGTCAAAAACGTCTGCGAAGGACCAATAGGCCGAGGGCAGTTCCGGTAGGTTCTCTGGAACCGGAGGTCGTCGGATGGGTTGTATAGACTTCAGACACCTCTCATGACAGGCGGAGCCCCATCGGGTGATTTCGCCAGTGCCCCAGCTGACTGATGGTTCGTGTGTCCGCAACCAGGGAAGTCCCAGCAGGATTTGATGGGACATGTGTGGAAGGACGTAGAGAGCGATGTTCTCGGTGTGCAGGGCACCGATACGTAGTTCGACCGGCCTGGTGACCCAGGAGATGGTATCAGCGAGGGGTCTCCCATCCACAGAGGCAATCACTAGGGGCTTATCGAGTAGAGTAACAGGCAACTGGTACTTGTCCACCGTGGCCTGCTGGATGAAATTGCCTGCTGCTCCAGAGTCGAGGTATGCCTCAGCCGTGAAGCGCGTCTCTCCCTCTGACACTTGCACGGTCCACATAACCGGGTCTGAGAGAGTCCCAGCACCTAGGGTGGCCTCTCCTACCAACCCTAGGCTTTGGAGTTTCCCGGCCTCTCTGGACAGGAGCGTAGCAGGTGTGTGTCCTCTCCGCAGTAA
This sequence comes from Anomaloglossus baeobatrachus, assembly GCF_048569485.1. Lineage (NCBI taxonomy): Eukaryota > Metazoa > Chordata > Amphibia > Anura > Aromobatidae > Anomaloglossus > Anomaloglossus baeobatrachus. The sequence goes on from NC_134353.1 coordinate 363,815,058, forward strand.
AAGCAGAGACCCTTGGCGAGCCGCTCTGCTCGACGTTGTTCAGACCGCCGTACTCGGTCAATCTGCATGGGCTCGTGGACGGGAATCCCAGCTGTTGATGACTGAGGTACGGAGGGCTTCCGTGGAGGAGAGGAATGCCGTACCGGACGTCTCTCACGAGATAGCTCTTTGGAGCGCTCCTGAAAACGAATGTCCACTCGAGTTGCTAGGGCAATCAGGGCATCTAGGGTGGAGGGCACGTCACGACCCGCCAACTCGTCTTTGATGCGACTCGAGAGTCCTTCCCAGAAGGCGGCTGTTAGGGCCTCATTATTCCACCCGAGTTCTGAAGCCAAAGTGCGGAAACGGATGGCATATTGGCCTACCGTCAGTGTTCCTTGACGTAAGCGGAGAAGGGATGAAGCAGACGCAGAGGCGCGTCCCGGCTCGTCGAAGGTGCTGCGAAAGGCCTGCAGGAACTCTTGAAGGTCCTTGGTCATAGGGTCCTCCTTCTCCCACAAGGGATTCATCCACGCCAGTGCCTCGCCCTCTAGGTGAGACATGATGAAGGCGACCTTGGCTTGGTCGGAGGCAAACAAATGTGGCAGCTGCGTGAAATGAAGGGAGCATTGGTTTATGAAGCCCCTGCAGGTCTTGGGATCTCCGGCATAACGAGGTGGTGAAGCCAAACGGAGTCGGGAAGCATCCGAAGAGGCTGCCACGGGTGCGGGAGCCGTGGATTGACTAGTGGAGGCCCGGAAGGTTGAAGGCGTAACTGCCGCTTGTAACGTGTACAGGCGGGTGTCCACGGAAGTCATAAAGTCCAACATGCGGGTCTGGACTTCACGCTGGCGTTGGAGTTCCTCTTGCAAGGCCGCTAGTGCTGCAGCGGGATCCATGGCCTGATCTTACTGTCAGGGCCAGGCGGTCGGGCAGACCCAGGAGGTGGATCCACTGGTCCGAACTCTAAGATGGTGGTAAGGAGTCCGGTAGCTGAAGCACTATGGGCAGCAGAACAGTCCGTGCAAGTGAGTGTAACGGAGAAGTCCCTGGGACCACGGAGTCACAGATGGTAGTCCGGGTGACGTAGCTCAGGTTCGGAAGCCGAGATGAGGTCAGGCGGGGTCCGGAACCTTTGGAGCGAGATGACGGGTCACCGCAGGGATCCGAGATGGTACGGACTGTCAGATGGCAGACGGACAGCGTGCGGGGTTCGGGATTCAGCAGGACCGGATGCCGAGGCAGGATCAGCTCTAGAAGAGAGATACGTTAGTATGGCAAGGAGACACAAGGAGACCTGACTCCTAGCTTGGAAAACACGAAGATCAGGCCCCGCCCCCTTGGACAATAAACCCTTATATACCCTGTACCTGTTTAGCTTCATTTCCTGTTAATGGACGCTGGCCCTTTAAGAAAGGGTCAGTGACCGCGCGCGCGCCCTAATGCGCATGCGCGCCGCCCGGGTGCCAGAACCCAGGGAAGGAAGCTGAGGGGAGGACGCAGGGGAGCCGGCCAGGGCCTGGGAAGCCGTCAGACGCCGGGATCGGAGGCCAGGGAACCTGGGAAGGACGGGCACCGGAGGCTGGAGAGCGGGGAGCGTGGCAGGTGAGCCGGGGAGCGGGGCAGAGGACCCGGGGAGCGGGGCAGAGGACCCGGGGAGCGGGGCAGAGGACCCGGGGAGGGGAGCCGAGGACCCGGGGAGCGTGACAGTACCCCCCCCACGCCCCCCTCCCCGCAACCGGGACATGAAGGCACGGATCAGAGGAGTGCCCACGTTCTCCCTGGGCTCCCAGGACCTATCCTCAGGACCATACCCCTCCCAGTCCACCAGGAAGAACTGTCGGCCTCGAACAGTCTTCATGGCCACGATATCCCTTACCGCATAGATGTCGTCCTCGGCAATAGGAGGAGGAGCCGGACTGGCAGCAGAGGAGAAGGGACCAAGGAAAACCGGCTTGAGCAGAGAGACGTGGAAGGAGTTGGGAATCCGCATCGTGAGCCGGGGAGCGGGGCAGAGGACCCGGGGAGCGGGGCAGAGGACCCGGAGAGGGGAGCCGAGGACCCGGGGAGCGTGACATTATCTTAAATTCAGCACTTTACTTCAGTTCAGCACCTCGCTCGCTCAGCACCTCGCTAGTACTGGCTGGTTTATATAGATGTACAATGACTATCAGAAGCTGCTGGAAGCTTCTAGAAACAGGTGTGACTAATGCTACTAATTAAATCACAAGACTAACTTTTTTTTTTTTTTCCTTTTCACAGAATCACAAACAGACACACAATTCCCTAATGAAAGTCAACAATTACAGTTATCACCACTATGTAATTGTGTTAAAACTATGCACTTATCTTAAATTCAGCACTTTACTTCAGTTCAGCACCTCGCTCGCTCAGCACCTCGCTAGTACTGGCTGGTTTATATAGATGTACAATGACTATCAGAAGCTGCTGGAAGCTTCTAGAAACAGGTGTGACTAATCCTACTAATTAAATCACAAGACTAACTTTTTTTTTTTTTTTTTTCCCTTTTCACAGAATCACAAACAGACACACAATTCCCTAATGAAATTCAACAATTACAGTTATCACCACTATGTAATTGTGTTGAAACTATGCACTTATCTTAAATTCAGCACTTTACTTCAGTTCAGCACCTCGCTCGCTCAGCACCTCGCTAGTACTGGCTGGTTTATATAGATGTACAATGACTATCAGAAGCTGCTGGAAGCTTCTAGAAACAGGTGTGACTAATCCTACTAATTAAATCACAAGACTAACTTTTTTTTTTTTTTTTTTTTCCCTTTTCACAGAATCACAAACAGACACACAATTCCCTAATGAAATTCAACAATTACAGTTATCACCACTATGTAATTGTGTTGAAACTATGCACTTATCTTAAATTCAGCACTTTACTTCAGTGGCCTGTCTATTTTTGGAATTGATGAATGGTTTGCATCTAGATGTGAACCCTTTGTATTTACTTTCATGGAGTCTTCTCTTTACTGTTGACTTAGAGACAGATACACCTACTTCACTGAGAGTGTTCTGGACTTCAGTTGATGTTGTGAACGGGTTCTTCTTCACCAAAGAAAGTATGCGGCGATCATCCACCACTGTTGTCATCCGTGGACGCCCAGGCCTTTTTGAGTTCCCAAGCTCACCAGTCAATTCCTTTTTTTCTCAGAATGTACCCGACTGTTGATTTTGCTACTCCAAGCATGCCTGCTATCTCTCTGATGGATTTTTTCTTTTTTTTCAGCCTCAGGATGCTTTGCTTCACCTCAATTGAGAGTTCCTTAGACCGCATGTTGTCTGGTCACAGCAACAGCTTCCAAATGCAAAACCACACACCTGTAATCAACCCCAGACCTTTTAACTACTTCATTGATTACAGGTTAACGAGGGAGACGCCTTCAGAGTTAATTGCAGCCCTTAGAGTCCCTTGTCCAATTACTTTTGGTCCCTTGAAAAAGAGGAGGCTATGCATTACAGAGCTATGATTCCTAAACTCTTTCTCCGATTTGGATGTGAAAACTCTCATATTGCAGCTGGGAGTGTGCACTTTCAGCCCATATTATATGTATAAAATTGTATTTCTGAACATGTTTTTGTAAACAGCTAAAATAACAAAACTTGTGTCACTGTCCAAATATTTCTGGACCTAACTGTATATACATATATTGTGATGTGATCACTGGTGATGTGCAAGAGGGGAGATATGTGTCGCTGAGATTACTGAAATCAGTGATGTAAACTCGGATGGAATACTCCACCATATTAGGTGCTGAGAGGGTTAATTTGTATTACCTTGGCCGGGTTTGTTGTGGACAACTAAAGAGATGAGTGGGATGGCTGTTCACCATATCTCCACCTCGGGGTGTGGTCCCAGAGGTACAACCCAGGCCTCTGGACACACTCGTTGTTCTGCTCTCTATTTTCCTGTGCTGGAGGAAGTAGTTCTGTCTTTCTGTGAATGCCTGTGGCTGAAGTTAATAAACCACCCGTGAGGTGTTCCTGCATCTATCTCCTACTGCAGTTGAGGGAGTGGCTCTACCACAAGTGGTGGAGAATGCGGGCAGGAATCCCAGGAAATGTTTATACCTGCTACAAAGGAGTTGGATATCCTGGGTGAAGGCAGCAATGAGCCAAGGAAGACAGTCAGACACCATGGAGGACCTGGTCAAGCACATGGTGCAGGCCCAGCAGCAGCAGCAAGCCCAGCAGGAGACAAACAAGCTGTTGATACAGCAGCTGCAGCAACAGCGGGAGCAACAGCAGCGGCAGATAGACGTCCAAGCAGACGTAATCTGTGGCAGAGCGACCAGTCCAGGTGATGACGCTAACATCTGGAAGGCGGTAAGGCAAGCTATGCAAAAGATGACCCCGGGGGATGATGTTGAGGCCTTCTTGACTGTGTTTGAGAGAGTTGCCGAATGAGAAACTCCCACCGGAGCAGTGGGCGGAGGTATTGGCGCCATATTTAAGTGGAGCGCCACAAAAGGCCTATTATGATCTTGCTTTACAGGACGCTAAGGACTATGACAAATTAAAGGCTGAAATTGTGGCATGCCTGGGTGTGACTATGACTGTTAGGGCACAACGGGTCCACCAGTGGGCATATCATGGCGACAAACCCCCACGCTCGCAAATGTTTGATTTACTGCATCTGGTACAAAAATGGTTGCAGCCAGAGTCCTCCACCCCAGGGCAGATGGTGGAGCGGGTCGTAATGGACAGATTCATTTACTCCCTTCCGAAGCCAGTGCAGACTTGGGTTGCCCAGGGAAACCCCCCGAATGCTGATGACCTGGTTGGACTGGTGGAGAGGTAGCAGGTGGTAGAGTACCCTGGGGAAGCCACGGGACTTACCATTTCCCTATTGGGGGGTTTCTTCAGGTAGCGACACCCAAAAGAAGGGTACAAGAGTTACAGGAGGGAGGAATCCAAGGTCCCAAGTAGGAAGTGGATGTATACAAAAACCCCCAGTCAATAATATTATCTGTTGGAGGTGCCAGGGACGGGTCACATTGCTGCCCGATGTCCCTTGACCACCGAGCCGATGGACTGCAGTATGGGTCGGCGCTCTTCCTATTATGCATACCCAGCCTGCAGTGTGGACAGTCAACCCAGTGAGGGGCCACAGGCGTGTCCTGTAGAAATAAATGGTACCAGCATAGTGGGACTGTTAGATTCCGGGAGTTTGGTGACCCTCGTGAGGGACACACTTCCATACCGGCTGATTCCTGGGAAGAGGGTGGGCATCCGTTGTATTCATGGGGATGCCAAGGACTACCCTGTGGCTGCTGTGACTATAAAAACAACTTGTTGGTCGGAGTCTCATGAGGTTGGAGTGGTGAAAGATCTGTTGCACCCAGTAATAATAGGGCGAGACTTTACTTTGTTCTGGGAGTTGTGGAGTAAAGTGGTAGAACCCTGTGTATCAGATAAAGGACAGTTAGCCCTCAATGATAAGACTTCAATTCAGTCGGAGGCGGATGAATTTCCCCTATGTGTATTGGTGGGCGATGAGGACGAGGCCGTGTCCCAGGAGGTTGTCATTCCGGAGTTGGCCGTTTCGGAAGGGAACTTTGGGACTGTTCAAATGAGGGACCTGACACTAAAGGGGGCATTTGAAAATGTGACTGTCATAAACGGGGTTGCTCAAGAGCCGGGGGCTGACACCAGATTCCCCCACTTTGCAGTTGAGATGTGAGATAATTGAGCAACTATTGGTACCAGGGCCTTATAGATGCCGGGTGTTAGATATGGCCCATTCTCATATCCTGGGTGGTCACCTGGTGGTAGATAAAACCCAGGAGCGGATTCTTCAGAGGTTCTACTGGCCAAGGTGTCATGGAGAAATTCTTAATTATTGTAGATCCTATCCCACCTGCCAGCTAACTGCACCATCTCTCACAACCAGATGAAAATCGACCCGTGAGGTGTTCCTGCATCTATCTCCTACTGCAGTTGAGGGAGTGGCTCTACCACAATATATATATACTAGCTGTAATACCCGGCGTTGCCCGGGATAGTAACTGTCTCTCTGTCCCTCTCCCTATCTTTGTCTATTTCTCTCTCTTTGTCTGTCCATTTCTGTCTGTCTCTGTGTCTGTCTCTCTGTCTGTCTCTTTCTCTCTTTGTCTCTCTATCTGTCTATCGCTCTCTGTCTGTCTCTTTCCCGGTCTGTTTGTGTCTGTCTCTTTCCCTGTCTGCCCCTTTCTCTGTCTGTCTGTCTCTTTCCCTGTTTGTCTCTTTCCCTGTCTGTCTTTTCCCCTGTCTGTCTGTGCCTGTCTTTGTCTGTCTCTTTCCCTTTCTGCCTCTTTGTCTGTCTCTGTATGTCTCTTTCCTTGTCTGTCTTTTTCCCTGTCTGTGCCTATGTCTGTCTGTGCCTGTCTGTTTCTATCTGTCTCTTTCCCTGTCTGCCTCTTTCTCTGTCTGCCTCTGTCTGTCTCTTTCCCTGTCTCTTTCCCTGTCTGTCTCTCTCTGTCTCTTTCTCTCCATCAGTCTCTCCACTGATATCATATTACCTCAGACATAAGCTTCTTATACTATAATGTCCTTTGTTCCTATAGCAACCAATGACAGCTCCCATTGATGACATTTAGCTCCCAGTTCCAATGACTTTAATGGAGGCAGGTTTTTTGGAGAGTAACTGTTAAATTTTCCTGTCAAAACATAGCCTATGACGTTCCCTGAGTCACATGAGGCGTCTGTGCTAAATTTTGCAATTGTAAATGTGACGTTGCGGATTCTTTTAGGATACATACATACACACACACACACACACACACACACACACACACACACACACACATATACATGCACTCTGCTTTGTAGATTATATATATTATGTATATTTATTTATTTTTTTTTAAAAAGACCCTACCACATAATTTGGTGAAATTTATGCCAGTTACTAATTGTGAGATGTGAGGTAGGTTTCCAAACAGTTGAAGATACAAAGGCCTGGTTGGGCTGGGCACATGGGGCAATACCAGGTTGCTCCTTCTGCCGTGCTTCCTACAGACACTTTTTTGGGAATATTTTTTGGGTGGGAGTGGGAGGGAGAGGGTGAATAAAATGGTGCTCGGACAGTCTCTGGAAATCCTCTGACTCGATGGCTGCCTCCTGTGTCGTCAAGTCAAAGAGGAGACACTCAAAAATTCTCCTAGTATTGGAGAAATGTGAGCACTCTTGGGATATGTTTTATAGAGGACAAAGCTGTTATAGTTAGCAATCTGTAGGCGGTAGATTGCTACCTTTTTGTACCTGGCTCTTGTCTTACGCTTCACCAGATTCGGCTGAAGCATCTGGTCGACAGGCGAGTCTCGTATTGGCATCACCCGGCACAGCCTGCCGCTCTCTGACAGGAGTGTATCAGCTGCATAGAAATGCATGCAGCTGACTCACTCCTGTCAGAAGATTGTGCGGCCATGCCGGGTGATGCTGATGCGAGACTCGCGCAAGTCACTCGCAGGTGTGACTCCAGCCTGACCCTCATGTGCTAAATCCTAAAGAACAGGACGGTTTTGATCTTGCTTGCAGAAAACCTGATTCTTAATTTTTAAGAAGTATATACAGTATATACTGTACATATGTATGTGTATACAGTTAGGTCCAGAAATATTTGGACAGTGACACAATTTTCGCGAGTTGGGCTCTGCATGCCACCACATTGGATTTGAAATGAAACCTCTACAACAGAATTCAAGTGCAGATTTTAACGTTTAATTTCAAGGTTTGAACAAAAATATCTGATAGAAATTGTAGGAATTTCTTTACAAACACTCCACATTTTAGAAGGTCAAAAGTAATTGGACAAATATACCAAACCCAAACAAAATATTTTTATTTTCAATATTTTGTTGCGAATCCTTTGAAGGCAATCACTGCCTTAAGTCTGGAACCCATGGACATCACCAAACGCTGGGTTTCCTCCTTCTTAATGCTTTGCCAGGCCTTTACAGTCGCAGCCTTCAGGTCTTGCTTATTGTGGGTCTTTCCGTCTTAAGTCTGGATTTGAGCAAGTGAAATGCATGCTCAATTGGGTTAAGATCTGGTGATTGACTTGGCCATTGCAGAATGTTCCACTTTTTTGCACTCATGAACTCCTGGGTAGCTTTGGCTGTATGCTTGGGGTCATTGTCCATCTGTACTATGAAGCGCCGTCCCATCAACTTTGCGGCATTTGGCTGAATCTGGGCTGAAAGTATATCCCGGTACACTTCAGAATTCATCCGGCTACTCTTGTCTGCTGTTATGTCATCAATAAACACAAGTGACCCAGTGCCATTGAAAGCCATGCATGCCCATGCCATCACGTTGCCTCCACCATGTTTTACAGAGGATGTGGTGTGCCTTGGATCATGTGCCGTTCCCTTTCTTCTCCAAACTTTTTTCTTCCCATCATTCTGGTACAGGTTGATCTTTGTCTCATCTGTCCATAGAATACTTTTCCAGAACTGAGCTGGCTTCATGAGGTGTTTTTCAGCAAATTTAACTCTGGCCTGTCTATTTTTGGAATTGATGAATGGTTTGCATCTAGATGTGAACCCTTTGTATTTACTTTCATGGAGTCTTCTCTTTATTGTTGACTTCGAGACAGATACACCTACTTCACTGAGAGTGTTCTGGACTTCAGTTGATGTTGTGAACGGGTTCTTCTTCACCAAAGAAAGTATGCGGCGATCATCCATCACTGTTGTCATCCGTGGACGCCCAGGCCTTTTTGAGTTCCCAAGCTCACCAGTCAATTCCTTTTTTCTCAGAATGTACCCGACTGTTGATTTTGCTACTCCAAGCATGTCTGCTATCTCTCTGATGGATTTTTTCTTTTTTTTCAGCCTCAGGATGTTCTGCTTCACCTCAATTGAGAGTTCCTTAGATCGCATGTTGTCTGGTCACAGCAACAGCTTCCAAATGCAAAACCACACTCCTGTAATCAACCCCAGACCTTTTAACTACTTCATTGATTACAGGTTAACGAGGGAGACGCCTTCAGAGTTAATTGCAGCCCTTAGAGTCCCTTGTCCAATTACTTTTGGTCCCTTGAAAAAGAGGAGGCTATGCATTACAGAGCTATGATTCCTAAACCCTTTCTCCGATTTGGATGTGAAAACTCTCATATTGCAGCTGGGAGTGTGCACTTTCAGCCCATATTATATATATAATTGTATTTCTGAACATGTTTTTGTAAACAGCTAAAATAACAAAACTTGTGTCACTGTCCAAATATTTCTGGACCTAACTGTATATCAGGGACCATTTCTTAGCCAGAGAAGAGATATGGTTGCAAACAAAATGATTCAGTCCACATTACAAATTAGGTATATTAGCAACATTTTATAAACCTTCTGCTGTTTGCAATAAACCAAATCATACAAGAGCAATTTAAATAGCTAAATTAAATAATAAATTCTCCAAATTCAACATAATGCCACTTTAAACCCCTTAACACTGAAGCCTGTTTTCACCTTCCAGACCAAGCAAAGTTTTTCAAAAGTGACGCGTTAGTTTTTGCAGTAATAATTCTGGAATGCTTCTACATATCTCTGATTATGAGACTGTTTGCACATTGTAGTTTGTTTTAGAAATTTAGGTTGATTTGATTTTGTTTATGTCATAAAAAGTTTGAAAAACTCTCAATTTTTTTTTCAACTTTGTATTTTTACACCATTTAAACAGATAGTCATACCAAAAAAAATCCATATGTCATCTTTGCATCATCATCATTTTTGAAAATGTATTTTTTTGTTAGGAGTGATAAAAGCTTAATAGCAATTTTTTTTTTTGGGGGGGTACACCCTGTGTTTTTTAGCGACAATTTCAAGTTTTAAGTGACTTTTAGGGGCCTATGTATATTATATCATAAAATCTGCAAACATGGCACCAATTAAAAAGTGCACCTCTCAAGTATTCAAAACCACATTCAGAAAATTTGTTAATCCAACAGGAATTAATGTAAAGTGGAATAAAAAGATGAATTTTTCTTCTTTTTTAATAAAATGTTGCTTTAGCCTTAAACTTTTTCATTCTCACAAGGGCAAAAGGAGAAAATGTACCCCATATTTTTTTGTAGTAGGACGTAAGTAGTAATCGGGTATACACCGTGCTGATACTCAATGTTATATTGATATAATTTCTTTATTGTTCTACAGGTCTACGCGTTTCAGAGACACCCGTCTCCTTCCTTAGGACATCAAAGGAACAATCATTACCAACTCAGAAAGAGCTTCTATATATACATGTGTGATGCCACGTCAGCAGATCCGCCCTCCACAATTCATGGCGGGACGTTCGACTGTTACAATACCGGTCATACAAACAGTCACATTATACATGAAAAACACTACAAAAATTCACAAAGATATATTGATTTGAATTTATGTATAAATTATTTCCAAGAGATAAAAAAATATAAAAATAATAAAAAAATGGACATAAACAAAAACTTCATTATTTAAAAGTACGGGAAGACCAGAGGGAGCTGGGTCTAGAACGCTAAAGATTCAGTGGAATTTATTTTCAAAGTATTGTGAATTTATCCACAACCCTATTGCCGCAGGTAGGGGAGTGAAGTGAATAATACAACATGGTTAGAATTGTGTATATTTAAACCAATAAATTTATTTATATAAATAAATAATTTAGTGTTTCTCTTGAAAGTGTCCAGGTGAAAAACTAAAAAAATCAAAAAATGCTTCATATATAATTTAGTATGTGTAGAAAAATTAGTGGGGAGCACTGTTCTCAAGATCGATATATACAGGGGCCAACAGGCTGTTGTAAACAGACACAAAGGAACTCAAGGGAAAGTAAAACTAGAAAAGAAAGCGAGTGACAGATCGCCTGCAACTGCGCCTGCGTGAGGGGTTGAAGAGAGTTGAAACCGTTGGGAAAAAGGCCAGTGCGCCTGTGCAGGGTTAATCCAGGTCAATACCATGAACCGGAGTATCACACAACCATTGCTGGTCTAGCTGTAGTAACAGAAAGAAATAGCTCACCAGTGCGGTGTGGTTGAAAAAGCATGACCGAAAGTGAAAGGGTAGATTCTATATATAAAAAAATATATATACTTGTTGTTGAACAGTGGAAAAATCTTTTTAGACATGGGGATATATATAAAAAAGGAAAAATTGTCCGATTATGAGGACAATAAACAATTATTTCAGATGGGGAATTGATAAATAATGAAATGCGGTCCAATGATATAATGAGTGTTTCAATCCGATGGAAAGCAAAGAGGCAACGATAAAAAGGAAGAAACATGGGAAAAACGCATTGTGCCGACGTACATGCAGGAGGGGTGATAGGGGTTCAATCTGATCTATTTCACGGGAGTAATTGATGTCAGTGTTATGAACTCAAATAACGCACAGCTGTTATTACAGTGGTGATAACAGAATGACAATAGCTCACGTTAAAATTATAGTCAGTAGAGAATGACTAGATATATATTACACATGTAGCTTAGAGGGACGTTATTCACCATATATAAAAAGTACTAAACATGGATATTTTTATAGATATATATGAGGGATTTTCAGAATGATCACAAAAATCAAAGTAGTTGGTAATAATATAAGAATTAGTAAAAAAAACTTTTATTACTGAGAAGATGTAGAAAACTATATTAAAGGTCTGTACGTGGGACAAAAAAATTAAGAGCTTTTTAATATATTAAAATTATGTATATAAAAGTATAAAAATTATTCTAAAAAATGTAGGATATGAAAATAAAATATATATACAGTATATAAAAAAAACCTGTGGTAAAAATACACATATATAATGGAAATATTGAAATTACACATTTATAATAAAAATGCTCAAATAAATACTGGAACACTGGTACTATGATCAAAAGCACTTTCAATGCAAAAGTCCTTTAATAAAAGAGGTCTGAATATTTTTATGCAATTTCTCCTCAGTTCATTGAAACCCTTATGTGGACATTTGACTGTAATAGGTTGTGGAAACCATGTCACATTTTCAGAGCTCCATGAGGTGCAAAAAACAGCATAAACCTTCCACAAGTGACCCCACTTTGAAAATTACATCCTTAAGGAATTCATGTATGGGTATAATGAGCATCTTAAATCCGTAGGTGTTTCACTGAATTTTTTTATATTGAGCCTTGATCATTAAATATTATGGGTTTTTTTTCACTGAAATGTTGCTTTGACCCCAAGATTTCAGAAGTGCTAATGATAAAAAATGGAAGCTACTGTTTAGACACAATGCAAAGCTGAAAAAGGACAAAGTGAGACATTGCAGTGCAGATTTTGCTGGAATAGTTTGCAGGTGTCATGTGACATCAGCAGAGCCTCTGAGGATTTTTACCACTAAAATATTCTTTCAGTCCAAGATATTACATTTTTACAAGGGGAGTAGGTAAAAATAGCTGGATTTTTTTTTTGCACAATATATTCTGAATGCAGCAATACACCACATGTGACTGTACAGAAACTGTTTGACTACACCGCAGGGTTCAGGAGGGAAGGAGCGCAATTTGACTTATGGATCCCCTAAGTAGCAGAACAGCAGAAACCTCCTCAAGTGACCCTATTTTACATATTACATACATCGTAGTGTCAATTTTGGCATTGACTTTTTCAGAAATAACCCCCAGTGGATGTGTAAGCATGAAGAAAATTGAAAAGAATGCCAGCTCAGTGCAAACTACTTTGTGTTCAACTTAAGCTTCTATTCGGGTTCAACCAAACTTAAAAAAAAAAAAAAAAAAAAAAAGAGAAGTCCGGTTCGGAACTGGACTTCAACCCAAACTTGAGCCCAGACAACTGGTGTTAGTAAGGGATAAGGGGCTGAAAAAGGAATAAATATGGGGATTAGAGCAGGACAGTTACACTTATACGATTCTCCCACATGGCGCATGCGGTAGTGATGTGGGGGATATTTTTTGCCAGGAACTGTAGATTGGGTGCAGGAATATGTGGTTAAAATTTCAGCATCAAATCTGCTTTTCTTGGCAAAGCCCCCCCCACGGTGTTCCTGCCAGGAGATGCAGGTTTGTGAACTCAGTGACCTCACCTGAGGTAAGGTCACTGACTTTATTGAGGTCACCGCAGGTCAGATTACCTGCAATCACAGGTGGTGGACCATGACCATGGTAACCTCCAGCTGTGATCACAAATATCCTGAGTAATGTCACCGCTGATCACACTGCTCATTCATTCTCTTCATTCTCTACCTGAAGCCCACAGTGGGCGGTCATGTTCTATGGCCGCCCCCTGTCACTTCAGATGCAGCAGAGCTGGAATCAGCGTGAGATCTTGTGTTGATTACGTCAGACCTGGGTGTTTTGGGATTAATAAATTGGTGAAATAGGGTGCTTTTTTTGTATTTTATTTCAAATAAAGGATTTTTTCGCTATACTCATTGGAGACTCAGTAAGTATAGCATGGTTGTTTTATTTTTACTTTGTTTTTTGTTTTTTACTTCCTGAGTTGCCGGACTCCGATCATTAGCCGGGGTTCCCTGAGAATGCAAGGCCCGGGTCCAGCACCTGGATATGTTTGAAACCGCGCAGATCCGGACTTTTACAGTCCAGGTCCACCCATCACTACTCACAAGGCAAAGTGAGACTTCAGCATCAAATCTGTCACAAGTCTCCTAGTGATGGGAAACCATCATCACAGTACCCCCTTTCTACAAGGGGCCTCTGGACCCTCAAAACTGGACATATCTGGATAACACATAAAGAAGGAACACCCAGATCTAGTGTTCTTCCGCTGTAAACTGACTCTCAAGGTTACTAATAACGCAAACTGGTGACAGTGGTAATAACGTACGTTCCTGAGACACAACACATCTCCTGTGTGCTGACCTGTAAATACCTTGATGGGTATTAAGTACAGGGGGTAGCTCCAGCTGAATGACTAAAGGGTTAATAAAGTCCCCTACTTGATATGGACTGATAAACCTACTATCCAGGTGCACACTTCCAATTGATCTTATTAGTGGACACGCATATGTAGTCATTCACACACAGATCTGAACCTGAACATTTATTACCAGTCATGCGTTTCTTGGGAAGAGGTGATCTCCTTGAAGGACCAGCAACCGAGGCATCTCCCTGGAACTTGCAAAACGTGCCCTCAGAAACAGGAAACTCAGTGGGTGGAGGCATCACAGGTGCAGGAGGAGCCAATCACACTCACTTCCAAATATGGAGGAGGTGATGGCTGGATGGTAAAACTGCACACTAGTGGCTTGCATAGAGCACTGTTCACACTAACAGACGCACAGTCACAAACCCGCAGCGTATTAGGTGACGCCCATACTATTAGATCAGGCGGACTGCCAAGCCGTACCCCCACTATGCATTACATAGGGACAGAAACTCTATTAGCAAGGACTAACAAAAAGGGGCCTGGCTGTATCCTGTACAAAAAAATATATGAGTTTTTTTGTTAGCGTTATGGCCATAAGACGTAAGCTTACAACCCTCGTCACGGGAACCTCATGCTTGTAGGTCCCTACACTATGTATAATATAAAAAAGCAAAAAAGAATATCATTACTTACAGCAAGAATGAATTGCAGCTGTATATTGCTCAGGCCAAAGGACTACTACTACTCCAGCAGGATACAGCTAATCCCCCACTAGGTGGAGGCATCACAGGTGCAGGAGGAGCCAATCACACTCACTTCCAAATATGGAGGAGGTGATGGCTGGATGGTAAAACTGCACACTAGTGGCTTGCATAGAGCACTGTTCACACTAGCAGACGCACAGTCACAAACCCGCAGCCTATTAGGTGACGCCCATACTATTAGATCAGGCGCGCTACATAGGGACAGAAACTCTAATAGCAAGGCGCAACAAAAAGAGGCCTGGCTGTATCCTGTACAAAAAAATATATGAGGTTTTTTCTTACTTTTGCACCAACAGTTGCCTCCTTCTCACCCAGCGTCTTACTTATATTCCGCCTTGTGCAGGTCTATGATCTCGTCTCTGACATCCTTAGAAAGCTCTTTGGTCTTGCCCATGTTGTAGAGGTTAGAGTCTGACTGATTTGAGTCTGTGGGCAGAAGTCTTTTATGCAGGTGACAATTTAAGACAGCTGTCTTTAACCCCTTCAGCCCCAAGCCTATTTTGACCCTAAAGACCAGGCCATTTTTTGCAATTCTGACCAGTGTCACTTTATGAGGTTATAACTCTGGAACGCTTCAGCGGATCCCGGTGATTCTGAGATTGTTTTTTCGTGACATATTGGGCTTCATGTTAGTGGTAAATTTAGGCCGATATTTTTTGCATTTCTTTGTGAAAAAAACGGAAATTTCGCGAAAATTTTGAAAATTTTGTAATTTTCAAACTTTGAATTTTTATGCTCTAAAACCAACGAGACATATGACACAAAATAATTAATAAATAACATTTCCCACATGTCTATTTTACATCAGAACAATTTTGGGAAAAAAAAAAAATTTAAGGAAGTTATAGGGGTTCAAAGTTTATGAGCAATTTCTCATTTTTACAACAAAATTTACAAAGCCACTTTTTTTAGGGACCACATCACATTTGAAGCAATTTTGAAAGGTCTACATGACACAGAACACCCAAAAGTGACACCATTCCAAAAACGGCACCCCTCAGGCTACTCAAAACCACATTCAAGAAGGTTATTAACCCTTCAGGTGCTTCACAGTAACTAAAGCAACGTGGAAGGAAAAAATGAACATTTTACTTTTTGCAACAAAAATGTTAATTTAGCCTCAAATATTGCATATTCACAAGGGTAGCAGGATTAAATGAACCCCCAAAATTTGCTGGGCAATTTCTACTGAACACGCAGATACCTCATATGTGGCGAAAAACCACTGTTTGGGCGCACGGCAGGACTCGGAAGGGAAGGAGCGTCATTTGACTTTTTTGAACAGAAAATTAGCTGGAATCGTTAGCCGCACCATGTTGCGTTTGGAGAGCCCCTGAGGTGCCGAAACAGTGGAGCTCCCCCACATGTGACCCCATTTTGGAAACTAGACCCCTCATGGAATTTATCTAGATGTTTATAGAGCACTTTGAGCCTCTGGGGGCTTCACAAAAGTTAATAGAGTTGAGCTGTGAAAATAAAAAATTTTTTTTTACCACAAAATTGTTACTTCAACCAGGTAGCTTTTTTTCACAAGGGTATCAGGAAAAATTGCATCATAAAATGTATTGTGCAATTTCTCCTGAGTACACAGACACCTCATATGTGGTGGAAATAAAATGTTTGGGCGCACAGCAGGGCTCGGAAGGCAAGGAGCGTCATTTGACGTTTCAAACGCAAAACTTTCTGGGATAATTAGCGTATTCCATGTTGCGTTTGGAGACCCCCTGAGGTGCCGAAACAGTGGAGCTCCCCCACATGTGACCCCATTTTGGAAACTAGACCCCTCATGGAATTTATCTAGATGTTTATTGAGCACTTTGAGCCTCTGGGGGCTTCACAAAAGTTAATAGAGTTGAGCCGTGAAAATAAAAAAATTTTTTTTTACCACAAAATTGTTACTTCAACCAGGTAGCTTTTTTTTTCACAAGGGTATCAGGAAAAATTGCACCATAAAATGTATTGTGCAATTTCTCCTGAGTACGCAGATACCTCATATGTGGTGGAACTCAAATGTTTGGGCGCACAGCAGGGCTCGGAAGGCAAGGAGCGTCATTTGACGTTTCAAACGCAAAATTGTCGGGATAATTAGCGTATTCCATGCTGTTTGGAGACCCCCTGGGGTGCCGAAACAGTGGAGCTCCCCCACATGTGACCCCATTTTGGAAACTAGACCCCCATGGCATAGAAAAAAAAAAACAGCGGAAGATGGGGGGGGGGGGCGGCAGATGGGGCGGCAGCAGATGGGGAGGCAGCAGCATATAAAGGGAGCATCTGTGATTGTGAGACGGCGGCTGGGATAGGGTGGGGGCGGATGGGAGAGGGCGCAGTGGATGCAGGAGCGGCAGAGGATGGGGGGAGGGGGCGGGTGGGGGGGATGGGTGTTAAGGGGAGTGGGAGGTGAGATTGGGGATAGTTACCCTACAGGATGGATCTAGGCAGCTGGATCACAGGAGATGAAGGAGGCAGCAGATCGGGGAGGGTGAGAGGTGGGGGAGGGAGTGCAGCGCAGATCACGGAGGAGACAGGTGAGCAGAGCACAGATAACGGAGGAGACAGGTGAGCAGAGCACAGATCACGGGGGTGAGAGGTGAGGGAGAGCGGACAGCAGATCACGGGGGTGACAGGTGAGGGAGCACAGATCACGGGGTGAGAGGTGAGAGAGCGCAGATCACGGGGGAGACAGGTGAGCAAAGCGCAGATCACGGGAGTGAGAGGTGGAGGGAGAGTGGACAGCAGATCACGGGGGTGACAGGGGAGGGAGCACAGATCATGGGGGTGACAGGGGAGGGAGCACAGATCACGGCGGTGACAGGGGAGGGAGCGCACATCACGGCGGTGACAGGGGAGGGAGCGCACATCACGGCGGTGACAGGGGAGGGAGCGCACATCACGGCGGTGACAGGGGAGGGAGCGCACATCACGGCGGTGACAGGGGAGGGAGCGCACATCACGGCGGTGACAGGGGAGGGAGCGCACATCACGGCGGTGACAGGGGAGGGAGCGCACATCACGGCGGTGACAGGGGAGGGAGCGCACATCACGGCGGTGACAGGGGAGGGAGCGCACATCACGGCGGGGACAGGGGAGGGAGCGCACATCACGGCGGGGACAGGGGAGGGAGCGCACATCACGGCGGTGACAGGGGAGGGAGCGCACATCACGGCGGTGACAGGGGAGGGAGCGCACATCACGGCGGGGACAGGGGAGGGAGCGCACATCACGGCGGGGACAGGGGAGGGAGCGCACATCACGGCGGTGACAGGGGAGGGAGCGCACATCACGGCAGTGACAGGGGAGGGAGCGCACATCACGGCGGTGACAGGGGAGGGGGCGCACATCACGGCGGTGACAGGGGAGGGGGCGCACATCACGGCGGTGACAGGGGAGGGGGCGGGTAGCTGACCACGGGGGTGAGAGGTGGGGGGAGCGTGCAGCACATCACGGAGGGGAGGGGGCGAGCAGCACATCACGGAGGGGAGGGGGCGAGCAGCACATCACGGAGGGGAGGGGGCGAGCAGCACATCACGGAGGGGAGGGGGCGAGCAGCACATCACGGAGGGGAGGGGGCGAGCAGCACATCACGGAGGGGAGGGGGCGAGCAGCACATCACGGAGGGGAGGGGGCGGGCACCGATCACGAGGGGGAGGGGCCGGGCAGCAGATCGGAGGGAGCGGTGGGACTATGACAGATGGAGGAGGACAGGGTGCACGATCCCTGTCCTCCTCCATCTGTCATAGTGCCACCGCTCCCTCCGATCTGCTGCACGAAATTGAGGGGCCGGGCAACGATCACAAGGGGTGAGGAGCCGGGCAGCAGATTGGGGGGAGCGGTGGCACTGTGGCAGATGGAGGGCGGCGGCGGCAGCGGATCGGGAGGTGTGGGGGTGAGGGTGAGGGCAGGAGATCGGGGAGAAAGGTGGCAGATCGCGGAGGGCAGTGACGGCGGCGGATCGGGACGCTTTTCGTACAGTGCAATGGCAGCGCGGCAACTTCCGAGTCCCATGCTCCGGTCTCATAACAGCATGGGACCGGAGCTTGTCGCCCTGCCATTGCACTGTGTACACTCACTGTGTGTGCTGGCGTGCTGCAGGGACAAGTGAAGCTGATGGGGGCGGTCACCGGCAACAGGTCCACTGTGATTGGAGAAATCGGTCACAAGGCCGATCTCTCCAATCAGAGCATTGGAGCTGGGGGAGGGTGATCCAGTGAGGTCACCCAGCTCCAGCCAATGGCCAGTGCTACAGCTGCACTGGCCGGGGCTAGATTTCAATGTTTCAGTCATTTTAAATGGCTGGAACATTACAGTGGCTGTGATTGGTTGAGCGGCGTTCGTCAGCCAATCACAGCCTCCGTAGGTCCGGGGAGGAGGCACCACCCCTCCTAAGGTCAGGAACAGGTCCCCTCCTCCCCGAATCTGCGGTTTTTGTTAACATATTGCAGTCACCGGAGGCTCCGGTGCCGCGATTCCGCCATGACGGAAAGATCCGTCCTTGGTCGTTAAGGCCCAGGGCACAAGGACGGATCTTTCCGTCCATGGTCGTGAAGGGGTTAATGTAAGTAATGAGTTGATTAGGAGTGTCTAAATAGTCTGTAGGAGCCAGAGCTGGTAATGGTTGGTAGGGGATCCAATACTTATTTTTATCTGCAAAATAATATATATCTATATAATTTATGCAATGTCATTTTCTGCATTTTATTTTTGATATCCTATCTCTCACTGTTAAAATTAACCTACCCTTAAAATTATAGACTGTTCATGTCTTTGTCAGTACAAAATCAGCAAGGGATCAAATAATTATTTTCTTCAATGTAGAGCTTTTGCTTGACAATGTTCCAAAGGTTCTCATTAGGTTTGCGGTCAAGGGAAGCTAATAGCCATACTATGAATTTCTCTCCCTTTATGCCCTTAGCCAATGAAACAGAGGTATTCTTTGCAGCATGAGATGGTGTTGTCATGTATGAATGTGATTTTGCTATGGATGGCACAGTTCTTTTTTTACCATGAAAGCAAGTGGTTAGTGGCAAACTCTATATACTTTGGAAACTCATTTCTACACCTTCAGGGACCCTAAAGGGGCCTACTAACTTCCTCCCTATGACTACGCAACCCCCTTGCTGACATAGCAGCCTTGTTGGGACATATTGGTCATCCACCAAACATCCACTAATCCATCAATCTATACCATCCAGGGTTGCACAGCACTAGTGATGGGCGAACCCGAACTGTAAAGTGCACACGATCCTGAACACAAGCATTCCTGGGAAGCTCGTGTTACAGTTTGGGTCCAGATCGGGTCCAAGGGCTGTAAAAAAATAAAGCACATTATTAAAAAAAAATTATGATTATACTTACAGGTCCCGCGACGTATCCTGCAGACTCTGTCTCCCAGCTGCTTCTGTTTCCGCGTCCGATCATTGCTGTGCCCCTGGGTAACCACCACTTACTACAGGACCTTCCATGATGTCATAGCCATGTGACCAGTCTGGTGTGAATATTGTATGGATATTGGCTTACAGACTGGTCACATGGCTATGACGTCAAGGAAGGTCCTTTTAACTTCCGGGGGTATTTACTGCACTGCTCATCACTCGGCAGTCTTCGGCTGTTTCCGGACGTGTTCGTGGTGACGTCAGGGTTCACCCGAGTCCATGGCTCATGTACTCGATTGAACTTTGACTGTCACTGTGCAAGTCTCGCATCGGCATCACCTAGCATGGCGCGCACTCTCCCAACAGGAGCGGTCGGCTGCATGTATTTCCCTGCAGTTGAGGCGCTCCTGTCAGGAGACTGTCAGTCTGTACTGGGTGATACCAATGCGAAACTCGGAGGAGTCATACACAAGTAGAATGATATGCTCAGTGTCAGCCTGCTTCTATCTCCGTAGAGATGCTTGTCTTTACAGAGCGATGAAGCAGAGCTCACTTTGCTCTCCCTGCTTTTCTCTCTGTAGAGACGCTTGTCTTTACATAGCGATGAAGCAGAGCTGACATTGTTGTACCTGTGAACTATGTCGGACTAAGGATTTTTTTATAATAAACATGGAGTCTCTAAATGTTTTTGTCAGACTTCCGGGATTTCCAGTTCTCTTTTGAAAGAGCTTGCCCTCGGTTAACATGGAGTTTGCTGTTCTGTTGCCCTACTTCCTGTCCAGCTGTTTAAAAGGCCGCCTCTAAGCTTAGTCCAGTGCCTGAGTATACTGCTTGCTGTGTACTCCTGCTTTGCTGCTCTTTGTTCCTGATTGACATTTTGGATCCTCCCGAAAAACAACCGACACCGACTTTGGACTTCACCCGGACTCATCAAGCTGTGCCCAGACTCCGTCTGCCGTCTTTGGTCAGCACTTCTGCCCGGTTCCTTCCGGTTCGTAACCACTCTGGACTCTCATCTCGTGCGGACATTTTGGACTATACCTCTGGCCCTTTGTGTCCCGGCTGCTGCGCATTTAGGCCTTCTGGGGTGACTGCCAGACAGTCCCTGTATAGGGGTTCGCTCTTGGTGATCTCCCTGGGGGAGTCCGGTGCGTGGCCCCGGGAATTCCCTTCGCTCCGATCCTGGAAGGTATTTCCGGTGTTTATTGTTCTACTGTGTTTTGTTCCGTTTATGTACATATCGTGGGTTACATGTTATAAACATCTCTGCACCAAAAACTCGTCCCTGATTGTCATTGCCCTAACGCAATCGAAATCCTCAGTACATACAATAGTATTACATTATACTCAGGCCATAAAAGGATTTCGCTGGGGCAATGACTGAGACACGAGTAGATCAGCTTTTTTCCATGATTAACTCCTTGCAGCAGGAGATGGAGGCGGTGCAGACTAAACTTAGAGATGTGGAGGCACAGCTGGGCCATGATCACCAGGTACTGGGTCCGGCTATTCAGGATTTGCAAGTCAGAGTGGAGGCTCAGGAAGCCGTCCCCACTACGTCCGTATCAGCTGCCGGTATGCCTAGGTTACCCCCATTTCGTTTCAGTGGTGATCGTAGTCAGTTTCGTGGATTTGTTAACCAGTGTATACTGTTTTTTGATGTACATGCTGATTATTACCGTTCTGACCGGTCAAAAGTGTTATGTATAATCATGTTGTTAACCTCACGAGCACTGGCTTGGGCTAATCCTATGATAGAGAATCGGGATATCCGTTTAAATCCCCTGGATGACTTTCTGACCGCAATGGCGCAAATGTTTGATGATCCGAATCGCCGTGCTACCGCTGAATCGGCTCTCCTTTCCTTACGTCAGGGAAAGCGGTCTGTCGTTGAATACGCCACTGAGTTCAAGAGGTTAGTGGTAGACACCGACTGGGGAAACAATGCGTTATTGTCAGTTTTCAGAAAAGGTTTGTCCGGTACCATCAAGGACGAGTTAGCTCGTTCCGAATCTCCAGGAGATTTTGAACTGTTTCTCCAACACTGTGTGCGTATTGATACCCGCTTGACGGAACGTAGACAGGAAAAATGGGCAGCTGTAAACCGGGTAACCAACTTTGCGTTTCCTTCCAGAGAACCCGCTCTCAGGACGCCACGGGAGGCCGAGGACGTTCCTATGCAAGTGGACTCTCTGCAAAAGCGAGAGACCAACGAACGTCGTGAACACCGGCTCCGTGAGCGTTTGTGTTTCTATTGCGGTCAATCGGACCATTTCTTCATTGACTGCCCAAGACGTCCAAATCGCCCAAATAAGGTATTGGCAGCCATGGCAGAGTGTGACAACACGGACGCAGAGTCCGATATCTCTGAGGCAAGTGGACACCTGGATGCGGTATTTCCCTTGACTGTAATGTCAACATCACCTAAGGACTCAGAAGGGAAATACACCCATTGCTCGCTTCCCATTCAGATTCGGTGGGAGGGACAGTTAATACCTACATCTGCTATGATAGACTCTGGGGCAGGGGGTAATTTCATGGACTCTTCTTTTGCCAGGAAACACGGTATCCGGACTCAACAAAGATCCTCACCGGTTACCATGGAGACGGTAGACGGATCTCCGTTAGTTTCTGGACCAGTTGATCGGGAAACAGTACCCCTAGAATGTGTGATGAAGCCAGGTCAGCAGGAGACCCTTGTTTTCATGTTGATTTCTTCTCCCCATTTTCCGATTATTTTAGGAATTCCGTGGCTACGGTCTACAAATCCAGTCATCGATTGGGAGACTAAGGAAATATCCTTCCCACCGCAGAGTGGTCCGACCATTAGTCCAACTGTACCGGTTCCAGTAACACTGAATGTGGAGGGCACTGTACAGGTACCTGTTCTACCCCCGGTTTATCATGACTTCGCTGATATATGCGACAAAAGAAAAGCAGATCGGCTTTCCCCGCATAGACCGTATGATTGTCCCATAGACTTACTCCCAGGGGCGGAGATCCCGTTTGGTCATGTCTACCCGTTGGCGGCACCTGAGCTTGAAGCACTAAAGGATTACATCGATGAAAGTCTAGCCAAGGGATTTATTCGCCCTTCTACCTCACCAGCAGGGGCACCCATCTTTTTCGTGAAAAAGAAAGAAGGGACTCTGAGACCTTGTATTGACTACCGGGAACTAAATAAGATAACCATCCGGAACCGGTATCCGTTACCGTTGATTCCTGAGCTATTGGAGAGAGTCCAACAGGCAAAGATATTCACTAAATTGGATCTCCGTGGGGCATATAATCTACTCCGCATACGTCCCGGAGACGAGTGGAAGACAGCGTTCAGATGTCGGTATGGACATTATGAGTATCTAGTGATGCCTTTTGGACTTTGTAACGCTCCTGCGGCTTTCCAACACCTAGTCAACGATATTTTTAGGGATATAATGGACCCAATTCATGGTGATTTACCTGGATGATATCTTGATCTTTTCTGATTCCCTACAGGAACACCAGGAGCAACGTCAAGACAGTACTTACCCGTCTGAGGGATAACCACCTGTACATTAAACTGGAGAAGTGCGAATTCCATTGCTCACAAATACAATTTTTAGGATATGTCATCTCTCCTCAGGGACTGAACATGGAGTCTGGCAAGATACAAGCAATTCTAGACTGGCCGGAACCGGGAAACATCAAGGAGGTACAACGCTTTGTCGGTTTTGCCAACTTTTACAGACGCTTTATCCGTAACTTTTCAGAGATCGTCCGTCCCATCACTCTGTTAACCAGAAAGGACAGAAGTTTGTGTGGTCCGCCCAGGCCCAGGAAGCTTTCAATCGTCTCAAGGTTTGTTTTACCTCAGCGCCAATACTAGTACACCCGAATCCCGCACTCCCCTTTATTGTGGAAGTCGACGCTTCCGATTATGCATTAGGGCTATCCTTTCCCAAAGGACTGGGGACAAGAGTCTCTTGCATCCGTGTGCTTTCTTTTCTCGCCGGTTGTCCCCTGCAGAAAGGAACTATGACATTGCGGACAAGGAATTGTTGGCGATTATTTCAGCTTTTAAGGAATGGAGACACCACTTACAGGGAGCTGCGCAGCAAGTGATAGTACTCACAGATCATCGTAACCTGGAATTTCTTAAGTCTGCAGGTGCCTGTCTCCACGGCAAGCCCGTTGGAGCTTATTCCTTAACCAGTTCAATTTTATCGTTACATACCGTCCAGGTTCACGTAATGGGAAAGCCGATGCCTTGTCCGAATCCACGCCATGGACTCCGTGCCTGGAACCCCGTCTCAGACCGTGTTATCAGATGCCAATTTCGTTGCAGTAATCCAGGACCAGGACTTGTGGAAGGATATCAAGCTGGCCTATGATGGTGACGTATTTCTTGCTGCCCCCCCGAATGATGTGACTCTTGTTCTTCGGAATGGTGTGTGGTTGAGAGAGCGACGTATTTATGTCCCGGAGGCCGTAAGACTTCGGGTTCTCAAGTTGGTCCATGACTCCGTGTTGGCTGGTCATAGGGGGGTACAGAAGACGCAGGAATTTCTGAGTCGTTTTTTCTGGTGGCCTACCTGTTTAAAGGATGTAAAAGACTATGTCCACTCATGTGTGGTTTGTGCCCGGTGCAAGGTCCCTCGTGTGGCTCCTACAGGACTCCTCCAACCGTTACCCGTTCCATCTCGCCCTTGGGGATCCATCTCAATGGATTTTATTGTGGAGTTGCCAGTCTCAGGCGGTCACAATACCATTTTAGTGGTGGTGGATCGGTTGACAAAAGCTGCTCACTTTATTCCGTGTACCGGTCTTCCCTCAGCCGCAGAGACAGTGGATTTGGTTATCCAGAACATATTCCGATTGCATGGGGTACCAGATGAGATCATCTCTGACCGGGGTGTGCAGTTCACGTCTAAGTTCTGGAAGGGGTTTTGTTCGGCACTCCAGATTGATGTCTGTTTATCTTCTGCATACCATCCTCAGACAAATGGGCAAACCGAACGGACTAATCAAACCCTGGAACAGTACCTCCGATGTTATGTCAGCCATCTGCAGGACGATTGGTTGAAGATGCTTCCTTTGGCGGAGTTCTCGTATAACAACACTCAGAGCAGCTCCACTAAGGTAACGCCCTTTTTCGCTAACTTGGGTTACCATCCGAATGTTTTGCCTAGGTCACCGGTTGCGGTTTCGGTGCCAGCGGTGGAGGACAGATTGACAGAGCTACGACAGAATCTGGAGGTTCTAAAGGACACTGTGGCTTCGGCTCAGGAGCGTTACAAGAGGTCGGCAGACACTCACCGGAAACAGGCACCCATGTATAAGGTAGGGGACTCGGTGTGGTTATCCACCAAAAACCTGAGATTGGGTGTTCCTTCGCAGAAGCTGGGACAGAAATTCATCGGTCCGTTTAAGATCACTGGGATCGTGAGCCCTGTGGCCTGTCGGCTGCGGTTGCCGCACCATTTAAAGGTACACCCGGTCTTTCATGTTTCTCTCCTCAAACCCGTTTCCCCTAATACGTTTCATGGTCGTGTCGTGCCTCCTCCTCCACCTGTGATGGTTGACGGCGAGGAGCAGTTCGTGGTTAAAGACATTATTGACTCCCGGCTCCATCGTCATCGGCTTCAGTATCTGGTACGTTGGCAGGGGTACTCCCCCGAGGACGATTCCTGGGAACCGGTGGGTAACATTCGGGCGCCCCGGAAGGTTGCTCAGTTTCATCGGCGGTACCCGGACAAGCCAGGCCCTGATCCGTCCTGAGGCCGTTTCTGGGGGGGGGAGTACTGTCAGACTTCCGGGATTTCCAGTTCTCTTTTGAAAGAGCTTGCCCTCGGTTAACATGGAGTTTGCTGTTCTGTTGCCCTACTTCCTGTCCAGCTGTTTAAAAGGCCGCCTCTAAGCTTAGTCCAGTGCCTGAGTATACTGCTTGCTGTGTACTCCTGCTTTGCTGCTCTTTGTTCCTGATTGACATTTTGGATCCTCCCGAAAAACAACCGACACCGACTTTGGACTTCACCCGGACTCATCAAGCTGTGCCCAGACTGCGTCTGCCGTCTTTGGTCAGCACTTCTGCCCGGTTCCTTCCGGTTCGTAACCACTCTGGACTCTCATCTCGTGCGGACATTTTGGACTATACCTCTGGCCCTTTGTGTCCCGGCTGCTGCGCATTTAGGCCTTCTGGGGTGACTGCCAGACAGTCCCTGTATAGGAGTTCGCTCTTGGTGGTCTCCCTGGGGGAGTCCGGTGCGTGGCCCCGGGAATTCCCTTCGCTCCGATCCTGGAAGGTATTTCCGGTGTTTATTGTTCTACTGTGTTTTGTTCCGTTTATGTACATATCGTGGGTTACATGTTATAAACATCTCTGCACCAAAAACTCGTCCCTGATTGTCATTGCCCTAACGCAATCGAAATCCTCAGTACATACAATAGTATTACAGTTTTTTTGTTTTATTTGTAATAAAAAAAAAATTTCTGTGTTGTGTTTTTTTTTCACTGTTTTCGAGAAATTCATGGTGGCCATGTCTAATTTGGCATGACACCATGAATTTCAGGCTTAGTGCCAGCTGAGAATACAAAGATGATATTAACCCTTTTATTACCCAGCGTGCCACCGCTATCAGGGCCACTGGACGAGCCGGGTAAAGCGCCTAGAAATGGCGCTAAGAAACAATGTGCCATTTCTAGGGGTGGCTGCGGGCTGCAGAGTATCCCAGCCCCTTGCTGCCTGGTTTTACCTGACTGGACTAAATACGGTGGGAGCTCACGCATTTTTTTTATCATTTTTTTTTTAAGTTATTAAAAAAAAAATGAATGGGCTTCCTGTATTTTGATTGCCAGCCAAGGTGAAGCCAGGTAGATGGGGGAGGCAGCCCGTAGCCATTTGCTTTATCTGCACTGAGAATCAAAAATACCATGGAGCGCTACGTCATTTTTGTAATTTATTAATTTATATTTGTGAGGGACCCAACAGACAATCACAGACGCTGTCACACAGAATGGGCATCTGTGATTGGCTGTTGGAATAACCTGGAATCTGCCCATACATTCTAGATGCTAGAATGTAAGAACTGGTTTCAGGTTACTCTAGCATCCAATCACAGGTGCTCACTCTGTGACAACATCTGTGATTGTCTGTTATTTTAGCAGTAAAATAAAACAACAACACAGAGAAAAAATATTTTATTACAAATAAAACATAAGATATTGAGGACTCCATCTTTATTACTCAAAAAAATCCCTCTGACGTAGTCCAAAGGCAGGCAAGCATCTTCAGCTCTG
This sequence comes from Anomaloglossus baeobatrachus, assembly GCF_048569485.1. Classification (NCBI taxonomy): domain Eukaryota; kingdom Metazoa; phylum Chordata; class Amphibia; order Anura; family Aromobatidae; genus Anomaloglossus; species Anomaloglossus baeobatrachus. Next base: position 363,842,304 of record NC_134353.1, read on the forward strand.
CTACATCTATGCGAGGAGACAAACACAGCTCTGCTCACACAGACTCAGCTGAGAGCAGTTAGAGACTTTATGCAAGTGCATAGCTGAAGCCGGTCAGCTGTGCCCCCGGGTAACCTCCACTGACTAACAGGACCTTCCATAATGTCATAGCCATGTGACCAGTTTGGTGTGAATGTAGTTACCTGGTGGGTTACAGGATCTTCCATGAGGTCAAAGCCATGTGACCAGTCTGGAACCCAATGTCTGTCCAACATTCACACCAGACTGGTCATATGGCTATGACATCATGGAAGGTCCTATAAGTCAGTGGTGGTTACCTGGGGGCACAATAATGATCGGACCCGGAACCAGAAATGGCCGGGAGACAGAGTCTGCAGGACACGTCGCGGGACCTGTAAGTACGTATAATGACAATGTATATTATTAACTATACTCTTTATTTTACAGACCCCCCAGCCCCATCACATAACTGTAAAGTCCAAGGTCGGTGTTCGGATGCAAGTTCGCGTTATCTCAGAGCCTGAACTCGAACTTTACAAAACGTGTGGGCGAGTCTCCCGAACACGATTATCGGGAGGTTCGCCTATCACTATACAGCACTCATCAGTAAAGAAGACTGTTTTAACATTAGTCTTCATGTATGTCTGGGCCCAACCATTTCTGCTTGTGATCACTGTTTAGGGGTGGTCAAACAGTAGCTTTATGCAGAACTGCAAGCCTCATCCTACACCTTGAGGTTCGTGGAACTCCAGAGGAACCAACAGCTTCAAAATACCTGTTTGCTGGTTTGAAATATTATTTTAAGAGCTGCTTTCTTAATCTGATCAATTTGTCTGACAGAAACGTTCCTCATTATTCCTTTATTTGCACAAATCCATCTGTACAGTGTATCAGCTATAAGTGCCTTCACTGTACCATGCTCACGCTTATGTTTTCATGAAATATCTAATGTTTTGATAAGTTGTCCAAGACATTACACTATTCAATGCTTTCTGGCGGCAGAGCGATCCTTTTTGTTTGCCGTATTGCTTGAAACCTGTAGCCTACTTTTTTTTTAAATTCTTTATTTACGTAACAGACCCTTACAAGCCATAAAGCAATCGACTGAAAAAAGAAACTAAAACATTTGAACAGAGTTTGATAGTATACATCTCAGTACAAAATCATTAGCATCTGAGCAAACCCCGCAAATCGTCGAGCGGGTCCGTTCCTTTTCAAATTTTTAACATAAACAAGGGAGAAAAGTGCCGTAAAGAAAGGCAAAAGTGCTTAAAGATCCCTCAGACACCTCTCAGCAGGGAAGGGTTCACACGAGATGGAAAGAGGGGGATGTAGAAGAAGGGTAGAAGGGGGAGAAGATAAGGCAGAGCAAGGGAGAGATGGGGAAGAGAAGAGAGCGGGGAAGAAAAATAAAAAAAAAGGGGGGGGGAGAGTTCGCCAGGGGAGAAGAGCCAATGACATCGCATATCAGGAGGTCGTATTCATTAGAAAGCTTAAATTCCAACCAGGGAAGCCAGGTCCCGTAGAAGCGCTCATACCGATCATACAACGAGGGTCCTGTAGCCTACTTAATAACGTGGAACATCCGTCTTAAGTAGATTTTCTTTAATTAGGCGTAACAGGAAACTAATTATCACAGGTGTTTGATATGGATTTCAGTGATTTAAAGAGCACATAGACACAATACCTTCCATGAGTTTATTTGGAAAACAAAAAATGATATCTTTATGACATGCAAGTCCAATTTGCATAATAATTTGGAGCGCAGTATAACATTTAGTCAAAACTGTGATTAGATGAAGGGATATCCTCCATAGCTAAATCGGGCAAGCCAGGCATGTGACTGGTCACCAATACATACATACTTCTGTCTGAGCCAGAGTATTTAGAAACAGGGCTATGGAACCAATCTGAGTCTTTAGCTCTTAACTCAGTACTTCTTAGAATAGGGAACTGTCTGAAAAAGGTAGAATTATGATGGAAACTATAGTCCTTCCTCACTAATCCCACTCACGGAAAGCCCTGGTGGCATCAAAACAAAGGTGCCGCTCACAGTTGGACTATACTGTGATAACAGTAAAAAAATATTTACTTTTACGCTATAGTAGCTTCATCTAGTAAGGAATTAGACATACTTTTCTTTAATTTTCTATAAACTTAGGAAAAACTTTAAAATGGAATTCTCTAAAAGTATAAATAAAATAAGGGTTTAAACTTGATAATTACTTTTAAAATGTGTAAAGTGGTGGTTGTAAGAAACATTTACATAATAAAATGAGTTCCTTTTACCAGCCTGTATTACTATGTGGACCACGGCAATGTTTCTTTTGTATTTATAAAGTCAACATATGGTTCATACTCTCCTCTTACAAATTAAATGCTTGTCTCTTTTAGCCTATATTTTTTCCGGCCGTAATCAGTGAAATCTACAGAGAATGGTTTCATTAGTGTGACAGGAATCCAGCAGTTTATGCTTCTGTTAGTAAATTACTTCAACATGCTTAAGCAACACACAGGTTATCTTTTAACATTGATCAACTGTATTCTCTACTTATAATTGCAGAGATCATGCATTTACAAGTTGTATACTACTGCAAAAGTAACTGCAATTATCATGCATCTACTATAATGGCTAGTTTACAAAAATTACTTTGTATTTTATTTGTTTGCTGCTATTGATTTAATTTAAAAATAGGGATGAGCGAACCCGAATTGTAAAGAGTTCAAACTCGAAAAAAGACTTTTAAAAAAATTCTGAGTCCAAGTTCGGGTGCCGAAAGTATGCTAATGATGTTTGTTGAAAGACTGTAGCGCAAGCTTTTCGGTATGGGGAAGATGCCTGTACGCTGCTGGGAACAAAATAAGCTTCTCCCTATTTTTGATAACCAGAGCAGGTAAAGCAGACAGCTGTGGGCTGCAGGCATCAGCTTTCTGCTTTACCTGACTGGTTATCAAAAATAGGGGGAACCCCACACCATTTTTTAAAATTATTTATTTAAATAATTAAAAAAATTGTATGGGGTTCCCTCTATTTTTGACAAGCAGCCAAGGTAAAGCAGACAGCTGGGGACTGGTATTATCATGCTTGGAAGACCCATGATTATTTGACTCTTCCGAGCCTAAAAATAACAGCCCGCAGTCATTCAAGAAGTGGCACAGACATTTTCTGCTACCAAAACCGGTGCTTTGCCCAGTTCTTCCTGATTGCCTTGTTGTGGTGACAATCAGAGTAATAGTTTTGGGGGTTGATGTCAGCTGTGAATTGACAGCTGCCATCAAGCCCTGGGGTTAGTAATGGAAAGGCATCTATGAGACACTCCCATTACTAACCCACCAAGTGTACAGTTAAAAAAAAAACATACACAGAAAAAAATAGTTTATTTGAAAAAGGAATCCTGCACTCTCCCTCATTCACCAATTTATTATTTAAGAAGAATTCCTCAAAGTTCTGACATAATCCAATGGTGTAACGTCCTACAATGCCCATGAAATCTTATGGAGCTTCCTTGGCAGAACGTTCTGAGAATGAAGCTCCATAGGTCACTCCCAGTCAGCGGCAGACCCTGAATTTCTCAGCAGAGGGAGAAATATCTTGCCTGCCGCTGACTGGAAGTGACCTACGGGGTTTGGGGTCCTGGGTCAAGTTTGGGTCAAATCCGGGTACTGAACCAAACTTTGAACTAAAGTCCGACCGAACCCAATGAACCCAATGAACCCGAACTTCCATGGGTCCTCTCATCCCTATTTGTAAATTAATATTAACCTACCATATTACAGATTATGTCTATAATACAACATAACCAAAGATTTGTTTTGTCAAACTTGGTACAAGGCATTTCAGTTTACAAACAGCAAATAAAAATGTATAAGTATGGACACAATGTTTATAAAGATTGTACAAAGAGCAGCACAATCTGACTATTCCTTCCTTCTATTTCCAGTTGTGCTTTTTCTACTATCATGCGACTCGAAGTAGACTATTACCCTAGTGCTCTTCAGAATTTTTTAACCAGTGGGCGTTTGATTTTTTTTTTTTTGCTTTTTAAAACATCAGGACAGGCTTTGAATTTTTTTTATTAAATACAGAAAAATTGACACATGGACTAAAATTGGATCCACTGCGCTGAAGAAAAAAAAGCTGTGTGTTTTTGACATACCAGAAAAAAACAGGAAATAAATAAAAAACAGTGTAGGGATTCAGACTGTCAAGTTTAGTTTCAAAATTCTATTTATACTTTATTGGTTGAAATCCTTGTTATACTGATAGATATTTTCATAGCATTGTTCTGCTTTTGCAGAGTAAATTAATGAGTCAGCTGTCCAAATGAGCTCATGGTTGAAATATAAGTATAAACACAACTGTAGGAAAGTTTACATGTCACAGCATATATTACGAATCAAAACTACAGTGTGAACAAAACCTGATTGGGGTAAGACCTTTACTGAAAACTCATGAGAATACTCCCCTCAAAAATCACCTGGATGCACCTTGGATGATACCCAAATCTTTGCACTTTCCAAGTTTGATATGGTAGTTTTTTCATGACGAGAACTCTATGAAATAAAAAGGAATGGTGATATTACAGTTTTCCAATGTTTTAATGTGTATATATTCTATTTCAGTTTATCTAAAGGGAGAGTAACTTTTTTTAGTTTAAGAAAAAACATTGGAAAATGCAATTTGACACACGCTACCATATGTCTGCATGCGTCTATATAAAATGCCTCTTGTTTGCAGAGAAGAGAGATGGCAGCATTAATTTAACCCCTTCCCACTGAGTCTGTTTTCTGATAAACTTTAAACCCTTCTCATTTCCTAACAAAAAAAATTGTTTAAAAAATTGTGCTGATGTAAAGTAGACATGTGGTAAATATTAATTTTTAATGTGTGACAACTCTCCAGTTTAAGGACAATAAATTTAAAAACTGTGAAATTTTCACAATTTTTGCCAAATTTCCAATTTGTTTACAAATTAGCGCAAAAAATATCATCTTAAACTTTCCACTATCATGAAGTACTATATGTCACTATGTGTTTCAGAATCACTGAGATACGTTGAAGTTCCAGACTTATAATCTGTCACAGTGACACTGGTCAGAATTTAAAAAAAAATGGCGCGGTCATTAAGGTGAAAGCATACAACAGTTATGTAAGATCTAGCTCGACTGTATATCATAGTGTTCAGAAGTAAATGGTATGTCCGTTATAAAAGCATAAACTTCAGCACTCAAGAAAGGTAATGGTTAAAAAGTTGAAAAGAGAAAAATATTTCTTTAAATTGCTCTTTAATAATGATGTATATTCAGAGGCATAATTTCAAGAACATAAAATCCATCTGATGTTTCGGCTCCAAAATGAGTCTTTATCAAGGACATTATGTCTATCGGCGTGATCAAGGTACCGAAGGTAATGTAAAAGTGTAGCTATAGACTAGTGATGAGCGAGCATGCTTGTCACTACTCGGTACTCGCACGAGTATCACTGTACTCGGGCTGCTCGGCGGGGACCGAGTAATCTCGCGATACTCGTGCTTTACTCGTGGTCTTCATTTCTGCATGTTGGCGCTCTTTTGAGAGCCAGCCCTCATGCAGGGATTGGCTGGCAGACCACTGCAATGCCACAGCCCTGTTAGTTGTGGAATTGCAGTGATTGGCCGGCCTGCACAGCGTCACCGAGCCTTTATATAGGCCGGCGCGCTGTGCTCTGCTCACAGCTATTCTGACAGTGAGTGTAGGGAGAGTGTCGCTGATTCAGGGAAAGCTTTGCGGCCCTTTATAGTTAGTTCCGGAGCAGGGCTGCAAACAGTGTGACCAGAAGTCCTTCTCAGGACTATTCTAGTTGTATACAGGCAGGCAGGGTATAGCCAGGTCGGAGTACAGTAGCAGAGTCCTTCTCAGGACTATTGTTGCTATATACAGGCAGGGTATAGCCAGGTCGGAATACAGGCTAGTGACCAGAAGAGTCCTTGTCAGGACTATTGTAGCAGTATACAGGCAGGCAGGCAGGGTATATATAGCCATTCCTAGTGGTGACCGTATACCAGCCTTCATCATATCTGGGGCTGGTGTACACAGTGTAAAACAGTCCAGATAGTGTCAGACTTCTCAGTAATTGTCGCTCCTAAAAACCAGTTAGGTTCTTATTGCGTCCGTGCTTGCATTTAAAAACAGCACGTGTGTGGCAGTCGGTGGCAGGGTACAGGTGCGCGTTTTGCACAAACTATTATATAACGCACAAGTCTAGTGTATAATACACGTCAGTCAGCAGTGTCTGATAGTGTCAGACTTCTCAGTAATTGTCGCTCCTAAAAACCAGTTAGGTTCTTATTGCGTCCGTGCTTGCATTTAAAAACAGCACGTGTGTGGCAGTCGGTGGCAGGGTACAGGTGCGCGTTTTGCACAAACTATTATATAACGCACAAGTCTAGTGTATAATACACGTCAGTCAGCAGTGTCTGATAGTGTCAGACTTCTCAGTAATTGTCGCTCCTAAAAACCAGTTAGGTTCTTATTGCGTCCGTGCTTGCATTTAAAAACAGCACGTGTGTGGCAGTCGGTGGCAGGGTACAGGTGCGCGTTTTGCACAAACTATTATATAACGCACAAGTCTAGTGTATAATACACGTCAGTCAGCAGTGTCTGATAGTGTCAGACTTCTCAGTAATTGTCGCTCCTAAAAACCAGTTAGGTTCTTATTGCGTCCGTGCTTGCATTTAAAAACAGCACGTGTGTGGCAGTCGGTGGCAGGGTACAGGTGCGCGTTTTGCACAAACTATTATATAACGCACAAGTCTAGTGTATAATACACGTCAGTCAGCAGTGTCTGATAGTGTCAGACTTCTCAGTAATTGTCGCTCCTAAAAACCAGTTAGGTTCTTATTGCGTCCGTGCTTGCATTTAAAAACAGCACGTGTGTGGCAGTCGGTGGCAGGGTACAGGTGCGCGTTTTGCACAAACTATTATATAACGCACAAGTCTAGTGTATAATACACGTCAGTCAGCAGTGTCTGATAGTGTCAGACTTCTCAGTAATTGTCGCTCCTAAAAACCAGTTAGGTTCTTATTGCGTCCGTGCTTGCATTTAAAAACAGCACGTGTGTGGCAGTCGGTGGCAGGGTACAGGTGCGCGTTTTGCACAAACTATTATATAACGCACAAGTCTAGTGTATAATACACGTCAGTCAGCAGTGTCTGATAGTGTCAGACTTCTCAGTAATTGTCGCTCCTAAAAACCAGTTAGGTTCTTATTGCGTCCGTGCTTGCATTTAAAAACAGCACGTGTGTGGCAGTCGGTGGCAGGGTACAGGTGCGCGTTTTGCACAAACTATTATATAACGCACAAGTCTAGTGTATAATACACGTCAGTCAGCAGTGTCTGATAGTGTCAGACTTCTCAGTAATTGTCGCTCCTAAAAACCAGTTAGGTTCTTATTGCGTCCGTGCTTGCATTTAAAAACAGCACGTGTGTGGCAGTCGGTGGCAGGGTACAGGTGCGCGTTTTGCACAAACTATTATATAACGCACAAGTCTAGTGTATAATACACGTCAGTCAGCAGTGTCTGATAGTGTCAGACTTCTCAGTAATTGTCGCTCCTAAAAACCAGTTAGGTTCTTATTGCGTCCGTGCTTGCATTTAAAAACAGCACGTGTGTGGCAGTCGGTGGCAGGGTACAGGTGCGCGTTTTGCACAAACTATTATATAACGCACAAGTCTAGTGTATAATACACGTCAGTCAGCAGTGTCTGATAGTGTCAGACTTCTCAGTAATTGTCGCTCCTAAAAACCAGTTAGGTTCTTATTGCGTCCGTGCTTGCATTTAAAAACAGCACGTGTGTGGCAGTCGGTGGCAGGGTACAGGTGCGCGTTTTGCACAAACTATTATATAACGCACAAGTCTAGTGTATAATACACGTCAGTCAGCAGTGTCTGATAGTGTCAGACTTCTCAGTAATTGTCGCTCCTAAAAACCAGTTAGGTTCTTATTGCGTCCGTGCTTGCATTTAAAAACAGCACGTGTGTGGCAGTCGGTGGCAGGGTACAGGTGCGCGTTTTGCACAAACTATTATATAACGCACAAGTCTAGTGTATAATACACGTCAGTCAGCAGTGTCTGATAGTGTCAGACTTCTCAGTAATTGTCGCTCCTAAAAACCAGTTAGGTTCTTATTGCGTCCGTGCTTGCATTTAAAAACAGCACGTGTGTGGCAGTCGGTGGCAGGGTACAGGTGCGCGTTTTGCACAAACTATTATATAACGCACAAGTCTAGTGTATAATACACGTCAGTCAGCAGTGTCTGATAGTGTCAGACTTCTCAGTAATTGTCGCTCCTAAAAACCAGTTAGGTTCTTATTGCGTCCGTGCTTGCATTTAAAAACAGCACGTGTGTGGCAGTCGGTGGCAGCGTCAGGCTCCACGTTGTCCCTGGATAGAGACGTGCATGAGGGCCTCAAAACATTGTTCCCATTGCAAAGGAGTGGGTCTCCTGTCGTTGTAATGTCCATTCTGCAAAGAATGGGCGAAAAAATTTACCACTGGGGGTATACCTGAAACAAAGGCCTAAGTATTGCAATTTGTAACGGTCATCATCATGGTGGCGCATGAGGAGAAGGAGGAGCAGTCCAGCGATTAGCCAAACTCCAGAAGTGTGTACCCATGGGTGAGTGGAGGTACATGGCAAACTTTAAATTCCGCTCTCATTTGCTGGTGGTGTGGTGAAGTCTGGCCCAATCCAACCCTTGTTCATCTTGATCAGAGTCAGCTTGTCAGCATTTTCAGTTGACAGGCGGGTGCGTTTATCTGTAATGATTCCACCTGCGGCACTAAAAACACGCTCTGACAAAACGCTAGCAGCAGGGCAGGCCAGGCCTTCCAAGGCGTAGAGAGCCAATTCATGCCACGTGTCCAGCTTGGATACCCAATAATTGTAAGGCACAGAGGAATGTCGGAGTACAGTTGTTCGATCTGCAAGGTACTCCTTCAGCATCTGGGCAAACTTAGGATTTCTTGTGGCACTACCCCGCACCTCAGGGGCTGTGGTACGTGAGGGGCTGAGAAAACTGTCACACATCTTAAAGACTGTTCCCCTACCTCTGGCGGATTGGACTTGTGCCTCTCTCGGCTGTACGCCTCGGTTGTCCACTGATTCATGACCTATGCCGCTAGCGTTTTGTGAGGGGAATGCTTTGCCTACTTCCGTGACTATGGCCTTCTGGAACTGCTGCATTTTGCCTGACCTCTCCGCCTCGGGAATAAGAGACATAAAGTTCTCCTTTTAGCGTGGGTCTAACAGTGTTACCAACCAGTAATGATTGTCGGCCAAGATGTTCTTAACGCGAGGGTCACGAGACAGGCAGCTTACCATAAAGTCAGCCATGTGTGCCAGACTCTTAACAGCCATCACTTCAGTATCCTGACCGACACGATGACTGAACATGCTGTCCTCCTCCTCCTCATCATCTACCCTGTCCT